>NC_066878.1:5758525-6358525 GCF_022985175.1 Labeo rohita
CGTTCAGACAGTAATGGGGCCATCAGAGTGATTTAGATTGCATATAATTATTTAGGAAATGCACACGTCGGAGTGTGATTATACACATTTAAAGACTGAACGCTAGCATTAGCCGATCCTTGTTTTTTTAGAGTCGTTTTTAGCCTCTGGTGATGCCTTTGACCCCATCAGGAAAGGGCATCGCTGGGGTGAACTGAAGTTTTGCATGGTATTAGGTTATTATGCGGCTCCCTATAACTCGAGGGCCCTAAGGAGACTCTACAAAATGAATGGCCTTCATCAGCTTCCATCGACTAAACAAATGGTCTTTGATTTATAACCTCAGATTGGAGTGAATTAACTTCAAATGTTGTGACTCATCCCTTAAAAAGTCTGAGTGTACAAATCTTGACCTCAAATGAAATGGAGGTTGTAGCATTGTATAAATAGTGAAAGAAAACGTTTGTATTACTAATATTTTTTTGCACTGTGATGTTTAATATTTTCTTAAACAACTAAATGGTTTAACTAATAAATTATAGAATTTGTTATATGAATATAAAAATGTTTAGACAATACATTAATATTATTTATAATCATTATTAAAATATTACTTTAAAATAATGTTTATTATTTGCTTTAAGAGTTCATGTGTTTTGTTTTCTGTATTTTATTAAATAAAAATATATATTTCTGTAGAAATATATAACTTATTAGAGACTATATTATTAATATTATGTACAATTTTAATGTTATTAACATTTTTAAAATCTTTTAATATTCGGCATTGTAATGTTTTGTTTTATGCATTTTATTCTAAAATAATTTATAATGAGAATGAATTTTGTAATAAATATGTAACTTTTTAGACACCTATTATTAATATTGTGTATGATTTTAATGTTCTTAAAATATTATTTTAAAATCTTTTAATATTCGGCATTGTAATTTTTGCCTTAAATCAATATTTAGTTTTTATATTTTATTATATAAAAATGTATATTTATGTAAAAATGTATAACTTATTAGTGACTATATTATTAATCTTATGTACAGTTTTAATGTAATTAAAATATTTAAAAAAACTTTTAATATTCGCCATGGTAATTTTTGCTTTAATAAATTGTTTTGTTTTATGTATTTTTTAATCCTTTGCTTTGTCATCTTATTAGACGCTATATTTTTAATATTATTTATAATATAATATTCAAATATTCTTTTAAAATATTTTAATATTCAACATTCAGCTTTAATAAATCAAAATTTTGTTTTGTATTTTATTGTATAAAATTCTATATATACACTATATTATTAATATTATTTGTAATTATAATATTATTTATTTAATATTTTAAAATATTTTAATATTCTGCATTGTAATTTTGCTTTAATAAATCAATGTGTTTTGTTTTATGTATTTTATTATAAAAAATCTTTAATGAGAATGAATTTTGTAATAAATATATAACTTAGACACTGTATTATTAATATTATTTATAATTATGTTATTTAAATATTTTTAAATCATTTCAAATTTTGCATTGTAATTTGTGCTTTAATAAATTAATGTTTTGTTTATGTATTTTATTTTAAAAAAATTTAGAGAATGAATTTTGTAATGGATATTTTACTTAATAGACACTATATTATTAATATTATTTATAAATGTAATGTTATTAAAATATCATTTAAAAATCTTTTAATATTCAGTGTTGTCATTATATATTTTATTATAAATATAAATTTCTAATGAGAATGAACAGAGGCATTACAGTAGAAGTGTGCAGATGGCTGCAAAATTTGATTGTCATAAAAATAATGTCACAAACAACAACAACAAAAAAGTGTAGTGATCCTAAATATATGCTTTATTTTTAAATAAAATATTTCTTTCCTTTTTGATTTTCAGTGGTTAAATATGACCCAGAAGTTTCTTTGAGATTCACCTGTCTTGAGTTTTTATTTGCTGTTATTTTCTCCTATTTGAACATTTTGTCTGTATTTTCCTCTGTTTGCTGCAGCAAAGGATGATGGGAGTGTTGCGGTGGCTCTGGGTTATACGGCACACCTGGTGCTGATGATATCGAACTTCCTGCACATTCCTCTCAGGTATCCAGTCATCCACAAGGGTTCCCGCTCCTCCATCAAAGACACCATCACTGACAAACTCACAGAGAAGGAGAGAGAGTAAGAATGATTTTTCACAGTGTTTTATTGCTCACTGCTCAATTGAACTACATTTTTCATAGCTCTGTATCACCGAAATCTTTATTTATTAATAGCTGACAGTAGAAAAGCAACAAAAGCAAACCGGTTGATTTATCTTATGCATCTTAAGACTTTCTTCCCTTTTAAAAAGAAGAATATTTATGTGTCTTTTCGCACCTGTGGTTTATGCGTGAGTAATTTGTCCACCTGTCTGGTTCAGTATGTGTATTCAAGGGTGGTTTAAGGCCCTTTTTGGATTAAACGCTCCTTAAACGCCACGGGGTTCCGACTTTCATGTGCCCACCTTGCCTCCCTTTCATCCATTCCTCTTTAACTCTCTTTTCTTTCATCTTTTTATCTCATCCTCCCTCTCAGTTGATTTACCACCTCTGCTGCAACATGGGAGATAAATAACATCCTCAAAAGAGGCTCTCATTGGTGTCTGAAGTTTATGTTTCGGTTTTTGGGTACTAATTGACATATTTTGTCAAAGCTCCATAATTTTGTGATTGAGATATTAACAGATTTTACACCTTTTTTTAATTTACATTTTTATGTATTTTTATTTGTTTCTTATTTATTTACATTTTGCTCTTTTTTTGTCAGTTTTATATGGAAACCCATTTCCGCCATGAAATAAAGAATTGTAGCCTTTTTATCTCATAATTCTGACTTTTTCTGAGAAAAAAGTCAGAATTGCAACAAATAAACTCAGAATTATGAGACTGAACTCAGAATTTTTATTTTCTCACAACTTTCTCGCAATTTTGAGTTGACATTTTTCAAATCTGACTTTTCCCCCTAGAATTCTGAGTTTACAACAAAGTTCTTTTCTCTAAATATACATCTCATAATTCTTTTTTTTTTTCTCAGACACTAAATTAAAAAAGGTAATTGTATGGAAGCCTGTTTACGCCACTGAATAAAAAAATAAGGTTATTGCGACTTTTTATCTTACGATTCTTTTTTTTCTCACAAATGCGAGTTTGTATCTCGCAATTCTGACTTTTTTGACACCATTCTGGCTTTTTTCTCAGAATTGAGATATAAACTCACAATTCAGACTTTTTTTTCTCGAAATTCTGAGGGTTTTTTTCTCTCAAATGTTTAAAAATTTTGAAGGTAAAAAAAAAAAAAAGAATGTTTTCAGAAGAGTTTAAATCTCATTCTGACTTAATAACTCGCAACTGTGTTAAATCCTGATTAAAAAAAAAGTCACAATTGCAAGTTTATTCCTTAGAATTGCGAGTTTATATCCCGCTATTCATAATTTTTTCTTAGAATTGTGAGATATAAACTCACAATTGGGAATTATAAAGTAAGAATTTCAAGGTTATATCATGCTATTCTGAGAAAAAAAATCTGAATTGTCAGATAAAAAGTCACTAACCTTTTTTTTAATTTGATTATTTTTTTAATAAATGGGCTTCCATATAATTGTGGCTTTTCATCTCAAAATTCTGACTTTTTTCTTGCAGTTTCTTGCAGATCTGACTTTTTTTTTTTCCTTTCTCAGAATTGCAAGAAAAAAAGGCTGAGTTGTGAGATATAAACTCAAAATTTCAAGAAAAGCAGTCAGAATTGTGAGAAAGTCACAGTGACCTTTTACTTTTTTTTTTTTTTTTTCCTCTAAATCTTTTTTTTATTATTACATTTTTTAGACAGGTGCATTGCTGTTATTCGGAGCATACTGCTGTTTCTAACGTTGATTCTGTTCCTCCAAATCTGTTTGTAAACAGTTACCTTTGACACCCGTCCTAAGTCAATGTTTATACCTAGAGCAACATTTCATCATCTAATGAGAGTCTTACGCAATTCTTAAAACCATCACGTTTGCTTGGTCTGCCACGAATGCAGTTATTTCCCCCTAATCTTCATAGTTTCATGTTAAATTGCATCCTCAGGGTGTGACGTTACCCTTACCGTGTGTTAAGATGCTTGTAATTTGACTTTTTGTGTGCGTGATATGCTGTGGTTGCCATGAAGACGGATGCACACTCTTCAGGCTTGGCCCGTGGGGTCCGAAGACCCTGGCATTTTAATGGCAGAAAGTGTGGGCACTGCAATTACCATGCTGGCTACCTCATTCAAATTATTGTTTTTCTGTGTTTTGGTGCCGTAACTAAGCAGGAGCGATCCAAGAAATGAGGCTGCTGGTGTGTGCTGATTACATGTCTGTGGTGCACATGCCCAGAGAGGTATCGCATTCCTGCATTCCGCAAATGGCGAAAAGCCCCTTAATGAAACTCGCAATAAAATTGGATTGTTATAATCAGATGGGCCCCCTTTTGAATGACGGGGTTGCTTTTGATGTAGGATTAATGGCTGATTTCAACAGCTTATAAATGAGGAGGATGAAGATGGAGAGGTAAGAGAGAGGGAGGCAGAGAGAAGGATCCTGGATTGTGCCAGCTCATCCTCTCGTGATGTGTGATGGCTTGATCACGCTATAACTAGGGATGGGCACAAGTTCTCAGAAATGACTCAGGAAAGGATAATTGCATGACTTGATTGATATTTCAAAATGTATTTTTCATTTTGATTTAAGATGGCAGTCAACAGACTTTTTTTATCTGATGATACAGTTGATGTCAAAAGTTTACACACACCTTGCAGAATCTGCAAAATGTTAATTATTTTACCAAAATGAGAAGGATCATACAAAATGCATGTTATTTTTTTTATTTAATACTGACCTGAATAAGACATTTCACATAAAAGACGTTTACATATAGTCCACAAGAGAAAATAATAGTGACCCCTTTCAAAAGTTTACATATACACTTGATTCTTAATACTGTGTTGTTACCTGAATGATTCACAGCTGTGTTTGTTTTTGTTTAGTGATAGTTGTACATGAGTCCCTTGTTTGTCCTGAACAGTTAAACTGCCTGCTGTTCTTCAGAATTTTTTTTTTAAGCATTTTTGTGTATTTGAACACTCTCTAACAATGAGTGTATGATTTTGATCCATCTTTTCACACTGAGGACAACTGAGGACCCATATGCAACTATTACAGAAGGTTCAAACGCTCACTGATGCTCCAGAAGGAAACACAATGCATTCAGAGCTGGGGGTGAAAACTTTTGAACAGAATGAAAATGTGTACATTTTCTTATTTTCCTTAAATATTTATTTTTTTTTCATTTAGTACTGCCCTTCAGAAGCTACAGAAGATACTTACATGTTTCCCAGAAGACAAAATAAATTAAATTTACCCTGATCTTTAAATTCAAAAAGTATTCACCCCCCCGGCTCTTAATGCATCGTGTTTTCTTCAGAAGCATCTGTGAGCGTTTGAACCTTCTGTAATAATTTAAGTCAACTTAAGTCCCTCAGTTGTCCTCAGTGTGAAAAAATGGATCTCATATCATACAGTCATTGATGGAAAAGGGTTCAAATACACAAAAATGCTGAAAAACCGAAGAATTTGTGGGACCTGAAGGATTTTTCTGCAGAACAATGGCCAGTTTAACCGTTTAGGACGAACAAGTGATTTATGAACAACTATCACTAAACAACAGCAACAACAACAAAATCATTTGGGTAACAACACAGTATTAAGTGAATGTACGCTTTTGAACAGGGTCATTTTTATAAATTCAACTATTATTTTCCCTTTTGGCCTGTATGTAAACACCTGTTATGGGGAATATATTATTCAGGTCAGTACTAAATAAAAAATAACATGCATTTTGTATGATCCCTTATTATGGTAAAATAATTAACATTTTGCAGATTCTGCAAGGTGTATGTAAACTTTTGACTTCAACTGAAATTGCATTCAGTGTACATTTTTTATCAGTTTATGCATTCCCTGAAAACCAAACCGATGATGTTGGCATTGCTAAAACCATGTTTTTTTTTTGTTTTGTATCTTGCGGACACACATTTGTGGTTAAAACGTATATAATTTTTTAATTATTTTAGAAAATGAGCAATCATTTAACTAGATAAGACCCTTGTTCCTTGGCTGGCATTGGGGAGGCCTTCAAGTTTGCACTGAAGCTGCAGTTTGGACCTTCAACCTGTTGACCCCCATTGAAGTCCACTATATGGAGAGAAATCCTGGGATGTTTTCCTTGAAAACCTTAATTTCTTTTCAACTGAAGACAGACATGAACATCTTGGATAACATGGGGGTGAATAAATTATCAGGAAATTTTCATTCTGGAGTGAACTAATCCTTTAAGTCAGCTACTCCTCAACTCCTCCTTCTACATAGACCAAATATTTAAAAAAAGAGCCAAAAATAGTGTGTGACTGATCTGTTGAGTCCTCCAGCAGTAGAAATGACCACATCCCTCGCTGCGGCTGGCTCAGATTAGGCCTTGCACATTTCTGATTTTCAGTTATGTCTAGCGCAGATGTCCCCCTTGAAGTGTCCCGATTTGTTGCGTTCAACATTGACGTCTAGATCTCTAGATGTTCTGCAATTTTCAGCCGCATGAATGTAACTCAATAGGCCGCCTTTCTGCGGCGCACCAATGAAGGACAAGCCTTCACAAGGTTCATAGACAGTACATTCGGCCGCCCACCTCCTTCTCTGCCAGTCACAGCGGCTCCCTGGAGACAGCGCTGTTATGAAAGTCAAACAACAATCAGGACACACTCTTGGTGACCCCCAGCCCGTGTGTTTGTGAATGTATGCTTGTTTGTGTGAGCACACGGCCATTAGCGGCAGCTGAGCAGGGGGTGAAGCCGCTCAGCTGTTTAAACGGCCCTATGTACGTGTGTTTGCAGATGAATCAGGTGCCGCTGAGAAGATGAAGGTCTAACCCTTCAGAAGTCGGACTCCAAAGCTCATTAAGGTATGAGTTACAAGGAGAAGGAGAACAGAGGGACCTATGTGGCCCTCGTAATTAACTCCCCACGAGCCGGGCCTGTACCCAATCCTATTATCCGCGCTCCTACCATGACCCCGTGACCTCCACACACCATAACTTACTGCAATATGAGCCGTAATCAGCCCCAACGTGTCGTTGTTTAACATTGTGTCAGCCTTGCGCTTGATAAATACGGTTTAAATCATCTTTGCTATCTCTCTCATGGCCTGTTGGTCTGGCTTTCATATGTCTGTCTTTGTCATAGCAGTGTCTTGGGTTTGTGTAGTGGGTGTTCTCTGAGCAGTCCATTAATCTGCTTCAGTTTGGGAAGATGCACCGGAGGTCTTTATAACTGCACTTGCTGTATGACTTTTCTTTGTAGCTTGTGGTCTGCAGCCAGACAGAGCAAATCAAGTTGTCAGTTTGGAGCTCTAGTACGTAAGTAGTCATTTAACAGATGCTTTTATCCGAAGCGACTTAAAGAACACTTATTACAGGCGCTTGCTCAAGGCAGGGCTGTGCGGAATTCAGAATTGAAGAATTCTTTTCAGTTCATTAGTGTGAATTTGAATGGAATTGACCACATCTATATGGCTGGTTTTTGTTTTATTTTTTTTTCTGTCTGTCTGTCAGTCAGTCACTTATTGAGTTCTGTCTGTCGAGTCACATACAGACATTTTTTTTTTACTTTCTTTGTCTATTGTTCTGTCATTTTTTACTGTTTGTCCTTCTCTCTGTCATTCTATTATTCTGTTGTTTTTTTATTTCCTGTTGTTATCTATCTGTCTGTCAAGCGTTCTGTCTGTCTGTCTCTCTATCTGTCACTCTGTCTCTGTCTGTCAAACGTTCTGTCTGTCTGTCTGTTTGTCTTTCTGTCTGTCTATCTGTCTGTCATTCTGTCTATTTTTCTATCTGTCTGTCTTTCATTTCTGTCATTCTGTCGTTCTGTCTGTCTTTCATTCTGTCATTCTGTCTGTCTGTCTATCTGTTGTTCTGTCTGTCTGTCTGCATTTTATTCTGTCTGTCTGTCACTCTGTCTATCTGTCTGTCTCTCTGTGAACCGTTCTGTCTGTCAGTCTGTTTGTCTATTTGTCTTTCTATCTATCTGTCTGTCATTCTGTCTGTCTGTCGTTCTGTCTGTCTTTCATTCTGTCATTCTGTCTCTTTTGTTCTGCCTGTCTGTCTGTATGTCGTTCTGTCTGTCTTTCATTCTGTTATTCTGTCTGTCTGTCTGTCTGTCGTTCTGTCTGTCATTCTGTCTATTTATCTGTCTGTCTCTGTCTCTGTCTGTCAGTGGTTCTGTCTGTCTGTCTCTCTTTGTCTGTCAGTCGTTCTGTCTGTCTGTCTGTGTCTGTCTGTCATTTTGTCTGTCTGTCTCTCTATCTGTCTATCTTTCTGTCTATCTGTCTGTCTGTCTGTCAGACTGTCTATTTGTCTTTCTATCTATCTGTCTGTCTGTCATTCTGTCTATTTATCTGTCTGTCTTATATTCTGTCTGTCTGTCTGTCTTTCATTCTGTCATTCTGTCTGTCTGTCGTTCTGTCTGTCTGTCTTTTGTTCTGCCTGTCTGTCTGTCTGTCATTCTGTCTGTCTGTCTGTCTGTCTGTCTATCTGTCGTTCTGTCTGTCATTCTGTCTATTTATCTGTCTGTCTCTGTCTCTGTCTGTCAGTGGTTCTGTCTGTCTGTCTCTCTTTGTCTGTCAGTCGTTCTGTCTGTCTGTCCCTCTGTCTGTGTCTGTCTGTCATTTTGTCTGTCTGTCTCTCTATCCATCTCTCGATCTCTCTCTCTCTCTATCTATCTATCTATCTATCTATCTATCTGTCTATCTATCTATCTGTCTGTCTGTCTGTCTGTAACATCTATAAACTTTAGGGCTTTTAAACTTTCTGAAAATTTGGTAACAAGACAAATTTTGCTTTTTTTAGTTAAAAATTACAATTAGATGTATATAAATTTCACAGTCATAATTTCCTCAGTGTCAGGGTGAAACCTACAACCAGCTTTGGTGACCAACTTTGGTGACCAGCTTAGATCTTTTACCCCTATACCCTCCGATCAGTTTTTAGACATTTCTTACTATTCTGCATAAGGAGGCCATTATTGTTCCCACAATCTTTACATCATCTTACCTCGGGTTCATTCAGTTTTCTTCTAGGTGTCAGTGAGGTGGCCCATAAGCTGGAGCAACCTCTGACCTCACCTCCCTCAAACTGTTTAGGGCTTCATCCGATCACGCAGCGTCTGTATACACAGATCGAACTGATGTGACCACCCCAGGCCAAGATTTATCCGTCTGATGATAAAACTGTCAGGACAGTAATTGTGAATAAAGATGAGTGAAGTGCGAGTATTGTGGCAATAATCACTAGTCATTTGTCACAATAATCCTAGAACCAAATATCTTCCTTGAGAGCCTTAGTAGATTAACTCGACATTTGGTAACACATGGAGTTGGACTCAAATTAAGAATTATTCCTGTCATTTTCTATTTCCAGTCACTTTTGACCTGGTTCTGTAGGACCAGGCTTAACCGATCCATGATTAATGATATGCTGGAGAGATGTTATTAAGAATATGACTTGTTATTCTATGCGTTCACTTACTGAAATGATAATGTTATCTTCAGAGCTTAACAGTTGATATCAACAATCTTGAATTTCCAACCTACTGTGTACATAAATTGAGATCTAGAATTGTCAGGCCACATTCCCACTGTCATAACTGTGAAGCATTTGGAGATATTGTTTTTCTACACTGTCACTTTTTGAAATTATAATGGCTCTATTTCAAACCCTAGTGAACTGACTACCTTGAAATTATGTTAAGGCATCATATGCAATCTCACTGCAAAAGTTTCTTCTGATAAACCTAATTTAAGTCTAATTATAAGGCAGCATTAAATTAATTTTTATGGATAATGCAATCAAGGTAGAATGCTTAGAAACACTGGGTCTATTCTTGACGCAAGAAATCAGAGAAAAAATATTCTAGGTCAAGTGAACTTTTCAACTGCTGGTTGTGTTAAAAGATGTGAGACACTCCAAATTTGGTCTTTCAAACCCTAGTGGAAAAATTGCATCCAAAATGGTGGGCAGAATGGATAGAAATGTGTATTATATAATATATTTTATTGTTTTATTACATTATATATTTGATAAAAATGTTTCATTAGAGGTTCAAGCATGTAGTGCTGAAATGTGTGCGGGGATTTTGCATTTTTTGCAAAACCTACTTTTGGGAACTAGCTCTAGGTTTTTCACCCAATCGGAACCAAACCGGTGCAGAAAGATTCTCTGGAGAGTGAATATCAATAATTATTCAAAAAAAAAGTTTCAACTCACCGTCGCAAAGGGACGCCAAAACCTTCGAAGGGGGCAGGTCCACTTTTAGTAAAATGCCTATAACTCCTGAACGGAATGAGAAGTCTTTGCTAAACTCGGTACACCTATGTAAGAGCTCAAGCTGAGGTCACAGAAATTTTTTTTTTAGAGATTGGCCACTTGGTGGCGCTATAAGAGAGAAAAAAAAATGTAAAAATGGCTATAAGTAGGCAACCATTTGTCCTATCAACTTAAAATCAACAAAATCGCTGTGCACAGTCTTGGTCCAAAGTGCCACAAGTGTCTATGGGGACATTTGCGTATCTCAAAAAAACATGGCCGCCATTGGCCGATGAAGTTTGAGCACCTATTAGACAATGTTAACAGAGGCCAATCGGAACAAAACTCCAAACCCTGTGAACTGACTATCTTGGCCAAAGGTCTGTGAGAAATTTGAAAGAAATCGTTCACTGGGGGGTGGTATTGCATTTTTTGAGGGTGCAAACAATTGTACACTGCACGGTTTTACGCACATACACGCGATATTCGTATCATATGATAGACCACCTCGTTTCGAACAGAACCTCTAGAACCACTGCTGTCAGTCAAACAAATGATTAAAAAAATGTGAAAAACCTACTTTTGCAAACTAATCCCATGTTTTTCGCTCAGTCTGGAAAAAAAAAAACACAGCAATGCAATTCTCTGGACTCTCTAGGTCAATAATTATCAAAAACATGTTGAAATTTACCCTTTGGGAAGCTATAACGGGGTCCTTTAGAAATGGGGCCTGTCCAAATATACCCAAAAGCCTATAAAGCCTAAATGAAAACTCAAAACTTCACAAAACCAGCTGAACACATGCAACAGGTGATTCTAAACAAGCATACAAAGTTTCAGGGAGATTGGACCACAGCTGGCACTATAACAGTCATAAATGTTATTAAAACATCATATTTCTATGGAAAATCTCCTGGATTTGACAAAAAATGATTTAGGTGGTTACAGGCTTGCTAAATAATATGTAATGGCTTTTTCCTTATGTGCTTAAATACCTAAAGCGCTTGAACCCCGGTAATTGCTGCTTGCAGCTACATTATTTAATTTAATATTTATATGTAGAATATGTTTTAACAGAGTTGCTGCCTACTGTATGTATCCAAATGAGTCCCTTTTGAGGTTTTATTTTTGTTATGATGCATAAAGTATATAGACAGTAGCCGGTTAGCCAGCGCACTAGGTTTTGAAACAGATCCCCCCCCGCCCCCTGTGTGGTTATGTAGAACTGTACATGTCTTTAGCTATAATTGTAGTATCAGGCCACATTCCAAAGTCACATCCTAAGTCATTTCCGTGTTTACTTGATTTTACAGCTGCTTAAATTGTGCAGCGCTCATCCATTAAACTTGAACATTCGCTGTAATATCGACCCACTGGTCTCATAAGTGAAATCTGACGAATCCCAGTTTGACCATAAAACAGTAATTTTCGACATGCAACCTTCTTTGCTTCTTATTAACGCTCTTCTATCCACTACTTTAGCCAAAACTTCTTTCTAAAGTGACTTAAAATGCACTAATTGGACAGACAGGAATTGGCTGACAGTTCTTTCTGGATTCAAGGTCAGCCCTACACGGAATTGAATGTGTAAACTCGAAGTTAGCAGCTCTGACCATTAAGCTACCACTGCTCCAGACCTTTGCTGCTTTTCCTTTTCTTTCCATGCGTATTAGAGCGATCATGTCCCAGTGAGACGGCCTTGGAGTGCAGTTTTGGGGTTTCTTCCTTCCTTCTCCACCTGGGATGCCTCATCTGTGACCAAATGATGCGGTTTAGAGTTTTTCGCTCCTATACCAATTTGATCTACTATCCTCTTTTCTTAATGTAGCACTAAAATACCCCCAATTCTTTTTCCGTAACGTTCTTTGCAATCCTGGAAGCTTCTTTCGGCCCCCTGGATGCATTCTTGAAATGCAATGGACTCGAACAACACGTTGCACCCACATTTCTTCATTTCTAGCCCTTAGACAGAGCTGATTGCCGCAGAGCGCTCGAAGAGGCCTGGAGATGCGATCCAGATGTACTCTGGGTGATGGAGTCCAGAGATTGGCCCGTTAAACCCAAGCCCCCCTCTCATATTGGCTTTTATTGGGAACTGTATAATGACGCTGTCCACTTTTTCAGAAGGACTTTATGACGAGCGTAAAAATGGAAGTAGGGATTGACACATCCCTCCACAAGTTGAGGAGCTGCCAGCTTGGACTCCCAGACAAGAGAGAGGGTGGCTGTGAGCTCAAAGGAACGGAAAATTATTAAAGGATCTTTTGATGATGTCTGCTAAGATGGGCCGTACTTCCTTTTTAGGGTTGACTGGTTGTATTTTCGTCTTTGAAGGGATCACAGATGAGTTCCTCCTCCTTGTCTGGACTCATGTCACGGGCAGCTAATTGTAGACATGTCAAAAAATTAGAGAAAAACCAGTCAAGCCCTTGCATTTTGTGAGCAGTGAGATTCATAACTTAATGATTTCTTGAATAGCTGATATCATCTGAAGACAGTGGAAAGACTCGTCAGTCTTTTATTTGGCCCTCAGGGACAAAGTCCAGCTCTGCCAGAATCAGACGGGGCAGAAAGTTGATAAAGCGCTTGTCATAAAGACAGAAGACTGGAGCCAGGCTGTACCCAGCAGCTGGATACCTCATCCCTCTGGCTGTCTTCTGCTCGTTTCCATCCCTCTATCTTCTAAATGTTCTTGAGCTGTGGATCGTGCCATGTTTCCATCATTCTTTAAATCATGCAGCTCTTGTTATTATCTTCGGTCCAAATTGTCTCCATCTCTGAGCATGTTTTGAGTAGCTGCATTAAACTTGTATATGTTGGGATACCCGTTTATGATGATTGGAAAGCCCACGCATTTGAAATGGCTTATTTTGATTGCTCCGTTTATTTTCTTTGAAATTGTCAACAGTGTTGTTTGTTAAAAAATAATCTTGTTGTTAGGTGTTGGTCTTAAGTAGTTTTCCAGTCGGGAAGAGCTTTATGGTCTTCATTATGTTTCGTCCTTAGTAGGGGCTGCACAGTATATTCATACAATATCGGTTATTGGCTGATTTATCAAATATGCATTAATAAAATAGTTTTATAATTTGTATGACTATTATATTATGCAATAACAGTTGTTGACTAGTCTGGATATTATTTTATATCGGCCATTCTACAGAATTGATGCAAACTGCTGTCCCACAACCAAAAACATATTTAAAAAGCATTTAAGTATTCAAATCTTAGATGTTTACTAAGATCCTTTTATTATCTATTGAAACCCACAATAATATTTAAAATATCTGTAAGCTTAATATATATAAAATTAGGTGGCTGTCCCAAACCCTAACCTCTAAATTTAAACTTATGAAAATTATATTAAAATAATTTTTGCATTTTATTCCAAAATATCTTATATATATATATATATATATATATATATATATATAATTTTTTTTTTTTTAGGTTCGAAAAATATTTATTTTATATTTTCTTTGTAAATTATGTAACTTTATGTAAACAAATGCCCAGCATTTTCATGTCACTACCGAAACAAGTGGCAACTGGTTTTAACTACACCCCTACACTGTAAAAAACAATTTGTTGAGTCAACTTAAAATAATTTGTAACCTGGCTGCCTTAAAATTTTAAGTTCAGTCAACTCAAAAAAAAAAGTTTATTCAGCTTGAAATGTTAAATTATACTAAGTGACAACTTAGATATTTGAGTTGAGTCAACTTAAAATTTTAAGGCAGCTGGGTTACTTACCCATTTGTTAAGTTTAACAAACACAAATATCTAAGTTGTTACTTAGTACAACTTAACATTTCAAGTTGACTAAACTTATTTTAGTTGACTGAACTTAAAATTTTAAGGCAGCAGCGTAACATTATTTTAAGCTGACTCAGCAAATTGTGTTTGTTATTTTTTACAGTGTACATTTATGATCAGGAAATATTCATATTCATCCCTCTCTCTAACAGCAACATGGTGAATAGATAGGCCCCATTATTTGGAGTTAAATGTGTTCAAAATTCTGAAAAATGTCACTACCGAATACCATTTTTCTATAATTAAACACGTTTTTGGGAGTTATTCCATAACATTTAGTTTTTATGTGTGTACAGCTGTTCAGAACTTTGCTAGCTAGCCATGTGCTGATAGCTATAAATGTGTTGATTAGCATCTTTGAGCTATGCTCAAAAGTATCTAGAATTGTCACTACTGAAACAGTGACAACCGAAACATTTGGTAAAGTTTTAGTAGTGATATCTTTTTTTTGGGTGTTATCCCATAACGTTTAGTTTTTACGTTAATTATACAATTTGCATACATACAAAACTCTGACTTTGAACCAATTCTGTAGTGTGGCCCATAGACATATGACATTTTATTATTTTAATAACATATTATTATTATGTCATTATGCTTTATGCATAAGGATACACAATATATCAAAACAATTTTGGTTATTGACTGGTTAGGTTATTATTTATAATTGTTTTGGTCAGAATATTAACATCGGTGCATCCCTAAAACGTATGATCTTCATATAAGTTACATTTTTTTTTTTTCATTACAAAAAACTTTTAAATCCAACTTTTGATTTTTGTTCAGCTCTCTCTTTGGTCTTCAGGTGCATTTGACTAAGAATTTTCATACTCATGCTGCAGTTTTCCAGATCGTCATTGCTAAGCTTCACTCTTTGCAATGATTTGGCGTGCGACTGGGCCTTGATGAGAGTTAAGGGAATACTGCAGCAGCCTGTTGTTTGGTGGGTGGTCGGAGCGGCTCATGCATAAGCCTAGGAACTGTTGAAAATCTTCCCAGCTACTCCAAATGACCTGCGCTAATGTATACTCTCCACAAGCCTCGGCACATGTGTTCCGCCTGCCTGTTTACATATAATAATTGATGCTCCAAACGTACATAACCTAGTCATCCCAACGCTATTTCGTGCTGGAGCATATTGTGAACAGCCCCTATTTATGTATTAACACGCTTGCATGCACATTTTCTCACAATCCCTAGTTCTTTCCGGCCACACACTTGTTGCTTCTATCTCCTTTTCGGATCGGACATATATGCAACATACCTTTCAGCGTTCCTTGTTCATTCGTTTGCCCGGGAAATGGAGAACATTCCCCGTAACTACAGTGTTTTTAATGCAGTTTCAGGCGTGGAGAGTCATAAATCAACCTAGCTGCTTTTAAACAAACACCTGCCTCCAAACTGTCACCGCTAATGGCAGCACTTGCCGTATAAATCAACCATAGCTGTAACTCCCAATATTATAGAAACGATTACACTGAGCATCTGCCGTGCAATGCTGTTTTAATGGTCCAGGCACGGCCGTAACCGTTCTGACATTTTCCGCCTCTCTTTTAAAGTATGCGTGTGTCTTGAAAAGGTCCAAAAGGAATTTGTGGGTCACTTACTCTGTCGTCTTAGTTTCTTTATGAGCTGGTGTAAGAGAACAAGGTGCATTTTTTCCCCCCCAGCTGTTTAATTAAGACCAGAAATGGGGCTGGAGAACAGGAAGGGAACACTTTTTACTGTATGTTGTAGTTATTTATTATACTATCCATCTGAACTTTCTCATGGATGCCATTTAATATGTCAAACATTTCTATTGCTGGTGCGTGTGGAATGTTTGTTTGCATATTAACAATTTCAGATGGATTTTAAAATGATCAAAGCAGGACTAAACAAACTGTAGTATAAATTACAGTGGCCCTTACAGTATTTAGACACGTATGTCACACTTAAATATGTAGGAATGCGTTTGCATTATATAATGTAGCTCACCAAGTAGGCCCGTGCGATATCATGATCTGCTTTTTGAAGAAATATCATAGTACTGTGCTACAGCGCACATTCTATCAGTTGGAGTTCTGGTGCTTTCGTCTCAGTATATTGTACAACGCGACATACATTCACACTAAATGTGAACTCAGCAAGCTAAACTTTTCGCAGTGTTCTGTATGTGTTTGCAAATTTTAGTTTTTCACTAACCACACATAAACGTTGTTTTCTCAAAAACACAAACATGTACATTCATGTTGCTTACATATTATTGTAGCCCAGTTGGTGCTGATTAAAGTATAATCAGACTTTAGCCATTAATATGTTATTAAAGAAGCACAAAGCACAAATGTCAGGGCATATCAAAACTTTTCCAGAGCCCCAAAACTCCCTCAGACCCCAGAGGGTTAAAGTCTTGCCAGTTAAACATTTAATTCGCATACTGGGCTTTTTCTGAGTGTGTACACCTAAAGCTTGCTAAAAAGCCTGTCAAACAGCGCCTAATATTTAAAGGAATAGTTCAACCACAAATGACAATTCTGTCATTATTTACTAACTCTCATGTTGCTTGTTCAGTAAAGAGTGAACAATTTTTACAGCAACATATGTCACAAAAATATGTTGGGTAAAATGCTTTAACGTAAGATTGTTAAAAATACCTGTGGGAACTTAGGCTACGCTTACACTAGTGCATTTTCTTTTTAAAATGCTTAACTTTTGCTGTGATTACGCCTGTCGTTTACACTACTCCGAGACTTTTGAGAACAGTGCAGACCCCGTTTTGGATTTAAAACTCCGGGGTGAATGGCGTGGCTGCCCACATTCGCTCTGTGTATTCTTGACGATCATGTAAACGATAACATCATGCTCAGTGTTGCACTCATAGATCTGTATAGGTAGATGCATCATTCCACCACTCTAAGCACGTAGACGCATCCGCCATCTAAATTATAGAACATCTACCTATATATATCTATGGTTGTACCCGCATGAATGGTTATGTTGACATGCGTTTTCGGTTGTGTACGGTAAACAGAGATCGATTCTGAAACGTAGTGAAAACGCCAGTGTAGATGAGGATCGTTTTCATTTTAAAGGGGCCCTATTATGCTCTTTTTTCAAAGTCTTGATTTTGTTTTGGGGGTGTACTAGAACATGCTCTCATGCTTGGTGGTTTTGAAAAACGCATTATTTTTCACATAATTTACATTATTACAATACATTTCTCCCAGTCTGGCACTAAAGGCTCGATTAATTCCGGGTTTAATGAAGGCCAGCCTTCCGAAAAAAGGAAATGTGTTTTGATTGGTTAACTGTCCCAGTGCGTTGCGATTGGCGAACAGCTTAGACGGTGTTTCAGTACTGCCACACCCCTTGTCAAAACAGTTAGCGCAAGCGAGATTCATAGTGAATCTTACGTTTTAAATATGGATATTTTTCACAAAAAGCATTGATTCGCTACAGGAGACCCCCGGGAGCTGTGTGAGGCACTTTTTATTATGGATGGATGCACTTTATTAGACTCCGATTGCATTCATCTAAAAGAAGCTAGCCATATACACCTAGGATGCATGGAGGATGAGTAAATAATACACTACAGTAATGTTGAGTCCCATCCTCAGCCTGTGAGATCGCAGATACATGATATTATCGTGCTAATTTATTTAATTATTTTACATACTTAGTTTCATTGCCCGAAACCAGCTCCAGCGTAAGGCTAAAAGCAGCCTAACATTATCAAAGAACATCATCACTGATTCGCCTAGCCTATTCTAGTACAAGTTTATGCATTTTAAAAAACACTGAGTATAATGAATAAATCTCTTACCACACTTCACACGTCTGCGGCGTGTTACGCCTCCGACGCGGCAACCGGAGTAGATCACTGCTTTGGCATGTTTCGCCCCCTGTACTTCTCACGTCTGCGGCGCGTTACAGCTCTGAAGTGGCCACTCCAGTCAATACTTGTGTTTATACCCGCCGCGCTGCGCTCAGTGAAGCGGCTCTCCGTGCTGCATTGCAAAAGTTAGGCTAATCCCCCACCTCGTCCCTACCCACCCCCACAACAATTTGAATTTCAGTAGCCGGGATTTAATTTAATGACATTCTAATGGACCGCGTTGTGACATCATTGCATGCAGAAAACAAACGCTGTAGTCCAAAGGAGCTGTTTGTTGTAGTTGTAGTGTAAAGAGATTTTTTAAAAAAACAAAATATCTCCTTTTGGTGTGGACTTTGAGATTTGTAACTTTGTAGACCTTTTTTATGCCCAAAGATACACACCACACACTGACTAAAGTTCAAAAAGCATAATAGCACCCCTTTAAAACGCCATTTTAAAACGGAAACGCATTAGTGTAAACAGGGCCTAAGAATATTTTTACAACTTGAATACATTGGGGGTTTTTTTGTTACATTTAAAAAAATATATATTTATAAATTATTTAAAAACTTACACTAGTGTGTTTTTGTTTTAAAATGATTACATTTTGCTACGGTTACACCTGTCGTTTATACTACTTCGGCATTTTCGACCCTCAAAAACAGAGACTTTCGAAAACGTTGCAGACCCCGTTTTAGTTTGAAAACTCCGGAGTTGCAGTGTAAACGGACCAAACAGAGACTTTTGAAAACAATGGCATGGCTGCCCACATTCGGTCTGCATATTGTTGACAACCATGTAAAAGATAGCATCATGCTCATTATGAATTTTGGTGACATAGTGTAGACGAAGATCATTTCTGAAACGCATTGAAAACCCCAGTGTAGACCGGGATTGTTTTCATTTTAAAACTAAAATGCACTAGAGTAAACAGGGCTTAAGATATTAAAATGCTATTGTTAAATATGTTTGCAAAGCTAGTAACCAGTTAGGACTATTCTTTCCAAGCAACTAGCTGCTTATAGGGGTCAAAGGTCATATACCATATGAGATGCTACCTTTCATCAATATAATTACTATCTCCACTCTTTTTATTTCAAGATTAAGTACTTTTTTGTAACAAAAGATCTTCAGATGTACTGTAGAATGAAGCTGATTTCCTGTTTGTGATAATGTGATAAATCAGTAGTGATTGCATTAGTTAGTCTGTTGAGTCTGCTTTACAGTGGTCAGGTCTTGGCTGAGCACACTCACTTTGTCATAAAGCGGTTAAACAGAACATAGAGCTTGTGTGCTAATATGAGGTCATGAAATGATTATGAGGTGGCGCACACAAAACATACACTCGCTCAAAGTGTACGCAAACATCCGGTCTCATAAAAGAGCTTTTTGTAATCGTACATGCCCGTCTCGTCTCTCTTCTCTTCTTGTTTAGTTACTTGATGATATCGCACTCGTTCTTTGTCACAAACACACAGTGGAAAAAAAAGTTGGTGTAGGATTTATTGCTTGGTGTAGACATTGCTGGCATTTTACACAAACAGTTACGAAGAATAGGCAAGTAACGCATTGAATTAAATGTGACATTTTTGAAGTAGAAAAACTGAAATGGTATTTTCTTGGAAAACGTACTCCAGTAATCTGTTTTATTTGCATCTCTGATAAATCATTTTTACAGTGGAGTGTGGGAGAGAAGACGGAAGCAGTCAGAAGGAAAGCGAATGAGAATCTGTGTCACTGTCATGTTCAATTATCAAAACTCTTTTTTTTATTGAGTAACATTCCAGATCGTACTTCAGAGGGAAGTTTCAGCAAATGTGGAAACATGGAGGCTTGTTCTTGCGGTTGTCTTGCCCCGTCACAAACATTTACTGGGAAAATTCAGCTCTTCTACTGGTGACCCCCTGTGTTTGAGGTTGGACAACGATAAAAACAAAGTTTTGATGTTAGTATAAGGATATTAGAGGTTTTTCATCAGATTTATAAGGTTCTGGGTGAGGAAAAAAAAAAAAAAAATTGTCTCGACAACACTTCTGTGGGGGAGAAGACGAGGGGTGAGATAATGTTAGATAATGTTTTAACTGTTTAGTTAATAGTATTAAATATATCTTGAAAATCTTAAAAATTAAATGAAATGACTTAAGATTGTTTATAATTTTAAGCAATTTCTTAACATTGTTTAAAATTGTTTACAAATGTAATATTTTGTTTTATCAATGCTTTTGTTTTTTATTTTAAGCAGTTTTTAAAAATTAATTATTTACTTTTTTTAATCAAGATTTTATAATGTTCTGAATAAATTTGAGTACAACTTAAATGATATTAAAAAATATATATTTTTTCACAACTTGAATACATTGCTGATTTATTTATATTTTTTAAAAACATACAAACAACAAAAACGAGATTTTTTTTTTCACAACTTGAATACATTGCTTTTTTTATTTGTATTTTTTAAAAATTCTAAAAAAAAAATTAAATTCTAAAAGATTTTAAAATTCTTTTTAAAACTAATATGAACCCATTTCTATAGATTATTTAAAATTGTTAGCAAATGTTATGTTTTGTTTTTAAAAGTTAACTATTATTTACATTTTCTATTTTTAAAAAATCAAGATTTTAAAATGTTCTAAATACATTTTTGAGTACAGCTTAAATTATATTAAAAATATATTTTCACAACTTGAATACATTGATTTTTTATTTATAGTTTTAAAAATGTAAAAAAAAAAGAGATTAAAATGATGTTCTTAAAACTAGTACAAAGCATTTTCTATACATTGTTTAAAATAGTTTACAAATGCTACATTTTGTTTCATTATTTTTTTACATTTATTTTCAAAACAATATTAACATTTTAAAATGTTTTGAATACATTTTAGTACAACTTAAAATATATTAAAAAATTATTTTAAAAAGGGATTTTGTTTACAACTTGAATGCATTGCTTTTTTTATTAGTATTTTTTTTTCCCCAAGATTTTAAAATTGTTTTTAAAACTAGTATGAAGCGATGTCTATAGATTATTTAAAATTGTTTACAAATGTTACATTTTGTTGTATGCATACATTTTTTGGTTTTATTTTAAGCAGTTTCTTAAAATTATTAACAATTATTTAAGTTTTTTAATTTTAAAACAATATTAAAAATGTAAAATGTTTTGAATGCATTAAGTACAAAAAAAAAATATTTTAAAACAATATTAAAAATGTAAAATGTTTTAAATGCATTAAGTACAACAAAAAAAATATTACAAAAGATTTTTTTCATAACTTGAATACATTGCTTATTTAAAACACATTTTGTTTTGTTTTAATTGTAAGCAGTTTCTTACAATTATTACCAATTTACATTTTTTTAATTTTTAAAACAATATTAAGATTTTAAATTGTTTGAATTTGAATACATTTTTAAGTACAACTGAAATATTAAAAAAAAATTAAAGAGATTTTTTTCACAACTATATATATATATATATATATATATATATATATATATAATTTATTTTTTTTTAATCAAAACAAATTATACAAATTTATCTTTTCCCAAGATTTTAAATTTTTTTTTTTTTTTTTAACTAGTACGAAGTAGGTTCTGAACAAACAATATTACGATTTTAAAATGTTTTGAATACATTTTTTTAGCTTATATGATAAAAATATTTAGAAAAATTTAAAGAGATTTTTCACAACTTGAATCCATTGTTTTTTTGTTCATCTAAAAACCTAAAAACCTAAAAAAAAAAAAAAAACCTAAAAAAATCCCCCAAATTTTTAAAATTATGTATGTAATTCAAGATTTTAAAACTAGTGTGACTTGTAATCGAAAATAGTGTGCTATGATTATTTTATGGGCAGGATGTAAAGTAACATTCAGTTAAATCATCTTTCGGTACTCTAGTCAGTGGTTCAGCCCGGTTCAGTAATATGGGTCACTGTAAACCTGATATCCAGCCATTTGCGGTGTGCCTTGTTTTGTGTGACATTTTGTGAGGTGTGGGGTGAATGTAAGTGTTATCCTGCCATGTGAGAGTGAGAGTGAACATTTCTCCAGGTCTCACTGTAATCCTTCACATTTTCAATAGTGATAAAACCACTCTCATTTCCTCTCCATTTCTCTCCCTCTCTGTCCTGTTACCCGAACACACTTTTTCACATATCTACATACACATGCTCACACACACACATACTCTCTTCCTGCCCCCTGTTGCTCTGTTATAATATATTTGACTGGACATTCCCTTGAGGAATTCCTGGCGCTCTGTGAACCAGAGTCACAGCAGTATGATCTCACACACACACCGGAGAGCGCTCATTAATCACTGTTAGGTGACTGTGTGTGTGTACGCCTGCATATGTTGTGTGTATGTGTATGTGTGTGCGAGTGATTTTTGGCTGGCTTGCTGTGGTTGTTTCTATGGAATGTGGTAAGATGTGGCTTGCGAGGATATGATTGGCAACCAAGCGATGTTCGATTCTGGGTCTTGCACAATTTGAGCCAGAATACTGTACTGAAATACTCTTGCACTTCTCATTTAGTTGTGATGCAACGCTGCTATTAAATCTACAGCGTGACACATACAGCACAATTTGTGTAGTCCAATTCCCATACGAATGAGTCGGTTCTTTTTGGTGAATTAAAAACATACAGCGCAGAGAGTTAAGTACAATTCCCGAGCGAACGACTCAGTCGATTCATTTTAGTGAACCAAATACATACAGTGCAACCAGTGTAGTCTGATTCACGAATTACTCTCCTGAGCCAATTCTGTTTAGTGATTAAAAACCAAACAGCAGAAAGAATCACTCTTATGAGCCAGTGTAATCCCATTACAGAACGAATGAATCTAAATGAGTGTGAACAAATGAATGAATAAATTAGTCATATGAGTCAAGCACATACAGTACAGCGCAACCAGTGTAATCTGACTCGCAAACAGATTACTTTTATGAGCCAGTTCTTTTAGCGAATTAAAACCATACCGTACAACCAGTGCAGTCCGAATCACAAAAAAATTACTTTAATGAGCTGATTCTTTACAATGAATCAAAAACATTAATTGCAACCACTGTAGTCCCATTACTAAATGAAAGACTCTACTGTAAATCAACCAGCTGGTTTTAACTCACATTAAAAACATGCTAATAGCATGATAATCATGTTAGAAACATGCTAATATTTTGCTAATCATACTAGAAACATGCTTATAACAGGCTAATTATGCTAGAAGCATACTAGCAGCGTGTTAATCATGCTAGAAACATGCTAATAACTTGCTAATCATACTAGAAACATGCTTTTAACAGAGTAATTATACTAGAAACATGCTAGCAGCATGCTAGTCATATTAGAAACATGCTAATAACTTGCTAATCATTTTAGAAACATGCTTATAACAGGTTAATTATACTAGAAACATGCTAGCAGCATGTTAATCATGTTAGAAACATGCCAATAACTTGCTCATCATACTAGAAACATGCTTATAACAGGTTAATTATACTAGAAACATGCTAGCAGCATGCTAATCATGTTAGAAACATGCCAATAACTTGCTAATCATACTAGAAACATGCTTTTAACAGAGTAATTATACTAGAAACATGCTAGCAGCATGTTAATCATGTTAGAAACATGCTAATAACTTGCTAATCATTTTAGAAACATGCTTATAACAGGTTAATTATACTAGAAACATGCTAGCAGCATGCTAATCATGTTAGAAACATGCCAATAACTTGCTAATCATACTAGAAACATGCTTTTAACAGAGTAATTATACTAGAAACATGCTAGCAGCATGTTAATCATGTTAGAAACATGCCAATAACTTGCTCATCATACTAGAAACATGCTTATAACAGGTTAATTATACTAGAAACATGCTAGAAACATGCAGCATGCTAATCATGTTAGAAACATGCTAATAACATGCTAATCATACTAGAAACATGCTTTTAACAGAGTAATTATACTAGAAACATGCTAACATGTAATTATAGCATGCTAATCATGTTAGAAACATGCTAATAACTAATCATACTAATCATTTTAGAAACATGCTTATAACAGGTTAAGTATACTAGAAACATGCTAGCAGCATGCTAGTCATATTAGAAACATGCCAATAACTTGCTCATCATACTAGAAACATGCTAGCAGCATGCTAATCATGTTAGAAACATGCTAATAACTTGCTAATCATTTTAGAAACATGCTTATAACAGGTTAATTATACTAGAAACATGCTAGCAGCATGCTAGTCATATTAGAAACATGCCAATAACTTGCTCATCATACTAGAAACATGCTTTTAACAGAGTAATTATACTAGAAACATGCTAGCAGCATGTTAATCATGTTAGAAACATGCTAATAACTTGCTAATCATTTTAGAAACATGCTTATAACAGGTTAATTATACTAGAAACATGCTAGCAGCATGCTAATCATGTTAGAAACATGCTAATAACTTGCTAATCATGCTAGAAACATGCTTTTAACAGAGTAATTATACTAGAAACATGCTAGCAGCATGCTAGTCATATTAGAAACATGCTAATAACTTGCTAATCATTTTAGAAACATGCTTATAACAGGTTAATTATACTAGAAACATGCTAGCAGCATGCTAATCATGTTAGAAACATGCTAATAACTTGCTCATCATACTAGAAACATGCTTTTAACAGAGTAATTATACTAGAAACATGCTAGCAGCATGCTAGTCATATTAGAAACATGCTAATAACTTGCTCATCATACTAGAAACATGCTTTTAACAGAGTAATTATACTAGAAACATGCTAGCAGCATGCTAATCATGTTTGAAGCGTTCTAATAACCTGCTAATCATGTTAGAAACATGCCAATAACTTGCTCATCATACTAGAAACATACTTATAACAGGCTAATTATGCTAGAAACATACTAGCAGCATGTTAATCATGCTAGAAACATGCTAATAACTTGCTAATCATACTAGAAACATGCTTATAACAGGTTAATAATGTTAGAAAATCTTGCTAATCATACTAGCAACGCTTTAATAACATGCTAATTATGTTAGAAACATGCTAACAGGTTAATCATGTTAGAATTATGTTAGTAATTTGTTAATCATGCTAGTAACATGTTAATCATGTTAGCAACATGCTAGTAACTTGGTTATCATGCTAGAAAGATGCTAGTAACTTGTTAAGCTTGCTATGATACTATGTTAGAAACGCATGTTGCAAAATGCTAAAAACATGCTAGCAACTTGTTGTTAATGCTAGAAACATTCTAGTAACATGCAAATCATACTAGCAACCCTGGTGAAAAAAAACAGCATATGCGGGAAGGTATGTTTAAACAAAACAAACCAAAAAGCATCCCAGCATCAAAACATACCTACCAGCGTATGCTGTTTTTTTCACCAGGGAACATGCCAGTCCTTACGAAAATTAACCATGGCTTTACTACAAATAAAACCAAAAAACCATGGTTACTATAGTTAAACCATGGTAACCCCAAATAAAACATGGTCTTTTTACAGTAACCATAGTTTAACCATGGCATTTGTAGTAAAACTATGGTTACCCTGGTGAAAAAAACAGCATATGCTGGTTAGGTATTTTTTGATGCTGGTTTAAGCTGGTCTATGCTGGTTTTTGCTGGTCATGTTGCTTGTCAAGGACCAGCATAAACCAGCAAAGGACCAGCATAAACCAGCATCAAAACCTACCTAACCAGCATTCCAGCATCAAAACACACCTACCAGCATATGCTGTTTTTTTCACCAGGGTATACAAATGCTGATCAGTGCACCAAGTGTAGTTACTACACTGTTACTGTAGTAAACCCATGGTTAATTTTCGTGAGGGAATAACATGATAATCATGCTAGAAACATGCCAGTAACTTGTTAATCATGCTAACAACATGATAAAACATGCTATTAACATGTTAACCATGCTAACATGTTACTAACGTGATAATCATGCTAGCAACAGGCTAGTAACATGCAAATCATACTAACAACATGCTAGTAACATGCTAATCACATGAGAAACATGCTAGTTACTTATCTTAGAAACATGATAACTTGCTAATCATCATTTTAACATGTTAAACATGCTAGAAACATGTTAGCAACATGCTAGTAACTTGTTAATCATACTAACGCTATATTTCATATCATACTATACTTATTTGTCTTTTCTGTTCTGTTCTGAATACTTAAGGAAATGGAAATACATGTTTGTAGTGTTTATGTCTGTAAATGTTTCGTTTTATTTACTGAGTTTACATCATTACACATTTATTTTTCAATTTATTTAACAGTAAGTTTTAAATTACATTATTGGAGTTAAATTATTTGAAGTTGAAAGTTGGCCCAGGTTTTTTTTTTTCCTCTCTCTTAAACTGATAGTTCACCCAAAAATGAAATTTACCCCATGATGTACTCACCCTTTAGCCATCCTAGGTGTACATGACTTTTTTTTATCCTCTTTCAAATGAATAGTCGGAGCTGTATTAAAAATGTCCTGGCTCTTCCAAGTTTTATAATGGCAGTGAATGGGTGTTGAGACTTTGAAGTCCAATAAAGTACATCCATCCATCATGAAAAGTAAAGTATATCCCTAGAAGAAAAGTTATAAATAAGCATATTTTTTTCTTATACAAATACATTGATTCATTTCAGAAGGCCTTTATTATCACCCCAGAGCCATGTGGAGTACTTTTGTGATGGATTGATGCACTTTATTGGGCTTCAAAATCTCAACACCCATTCACTGGCATTATAAAGCTTGGAAGAGCCAGGACATTTTTTAGTATAGTTCCAGTTTTATTTGTTTGAGAGAAGAAAGTCATATACACCTAGGATGGCTTGAGGATATGTAAATCATGGGATAATTTTCATTTTTAGGTGAACTATCCCTTTAACAGTACATTTTTGACTTGTGCGACAAATATCGTCTGGCAAGGCGGTGAGGAATGCGATGCACCACTGTACCTTGTTCTGCTCTTTTACACTCAAAGTGACATGGATGACATGTTGAAGTGTGTGCGTTTGTGAGTGTTCAGTCCGTTGAGGGTTTTAAGTGTGCACCTGCTTCAAGATTATGCCCCCGTGGGTCTTACGGGTCAGACGGGAAGTATGTGAGAGTGTGTGTGTAAAAGGGGCAGAATTGTTAAGACAGGAAGTTGAGGGGATTGCTGGGTCTGTCTCCACTCTTCCGCGATTAAAAGCACGAGTTCCAGGTGCTACTGACAAAAAGGCCTCACGGATTACAGAACAACTTCCGGAAGATCACTCACACCTCTGGCTTGTAGGTGTCCGCCGCCCGTAGGCTAAAGTGTATGACCCCCAGACTGGTTTGCAGTCCACGGCCTCTCCTGCTGAGCTGTTTGGTGCAAATAAATGATGAATGACTTTACGTTCACAATCGTGCGACTCTTATAGCTGCATTCCTCAGGTACGGAGTCTTGAAAACACACACACGCAGTGTTTTAACAAGCCTGACAGCGCTGTCAGGAGAGCTTTGTGGTTAAAGTGGTGATGTTTTTGTTGATCACAGGTGGTTAAGCTGGAGGCTTTTCTGTCCTCTTCTTGTTCTGTGCGTCTCTCGCTCTTTCTCTCCCTCCCTGTAAGCTCGTAATAACAGGGCAGTAATGTCGTACTCTGATATTAGGAGGCTGAAGTTGTCAGGTGTTAGTTGGAGCAGCTTCGAGGAGGTGCAGAGTATTCACGAGATGTCTTTTTGTCTGGTTATTGAACCTTTCCCATACTAAGTTTTCTCAGAGGGACTTTCCAACTGGGTTTTTTCAGGCCGTGTTCTCCAATAAAACTAATAGGATGTTCGGTTCAGGAGGTCTGTGTATTTTTGAATCGTGTCCATTGCTAAACTCAGAGGATAAACTGCTGACACAATTGGATAATCTTGATCTTCCTCATACATTCTGTTTTTGTTCTTTTCCACACTTTTCTATAAATTATATTAAAAATATTTTTGGGTAAATGTTGTACTACTTAAAAAATGTAAGATTGAAGCTTGAAATGACCCTTTTTACTGTTACTGTTACAATCAGCATTTTAAAAAAAAGGCACATCTTTTACCTTTCTGTTTTTTGACACTTTCAACATCAACTTTTTATTTTATTTGTTTATTTTTATTTATTTTTTTGCATTAGACCAAAGCCTAAAACCAAAGTGTACTTAGTTTTTTTTTTTACTGTTATATTTTATTTTGTTTTTAGAACTTTAACACTATTAGACTTTAATTCTATTATTTTAGTGGCTTGCAATCACTTATATTTCCTTGTAAATCTAGGGGTTTTTGTTCATAAAATTTTTATTTTTTAACTTATTTTTATTTTATTTTATTTTATTTTTTATTATTTTATTTTAATTTTTTTTTAATGAAATTAAACCAAAGCCTAAAGCCTGAGAGTACGTAAACATTATTAAACTTTAATGCTATCATTTTAGTGGCTCTTATATTTCCTTGTAAATGTAGTTCTTGTTTCTTTTAATTTAATTGTTATTTATTATTCTTATTTTTATTTTATTTTATTTTTGTATATTTTAGTTTATTTTATTATAGTTTAGTTTTTTAACATTACACCAAAGCCTAAAGTTTACTTTAATACTGTACTTAATACTGTTTTGGTGGCTTGCAAGTGCTTATATTTTCTTATGGAAATGTTTTATTTTATTTTATTTTATTTAAATTTCATTTAACATAATTTTTCATTTTATTTTGTTGTTATTAAATTTAATGCTGTTATTCCAATGGCTTGCTATGACTTATATGTAAATCTAGTTCTTGTTTCTATTAAGATTTTTTTTTTTTTATTGTTCTTATTTTTAATTGTATTTATTTTATTTTATTTTATTTTATTTTATTTGAATGACATTAAGCCTAAGCCTAAGTTTAAGCCTAAGCTGAAGTTTAATTGTACTTAATACTACTTTTTAATACTACTTTTTGCATTGCAAACACTTATATTTCTTTCTTCGAAGTGCAAATTTAGTTCTTGTTCATACTTTATTGGCTAACAATCAATATTTATTTTGATGTATTGCTTCAATATGAATGGATCCGCTAAAGATGAGTGTTGTCCACATCACAGACTTCCAGTGATCTCTGGAACGTGCACCCTATTGTATTGGCACAATTTTTATAATAAAAGCTTTTTCTGAAGTCCTAAATTCTCAGTAAACGCTTCAATGTGCACCCTTCTGAATTACAATAATAGACCGGCGTGTTCATCTGTTGCGAATCTTGACTGGTTAGTTCATTATACATCGCTCTGATGTAGACATTGATATTGTGTGCCGCTCGGCCATTTCTGAATCATGATTACGCTTGTGGTTTAAATGAGAACTGACCGAAAGAAACAAGCCAGAATGATGATTTTAATGGATAATAGATTGTGTTTCAGACATGCATTTGAGAAGCGGATCAGAACCAGACCTCCAGAGCTCCAGGCGGTCTCTTAACATCTGCTGAAATGTCTTACGTCAGAAAAGGCCTGTTGCCTTGTGGAGTTTGTGAAGAATTTAAGGCATCATCATTGCTCGGTTAACTTCACAGGACATAAATACCCTAAAACACTGAAAGATTCCTGTCTCTGAACGTTGGTTTATAAATAGTTATTAGTTTCAGGCTTTAGTCTTTTGGTTAGCTGTTTATCCAGATGACCTGCTGTTTTGTGTTGTTTGGTGTGAGGTTGTCCTGCACAAAGTTATGAACTGATTACGACCTCATAAAAAATGTTCTTTGCTTTGTGTTTAATATGGGAACCATGTGTAATGGTTCAGAGGTGAGCGCTGAGACTCTTTCTCATGATGCCTCTTTGCTGCTCTTGTTTGCAGGTTCCCTCTTTACCCCAGAGGAGAGCGTTTCCAGTTTGAATACGGCGTCTATTTGCTCAACAAAAACATCGCCCAGGTAAGAATCTCAACATGTCCCACTGTACAAATCAAGATGGCTAACTGACTAATTACACAGGATGTTGCCCAAAAGGTCAGTAACTTCCAGGTGGCCTCAAGTAGGGTTAGGGTTAGGGTTAAAATTTTATGTGAAAATGTGAAAAAAATAAATAAATTAATGCATAAAATACTAAGTGTATTTTTAGGGCTGTTTTGGGTTATTTTAAAATACAATTTTAAAAATTATCATTTTATTTTTTTAACTTTTTGGATATACATTACCATTCAAAATTTTGACTTCGGTACAATTTTTCGTGTTGTTGCACATAAATGCTCAGCATGGCTGCATTTTATTTGATCAAAAATACAGTAATATTGGAAAATATTGTTACAATTGTAAATATTTTATATTTTCAATTATTTATATATTTATTTTAGTGCTGTCAAATGATTAATTGTGATTAATCATGATTAATCGCATCTAAAGCAAAAGTTATTGTTTACATATTTTGTGTTTGTTCTGTGTATATTTATTATGTAAATATTAATACACACACATGCATTTATATATTTAAGAAAAAATTTATGTTTATATATTAAAAATATTTATATATAATATTAATTAGAAATATATACATGTAAATATTTTGAAAATATATACAGTATGTGTGTAAATTTATATATACATAATAAATATACACACTAGACGCACATACTGTATATTATGTAAACAAAAACTTTGATTTTGGATGCGATTAATCATTTGACAGCACTTATTTATTTATATTTTTATTTATTTATTTTATATTTAGAAATTTGATATATTTCTGTGATGCTAAAGTAGATTTTTCAGCCTTTACAGCGTCAGATGATCTTCCACAATCATTGAAATGTGCTAATGTGGCGCTCTAGAAATATTATCAATATGTAAAACATTTTCAATAGTCTTTACCGTCACTTTTGATCAATCTAAGGTATCCTTGCTGAATAAAAATATAAATGTTTTTGAATTTTGTTACATTTTACTTTCTCAATGTTGACAAATCAAAAAAAGTAGTTTTGTAAAAAAAATATTGGGTATCTCATTATTTGTTTGGTGGTCCTTGCCATCAAAAAGTTGAGAATCCCTTAAAGGGGTCATCGGATGCCCATTTTTCACAAGCTGATATGATTCTTTAGAGTCTTAATGAAAAGTCTATCCCATGCTTTGGTTAAAATTTCTCAATGGTAGTGTAAAACACCCTTTTTACCTTGTGAAAATCAGCTCTTGTCACAGCAACCTGTTTTGTTGCATGTTGCTTTAAATGCTAATGAGCTCTGCTGTCCTCTGTGGGGTGACGAGTGGTACTGTTTACTTTAGCTGCGAAGTTTTAGCACATCATTATTGCTATGTTCATTATTACATCCAACAACAAAACACCTCAATCGCTTGGGAGACATTCTTGTCTAATCCTGTTCCGACATTGAAACAATGGTGGTTGGACTGTTCACAGCCCACTGAGGGCAGGTCTAAGGTAAGACGGTCTTGTCAATCAACTATCGTGGGAGCGGCCTTGGTCTGTGTGACGTCACATAGCCAAGAAGCACAGAATCTTGATTTGAAAAAGGGCATATTAATTATAGGAATTAAAAAAAAATACCACTGGGTGGATTTTTATCATTATAGGGTGGTTGTGTACACACACTGCCAACAAAGATTTATGTTCAAACAATGTAAAACTGAATTTTGCATCCGATGATCCCTTTAAAACATCTCTACATTGAGATTTTGCTCTAAAATTTCCACATCTGTGGTTCTATAACTGATGTACCTTGTACTCTGTAATCACTTGCATTAACGTCATACAAAATGACTTTCATGAGTCATAGCTCCAATCCAATTATAATTTTAGGCTTTGGTCACAATTATACAGCATGAATTTAATCAGTTCGCCTGGTTAAGTGCAAGATTAACATGCCTCTGTGACTCTGGGAGTGGAATCCAAGCCTCCTGCGCTCCAGCTGTTGCCCCAACTTAAGAAGGAGATGAAAAATACAGAATAGGCTGCAAGGAGGTCGACCGAATCGCTCCGTCTCTGACCCACGCGAGCGGCACGCACGTTGCAAGAACAAAACCGTAGCTGTGCATGCTATAGAGTGATGTGTAAGCTTAGCCAACTCTGAGGGGAAAACTCATATATCTGTCATGTTTGATCTATGCCTCCATTTGTAGTCTGACTGCAAGATGCCCTCCGCAGCTTGTTCTTCATACTGCCTGTCGCCCACCATTTCCATTCCACTTCCGCTTAATCAGAACGAATGTAATGCTTTGCACCTTTGCCAGAAATCTTCATTAACCTTGTCAGTGTTTCTCTGTAGGGCAAGTTAATGGAGCTTATCTCAGTACGTTGACCACGTTCAATCGCTTTTTAAGCTCATTGTTTGTGAAGCCTCTCACCCCTAGTCAAGACGATCCATATGAGCTCAGTGAACTCAACATTTTGAAGCATTTGAGTCGGTTGAACTCTACCGATTGGGCTTTTAATGTTAGTTAACATGGCTACGTAGCAAAACAGATGAGCTGTAACCCATTTCACGTTTGGGCCTCTGCGTCCGTTCGCACATGTGTTCCAGTTTGGGAGAGGAACTGTCCGGAGAATGCATGACGCGGTGCCCTTGAGTCACGCTACTTGTAATTTCCTCTTCTTTTAGCTTCCCAGCGGCTAGGCCCGCTGTCCGCGTCTTTCCCGATACGCCAAATAAGACTAAGCTGCTTCGCCGACCCCTAAATATCATAAAATTGACCTTGGCTTTTCCTACCTAATGTGATTTGCGAATAACTAGCAAGTGAAATCCTGTTTGTTATTTTGTTTTTGTGGTCCGTGCCTTCATCACTCGTTTTTTTCTCGTCCGTCCTTCTCGTCTTTAATGCGTTCCGTTCGTTAGCCGTAGCCGCGGTGGCTCTGTGTGTCCGGCTGCTGAGACTAAGCAGAGATCGGGTTTCACAGCGGTGCTCTTGTTCTGGAATGGAGGAGATTAAACGTCTATCTTTTATTAAATTGTGTGTGTTTGAAAACGATCCAAGCAAGCAGGAGGGAGAAAGAAAGGAGGGGTGTTTTAGTTGCTTTGAAGCAGCGCTCTGACTGGATGTTGTTTTTATTTAGTCCTCTTGTCATGGGAGGAAGGGAGAAGAATGTCAGGTGGCCAGCGGGGTTTCGCCAGGGCACTTTTGTCTGTGATAGATGAGTTGAGAACATAGTGATAAAAGCTTTCAAAGGCTTTTTATATTTGTTTTCTCTGTAGTTTGCACTATTGCAACAAGAGGTGAATCTGAATGGACAACTAGTTGCTTTTGTATTCATTTTTGCTTTAAAAGGAATAATTTTTTTAGTTTTTTGTGTGCTGACAACGTGCTGTGTTTTAGCATGCTGTGAGACTGTCAGCACGCTTACAGTTTTTTTAGAGATGTTGAGTCTTTAAATCTGTCCTCTTTAAAAAAAAAAAAATAAATATGCCGCTGTAGCCATAAAACCTGAGCTTTTATAACAAATTTTCCACCATCAACCGTACATTTTAACAACAGTACTTTTTTTGTGTGTGCTTTGATAGTTTTGTGCAATATTGTTGGGTTTGTTGAATATCTTTTGTACTATATAAGTATTTTCGCTAGTGCTGATCAATGATTAATCGTGATTAATCGCATCCAAAATAAAAGTCTGTGTGTACTGTGTGTATTTATTATGTATATATAAACACACACATGCATGTATATATTTAAGAAAAATATGTTATGTCATGATGTCATGATATTAATCATGATCAATCGCGATTATTCGTTGCCCAGCACTAATTTTTGCATAATGGAAGTGCTGCTTTTTACTATTTTTATTGTCAGATGAACATAATCACATTTTAAAGAAGCTGGTTCAATGAAATAAACATTTTTTTTATGTTAAAAGGAGATGCAGGGCAGTGGAATGTTTAAAAAAATGCAATGTTTTTCTAATCTTTTAAAATGAAACAGTTTATTGAACTTTTAGACACAATATTAAAAACATATTACCATATATTAAGTTGCCACTCTATTAATGCTTAGTTTTATGCTCACAACTCTGTAGTTTTTATTGTGGTGGGCAAAATATATAATGCAATGGAATAATTATGGTTGTTACTAAAGGTTATTTTGGTAATCGAGTAATCAGTCGATTATTCTGACAATTAATCGAGTACACTGTAAAAAATAAAAAAAACACAATTTGTTGAGACCGCTTAAAATAATTTGTTACCCTGCTGCCTTAAAATTTTAAGTTGAGTCAACTCAAATAAGTTTAGTCAATTTGAAATGTTAAGTTGTACTAAGTAACAGCTTAGATATTTGTGTTTGCTAAACTTAACAGATGGGTAAGTAACCCAGCTGTCTTAAAATTTTAAGTTGAATCAACCCAAATATCTAAGTTGTCACTTAAGTATAATTTAACATTTCAAGCTGAATAAACTTTTTTTGAGTTGACTGAACTTAAAATTTTAAGGCAGCCAAGTCACAAATTATTTTAAGTTGACTCAACAAATTGTTTTTTACAGTGTAGTTGGGTAATAATATATATTTTTTGAGGTAATAAAGATAGACCTAAGCAAACAATAGGCTTTAAAATGACTTAAAATACATATATAATAGCAATGAGGCAATAATAATTGTTTCAGTTATAGTGTCAAAAGCAAGTAATCGTATGGTTTCGTTGAACAAAGCTGTGCAAATATATAATGTATTATAAACAATAGATTATTTTAACAAATGACTGCAGAGGGCGTCAACAGCCTGACAAATGATTTTACTCTTTCCTGCGTGATCTAATCCTTGTTTAATATTGACTAAACATTTAATTGTCCACTTAATCTTTAATATTTGGCCATTTCTTTACAACAGAAATGCTGCAGCCACTGTAATTTCTTGAATATGTGGACATCAAAACGTGTAAACTCTAATGTAAGATACTAATGTTTTCTCCTGTGTTTGCATAGGTTAGTAAATGATTTACCTCACAAATCTGATGAAATGGCATTCCCAGATGAACGAAAGACTCACAGCAATATGCAGAGATCGAGTTTGAGACGCTTCACACATGTAAATGATAATAGTTTGTGTGGAGCAGCATTTACTGTAAACGGAGCCGCTCTGTGGCGCACATAATCTACACGCATTTAAATATTTAAAGCACATACTAAACCTGCATCGCATGTTTATTTAATTGAATCAGCGTTTGTGAATTCACAACAATATTATGCTTCATGATTTTTAAATGGGTTTAATATATCATGCAGCCTTAGAAAACTTTCTAATAATGCATTTCATGGATTCTCGTTCATGGAACGCACCACTTTTATAATAGATCACTCGAATTGAATAGAGGAATCATGATAGTTATTCCCATGTTTACCAAGATTACACAGTAAAAAGACACCTGTGTATGACCTGAATGTTTCTCGAATTAAACTGAAAGTTCTTAGGCAAAGTTTTGATCATGTTGACAATTAAGAGGCCTTGAATCAAATATGTGACTCTAGACCACAAAACCAGTCATAAGTCACACGGGTATATTTGCAGCAATAGCCAAAAATATATTATGTGGGTTAAAATGATTGATTTTTCTTCAATGCCAAAAGTCATCAGAATATTAAAGAAGAAGTCCACTTCCAGAACAACAATTTACAAATAATTTACTCACCCCCTTGTCATCCAAGATGTTCATGTCTTTCTGTCTTCAGTCGTAAAGAAATTATGGTTTTTGAGGAAAACATTTCAGGACTTTGGTACCCCGATTTTGCACTTCCAAAATGCAGTTTAAAATCAGCTTCAAAGGGCTCTAGCAGAGGAATAAGGGTCTTATCCAGCGAAATGATCAGTCATTTTTTCGAAAAATAAAAATTAGTATACTTTTTAAGCACAAAAGCTCGTGTAGCACAGGCTCTGGGATGCGTGTCCACGAAGTTACGAATTAGTAATGGGTCGTTATTGAACGATTCTTTCATTTTGAACGGATCTTTAATGTGACTCGCGAAGAAGAGTGATTCGTTCAGTTGCGTATGCGCAACATCCTATTAGGTTCTGTACTGGAATTTGTTCACCATTATTTTCCCTGTTTCGAGTCTTCGGGTTTTTCGAGTCGTTCGTTCATCTTATGGGGCTGTCACATGATGAACGAACAACTCAAACCCGAAAACTTGTCAGATAAGAGGTGAGGTGAGCTAATCATTGACTAAAGACCCAGGTAAACAATGAATGAATCTTTTCTGTTTCTTATAGCATTATAGTTTTGTCTTGTTTGTAGTGTGATCAACGTTTGTGTAAGCAGTAGATGTGTTAGGGAAGTAACACGTAACATTTTAATTATGTTTTGCTAAAATGAACAAAATGACAAAAAAAAAAAAAAGTGTTGATTTTGCTGAACGAGACTCAAAAGTCTGAGTCGGTAAAATGATCTGAACTTCCCATCACTAATACGAATCATGTGTAAGTTCATTGTCTGTGTACTGAGTATGGCCAAAAACTATTTTCTCCCACAGCTTGAGAGGAGGACATCATTGTACCTTTTTGTTTGTAAACAGCATTTACAAACTTACTTGCACTTTCTTAGTCTTTGCACTTTCGCTTTGTAAACACTGGGTCTGTAGTTCCACCTACGTTCTGCGTGACCTTTCGACATGATTCAGTAGTATGTAGCGTCGTGAACGCGCATCCCAGAGCCTGTGCTACACAAGCTTTTGTGCTTGAAAAGTATTAAAAAAAATTATTTTCCGAAAAAAATGAAAGATTGTTTCGCTAGATAAGACCCTTCTTCCTCGGCTGGGATTGTTTAGAGCCCTTTGAAGCTGCACTTAAACTACATATTGGAAGTTCAAAATCAGGGCACCAATCAACTCCATTATATGGAGAAAAATCCTGAAATGTTTTCCTCAAAAACTATAATTTCTTCAAGACTGTAGACAGAAAGACATTAACATCTTGGATGACAAGGGGGTGAGTAAATTATTTGTGAATTGTTGTTCTGGATGAGGAGTTCTCCTTTAAGTAAAGATCATGTTTCATGAACACATTTTGTAAATTTCCTACTGTAAATATATCAAAACTTAATTTTTTATTAGTTATATGCATTGATAAGACCTTTGTTTGGGCAACTTTAAAGGCAGTTTTCTCAATATTTTGTCAAATATTGCAAAATACATTAAATCCAAGCTCAAACACTTCAGAAAAAACGTGTTCTGTGTGAATGGCTTCTAAGAAATTCATCTCATTGGTGTCTCGTGACCCTAAACCTGCGTCATTATAAAGGGCTTCCGTAGACTAGTTGTTCCAACAACCCACAGACAAGCCAACTGCAAAATTATCCTCAAATCACAACCTTACGTGACTTATTTGAACACAAGATATTAGTGAGAGGTAGTTTTTGTGTGCGTGTTTTTGTGTTTTTTGCATTATAGAGCATGTTCGCCAGCAAGGTCTTCGAACTGAGGTGAAAGCTGTAATTTTTAGGTAGTCATTCCTGGCTAGTTTACTTCCCTTGGCTTCGAATACAACGACAAACAGAAAAGAAAAACAAAAGACATTTTCACTTGATCTTTTCCATTCAAGTTCAATAACAAGAGTATTTAATTCATTAGGCCGCTGCTGAGACTTCCTTCAACTGTCACAACAACATCTGGAATGCTGTGAATTTGGCTTTAATAGCCATTATGTTTTAAATTTTGGTTTTGTTGGCAGCAGAACAAACACTCATGGGCTGCTGTTGTTTAATATCTTTCATATGGATCATCCACAATGCTGGTTTGGAGATTTGGACACAAGCATTAGGGTCAAAATGTGTTCGGAATCATTTCCAAGTATTTAACATGTATATGTGTGTTTTTTGTGTGCTGTCTAAATGGTTCGTCTTCCCCTAGAGGGCAGAAGCACTGAAGTGACCAAACCTCAGTAAATGGAGCTCAGTGAGTCAGTTGATTGTCTTGAAGCAGAGCAGCACTCCAAGGACAGATTACCTCGCATAAACAGAACGGTGAAAGAAATATTACTATTAGCGCTCAGTTGCCAAGCTAGCAAGCTATCTTATTTGGCCAGGGGCTCAGCAGGAAGGGCAGTGCTGGGAATTTAACTCAGAGAGGGTTGAAGATTATTGGGGAATTTGGAGTGGGAATGATGAAAGTCTAGCATTGTGCCCTGTTCTTTGCAAAGCCAGGAAACCTGGCAGTATCAGTACTGCTGGATGACCAGATCTAAATCTCTTTCTAATACTAATACGAATATTTTGGTGTGCTTATGATTGTACTTTTTGATAAGGAGACATTGGTTGCGCTTATTCATTCAAAGCTTTTGGAGCTTTTAAGCTTGTAGGTACTGAGAGTCAGCCTGTGATTCCGCTATTCTAGTTACTGAAAACTCATTCTAAAATTAAAACACGTTTTTATTTTTTACATTTGTAATAAAATCTGTGAAATAAAATAAAATAAAACCATTTTTTTCTATTAGCTGGGACGACATTTCTAATTTTAATTTACTAAAATAACTTAATTTATTAAACTAAAACTGAAATAAAAATCAATAAAAATTATATAGATTTATATTAAAAAACAAAAACTAGTAAATATGACAAAAACACAACAGCATTTTTAAATTAAAATTAAAACAGAAAATATACAAATAACAGTTTATTCAAAATATTAATAAAAACTATATTGATATCTCATTAAAATAACAGTAGTTTACACTTGAGAACCAAATGACGATGAATGATATATTTTTCAGCTTATCTTTTTTAGTATTTTTTAGTATTTTTCAGTTAGTGTTATCTAAAACAAAATTAATTTGTAGTCATTATTTATTTATTTGAATGTATGTGTTTTAGTTTCATTTTAGTTTTTCCTAGTTATATTATTTTTTTGTTTTAGTTTGTTAATTATTGATTTATTTATTTTGTTTAGTTTTTTGGTAAAACTGATTCAGAATATTAATAAAAACTATTATGGTATCATATTAAAATAAAAGTTAGTTTTATCTAAAACTAAAATAATCTTTATGTATTTATAAACTGTTTTATATATATTTTTTTAATTTATTGTTGATGTTTTTGTTGTTGTTGTTGTTGTTGTTGTTTTTATTGTTGAAACATTAAAAAAAAACGACATAATTGTTTACACTTGAGAACCAAATGATAATGAATGATAATTTTTTTTCAGTTTTTTTTCTGTTAGTTTTATATAAAAGTACAATTAATTTGTAACCATTTTTATTTATTTATTTGTTTGTTTATTTGTTTGTTTGTTTGTATGTATTTTAGTTTAACTTTAGTTTTTTTCCAGTTATTATTTTTTGTTTTTATTCGAGTTGTCAAAAATATTTTCATGTAGCTTTTTTTTTATTCATAGTAATGATACTGGTTAAACTTAGATAAGCAAAATATTAATATTTTGGTTATAAAACATTACCTGGTGATGAAACACTTCCTGTTCAGCGACGCATAACTGACAATGTTAAAAAATAAATAAATAAAGTGTTGTTTTAATGCAACGATTGATATGTGAGTAGGAGGTCCTACGCTATTGTCCAGAAGTGTTATTGGCACATTTCTTTGTATTTTTGTGGGCAAAAAATTCATATGAAAGATTTACCAGCATACATTTTGCAATCGGTCATGCAGAGAGAAAGCTGATTGGTTTAAAAAGCAGCTTCTCTGTGGGCTGTGCTTCCAAAATCGCTACACTGACAGTACGCTCTAGACACAATTGATGTAATTTTGCTTTAATGCTTGTGGTACAAATAGTCACATGCATTTTCAAACCTCCCATGTGCAGCTTATGTGTACAATATGTTAGGTTCCCTAAAGACTCTCAGGTGCACATGAACTCTAGCTATAAAGAGGTGAGAGATTCTTGGTTGCCATTAGTGTCCTGACTGTTATCTAACATGACTTTTCTGAGATTGAAACCATATGAACTTTAGGTGAGAGAGGAGATATGCATGCCAACACTCGCATTTTCATTCACTGTATCGCACATGTAGTAAAAGGCCAGGGGTTTCTGAATGAGAAGTTAACTACTACTATTACATACCTAACATCCTGTGTGAATGTTTTCCTTAATGCGAGCGTTAGCGAGTTCACAACGGCGCTTTGTGAACGAAATCGTTTCAGCGTGATTAATCGCTAAGGTTAAGTGGCTTTATTTGTGTATATTAAGCAGGAATTTCCATATGTCACATTCAGCATTTACCTCCATCAGACTGTGTACTTAACCTCAGAGTGTGAGCCGGGAATGACTCTCTGTTAGATGTGGTGGTATTTTCTTGTACGTGTTCGTCTATGAGTGATTTGCTCAGTTCTTTTTTTTTTTCCCCACCCCCTCTACCTCACGTTTTAATTCCTTTTTCATATGTCCTTCATTCACGTTTCCTCTCCCTTTTCATTTTTTTTCCCCAGCTCTTAACTTTTCCTGTTTCAATGCAAATTTCCCATGACTGTGCTTTTATCTTGGTTGATTTACTTGTTCTGTGAAAGAAAGATCAACACAGCAGTGAATGTGATTGCCATCAGGGGTCACTCATCTCAAGATGAGCCCAAACACAGAGAAAAAGAGACCTTCAAAAAAACAGTTTCCACTAAAGTAGTGAGCAGCACAGCCGTGTTCTATTGTAATTATAAAAAATGTTTCTAATCACTTAATATTAGAGTGATTTCTGAAGGATGGTGTGATGCTTTCCACCACAGAAATAAATCACCTTTTTAAATAATTTTTTAGTAGAGAAAAATGTTTGTATTTCTTTAAGTCTGACAAATGATTAATTGCGATTTGTGTGTGTGTGTGTATATGTATATATAAATATATATATATATATATATATATATATATATTCAATGCGAAAATCTCGATTAATCACACCCAAAATTAAAATGTGTGTTCATGTATTTTATGTGTGTACTGTGTATAAATAGAAACACATTAAATAAATAAATGAAAAAAAAAAATATATATATAATATAATAATATATATATATATATATATATATATATGTATATATGTATATATATATGTATATATATATGTATATATATATATATATATATATATAGAATTTTTTTTTTCATTTATTTATTTATTTACATAATAAATATATACAGTACACACACATATAATACATGAACACATATTTTAATTTTGAGTGTGATTAATCGAGATTTTCACATCGAAAATTTTCGAGGTTGATCACGGTTAATCCCATCCAAAATAAAAGTTTCTTAAATATGTGTATATAATAATATAATAATAATATATAATAATAATATATATATATATATATATATATATATATATATATATATATATATATATATATATATATATATATATATATATATATATATATATATATATATATATATATATATATATATATATATATATATATATATATATATATAATTATATTATTATATTATAATTATATTATATATTATTATTATTATTATTATTATTATTATTATTTATTTATTTTTTTTTTTAAATATAATTTTTTTCGTTGTTGTTGGTTTTTTTTTTTTTTTTTTTTTAGGGCTTTACACATATATACATACATATACATATACATATAATTAATATAATTAATATATATATATAGGGCTGTCAAGAGATTAATTGTGATTAATCGCAATTAATCACATTCAAAATAAAAGTTTCTTGTATGTATGTGTATATATATATATATATATATATATATATATATATATATATTTTTTTTTTTTTTTTTTTTTAAATATATATATATACTTTTTTAAATATATATACTTGTATTTATATATTATATATTAATCACGATTTATTGCAATTATGATAGCCCTATTTTTGATCAAATAAATGCAAAAAAATCCAAACTCTTCATTGATAATTAAAATATAGTTTAAAATTTTTTTATTTATTTTTATATTATATATAGTTTAAATGAATTTTAAATTCCTCATTTTTAAACTGTATGCATTCATTTATTTATTGATACTTTTTTCTTTCTTCCATTCTTTCATCTGTCCTACATTCCTTGCATAATTTCCAAACAGAAATGGTCACATTATGCAAAAAGTATATCAGTCTAATTTAATTGTTTGTATTTTGGATGCATAGAATGCTAGTTGTGAATGTAGCCTTAGTGAGAGAAAAGAATCACCCATTTTATTCCAAAAATGGAATGACAACAAATCATCTGTTACCACCACTAAATGTGATTATACATACGTATAATCGTAATGTGAGATTTGTTTGAAATGTTTATAACTTTCAGAATAAATTATGAAATGTATGTACAGACCTTGTTGGATGTTAGTGACATTTTAAAGGGGTAGTTCACCTTCATTCATCTTCAGAACACAAATTAAAATATTTGTAAGAAAATTTGACAGCTTTCTGACCCTGCATTGACAGTGATGCAACTGACACATTCAAGGCCCAGAAAGGTAGTAAGGACATCATTAAAATAGTCCATGTGAATGTTAAAAACTCACAAGAAATTAAGTAAAATTATTCTCATAGCTTCATAACATTATGCTTGAACCACTAATGTCACATGGGCTATTTGAACAACGCCCTTACTACCTTTTTAGACCTTGAACGTGTCGGTTGCTGTCTATGCAGGGTCAGAAAGCTTATGGATTTCATCAGAAATATCTTAATTTGTTGCGAAGATGAACAAAGGTCTTGCAAAATTTTAATTTTTGTGCAAACTATCCCTTTAAATAAGAGTATGAAAATAGTCCACAGGGCCAAAAGTGGTCGTAGCTGAAGAAACACCCTCCTAAATCCCAACTCAGTTTACCATTGAAGGCAGCCCATTGAGTCAAAAAGGCTGACTGGTCGTCTTTTACTTATTTACTCTCCCTCCTTTTAATTAAGATCAGACAAGTAAATAAAGTGGGAGTTGACGGGTGTGAGAGAGAAGTCCCACGAGAACGGCATATATAGCTTGAACTATTCCCAGGCTATCCCAGAATCCATCCTCCCTGTCCGGCAGACCTGCCTGCGGTGAGTGAGTCAGCTCCGCGCGGTGAGCTGGATGCGTACGCGCCGTCCCTCGCACAATGAGAGCCCTTCTCCTGTCGACCCTCCATAAAAAGCCTCATCTTCACAAACCAGGCTCAGTGAGTCCATCCAAACCAGCGTTACGCCGTGTTTGTTTGCGTAGCCGTGAACCCTGATCCCCCTAGCTTCGCCGCCAAACCAACATCACTGGGGACAAGAGAAGACCTGGAACTGATCAGCTCTTTAACCAGCTCTCCATCTCTCCCAAGCCAGACGGCATCCGCTTTCCATTTCAAGGAAGTTTGCTCTGGTGGACTGCATAATGAATCTTGTTTTCTGTCTTTTAGCCCTATGAAAGTTCACTCAATGCACTGGTAATTTTCATTTTCCTATAGAGGAAATCAAAATGCGATTTTCGCAAACATATGTTGGTTATTACTGTACTAAGAGCCACTCTGTGTGACTACGTAAATGTGGTTTATATTTTAATACATTTAGGTGCCATTTCAAAAGGGTTACGCGTTGTCTCCCAACTAAAAAAAGTAGCACTTTTTAACCCGATTTATTTGTCACATATAAACCACAGAATTGTTTTTGGCAAAGCATAAACGGGCTGCTCTAATATAGGGACCACCCTAAGCTCTCTGAGGTATGGGAACGAAGCCTGCAGACCCGAATACAGAATTGATTTATGGCTGAGGGAGGGAAAAACGGATTAACGGACTACTGGACTCAACTAGTCTAGATGAAGAGATTACATCCCATTACATCCCACTGCTGCACCTGACGTGTGGAATTTCGGGGAAAAAGACTGATTATTTGGTTTGCCTCAACAGCTTTATGTAATAGCGCACCGTGTAATTGCATCGCAACGCGGGTGCGCGTTTTCGCTGTTATCTTAGGAGCGATTTGTTTTCCATAAGTCATCAGGCTTAATAAGCTGAGTTTCCTTCAAGCCTGGGAAGTGTGTTACACCTCATCCATTAGGACTGTACATGCCCACCCAGTCAGTAATAAAGCATTCACCAGTTATTCTAAGATAACAGATGGCTGCTGTATTTCAAACCCAACTGAAATTACTGATATTAATGCAGCCAGTGATGAATGAATCTTGCACTGGGAAAGGCCTAACTAAATTCTCTTTCTTTCTTTCTTTCTTTCTTCATGTTAGGTTTTATTTCATTTATTTCATATCGTTTCATTCAAAGGTTATTTTGTTTACTAAAAAGAAGAAAATTAGCGCACCATTATACTACCATTCAAGAGTTTGGGTCAGCATAGTTGTTTTATTTATTTGATTGGTAAATTTGATTTTTTTTTTTTTTTTCTTTTCAATTCACTAGTCAAAAGAGACAGTAAAGACACATAATATTACATACAATATAATATAGATTTTAAAAAAAACGTCTAAATGCTTTTTTTAAGGTTCTGTTCACCAAAGAATCCTGTATAAAAATATTACAAATATTAAGCACTAAACTAATAAGAATCACAACTGTTTTTATTATTAGAATGATTTTTGAAGGGTCATGTGATTCTGAAAATTCAGATTTTCCACCACTGAAAGAAATTACATTTTATAATATTAAAAATAGTAATCTTTTAAACATACATGTTAAAAATCTGAAATGTAAATGGTGAATTAAATTTTTTTTAACATTTTTAAATTAAAAAAATATATATATATCATTTACATTTTATTTTGTTTGTTTGTTTAGTTATAGTTGTTTATGAGTCCCTTGTTTGTCCTGAACAGTTAAACTGCCCGCTGTTCTTCAGAAAAATCCTTTGGGTCCCACACATTCTTTGGTTTTTCAGCATTTTTGTGTATTTGAACCATTTCCAACAATGACTGTATGATTTTGAGATCCATCTTTTCACACTGAGAACAACTGACTCATATGCAACTATTGCAGAAGATTAAAACACTCACTGATGCTTCAGAAGAAAACACAATGCATTAAGAGCCAAGGATGAAAACTTTTGAACAGAATGAAGTGTAAATTTTTCTTATTTTGCCTAAATATCATGTTTTTTTCATTTAGTACTGCCCTTCAGAAGCTACAGAAGATCCTTGCATGTTTTCCAGAAAAAAAAAAAGTTAAATTTACGCTGATTTTCAAATTTCATAAGTTTTCACCCTCCTCTGCTCTTAATGCATTGGGTGTCCTTCTGAAGCATCAGTGAGCTTTTCTACCTTCTGTAATGTAATGCAAGGTGTATGTAAACTTATGACCTCAATTATATATTACTTACAAAAAATACATACATATATGTACTACATAGATTTTACATTTTGCATTTTTCAGCTCTATTCATTTGATTTTTTCTGTCTTCCATTCCATCATTCTTCCCTGATCTTTCCATCTCTCCTTTCTAACCTTTTTATCATCATTTCCTGCTTACCTCCTCTCTCCCATCTTTCTTCCTTGTTCTTTCTGTACAGTCAATGACTAGTTGAAGCCCTGAGATAAGCTCTGATACTGTGCCCAGTATTTCTGCCGTGTGTTTTTTTTTTTATAGCTGTGTCATGTCACCGGAGGAAGCCCCGCACTCTTGTCCAGAGTCTGTTGGCGAGGATTTGCTCCTCTTAACTGTGATGTTCTGTGCAGGGACGCATGATTCAGATGTCCTCTGAGATTCTCAACTTTCTCCTTTCTCATAGCTTTATATATGATTTTAGTTTCTCCTGGCTGGTCTCTTGGCAGAACAGCTCATTTTACTAGACTTCACTCTTAAATATAACCTCATACAACATGTCTTTGGAGGTTTTTCCTATTGGGAAAGGCTTCATAAGTTCATGTTTGTCTTTTTTGGTTTATAGGATTTGAGTTTAATCCACTTCAGAAGCATCATGCCCCTTTATATTTTTGAGCCAAGTGGATGTTAAATGTGACTCATTTTGTTTGATTTCATTTCATTTCTCTAGACTACTTAGACGCAGATTAAGTAGTTAAAGGATTGCCACTGATGTCCCATCAAAAATAGGTGAATGATGCCCTGATCATACATAATGAATGCATTCATTGTTTTAGTTATTTAAAGTCATTGGGCACCAATCCTGGAGCCATTTCAAGTTGAGCCCTTGACTCTTAATTTAAACCTGGCGATTGGTCTGGTTCTAAACTGTTACAGCACATGCAGTTGTGGTTGTGCGTCTGTCTGGTAACATTATGTGTTTTAGCACACACTCCTCCCTTACTTTTACTACTCCCACTAGCTTGAGCTTTGTGTGGTCTCGCTTCCCCTCATAGCTTGTTGCTGCAGCACCTACAACAGCCTGTGGAGAAAGCTGGAAACCTCTGGGGGATGCCTTCCAGTACTCATAAAAGCTATATCAAACCACAAGAAATTACTGAGCATGTCACCACAAGGAGTTGCCCAATTCGTGCCTATTAATGTAGCGCCCAACAGCCGACTGTAGCTCAAATCTGTGCTCTCTTGACTGGTTTTCCATTGCTGATTATGCTATGATTTACTCACCCTCACTTTGTTCTGTCGAAAGCAAAAGTGTGAATTTTTAAGGAAAAGTACTACTCACTTGTTTGCGTTCAGTTACAATGAATGTGGACTGAGGTTAAAAAGGATGCAAAAACACCATGAAAGTATAATAAAAGTAGTTTATACAGTGTGGACACTATCCTATGTCTTCTGAAGCCAATTAATAGCTATTTAGACTGGAAAATTGAAAAACTGGATTAACTAAGTCGTTAAAGGAGAAGTTTACTTTCAGAACAAAAGTTTACAGATAATTTACTCACCCCCTTGTCATCCAAGATGTTTGTGTCTTTTTTTCTTCAGTCGATAAGAAATGATGTTTCTTGAGGAAAAAAATTCAGGAATTATCTCCATATAGTGGACTTCAATGGTGCCCCCAAGTTTGAACTTCCAAAATGCAGTTTAATTGCAGCTTCAAATGGCTCTAAATGATCCCAGCCAAGGAATAAGGGTCTTATCTAGCGAAATGATCGGTCATTTTCATACCAAACTGACAATTTATATACTTTTTAACCTCAAATGCTCGTCTTGCCTCGTCTCTGTGATGTGCATGCGTAGTCTGTGTAATCCGGGTCAATATGGTTATGTCGAAAAACTCCCATCACGTTTTATTCTTCAACGTCAAAATCATCCTACATCGCTGTTTTAGCTTTTTTTTTTGTAAAGGGTGTTTGATCTTCTTTGCATGTTTACTTTGTAAACACTGGGTTGGTACTTCTTCAGTGATGTAGGATAATTTTAAAGTCGAGGAAGAAAACAAGATGAGTTCACGCAGTCTTAGACAAGACAAGCGTTTGAGGTTAAAAATTATATAAATTGTCAATTTGTTTCAAAAATGACCAGTCGTTTTGCTTGATAAGACCCTTTTTCCTTGGCTGGGATCATTTAGAGCCATTTGAAGCTGCATTTAAACTGCATTTTGGAAGTTTAAACTTGGGGGCACCATTGAAGTCCACTATATGGAGATAATTCCTGAAATGTTTTCCTCAAGAAACATAATTTCTTATCGACTGACGAAAGAAAGACATAAACATCTTGAATGACACGGGGGTGAGTAAATTATCTGTAAATTTTTGTTCTAAAAGTAAACCTCTCCTTTAAAAAGCCATAGCTAAGCCAGGATAAGCAAGGTCAGTAGATTTTTGAATAATGGCTTACATTCAGGTCTGTTTTTTTACTCAAGGCTTTGTATAACTTCAGAAGGAACGGAATATAACTTGCATGTTTTACAAACCACATGCTTTTGTATCATTTTTGAAGCTTGAAAGCCTCAGTCTAATTACATGGAAATCTTCAACCAGTACAATTGTCCAAAATTCCTTTGTGCTTCGATATTAAAAAAAAAGTAATTTAGGTTTGGAACAACATGAGTGAGTCAACAATGACATAACTTTCCTTTAAAGAAAATATAAATTGGCCCTAAGACAGAACCCTGAGGCACACCGCACTTTTTTCCGGTCCTCGTTTTAATCCAGCTCTAGTGCAAATTTGAAATCTCTTCCTCTCTCCATTTTTTCCTAATTCATCTCTTAGCGGATTCTACATTGGCTGGTGACCCTGGCTGTCTGTGTGGGTCTCCCTACGAGCTTTAGGACGTACGTAAACCTCAGAAACAGCCGCCTGCTCTTAGTCCGGGACTTCGGCCAACCTGCCGTGATTTACGAGTGTATCTGGGGCTGTTGTTTTGTCTGTCATTGTCCTCCTGGTAACCCATTCAGCGTTTCGAAGCGAGGAGAAGGGGACAGATGGAAAGGGAGAGTATGAAAAGAGAGCGCAGGACCATTAGCACTCGCCACCTTCACTTGCTCCTGGTTTTATAAGCATACCTCTGGCTAGCCTCCTATGGCTTTATGAAACACTTAAATGGCTGTAATTGAATTTCCACGGTTTTAGGTCGGCAGCCAGGGGTTCGCCTCGTACCGCAAAGAGGAGAGAGAGCCACTAAATATATATATGCCAGAAAAGGTAGTCCCCAGTCTCCAGTGGCCCACTAGCGATGCGGGTGTGTCTCAAGGGTACTGTATATGTTTGTTTGTTTGTTTGCTTCTCTATGGAAAGTATAAACGCCCACAAACAGATGAAGGGTTTCCCTTAAGTCCTAAGTTTTACCGCGAGCCAGAAATTTGCTGAAAGCCATGCTAGAAGAGCCAATTCTAGAACATCAGGATATTTGGTATTGCGTGCACTTTTTCAAAAGCCAAACTTGAATTTACGATCATTTTGGTGAAAAACTACGCGTCCGAGTCGAAATATATGATCTTGAGGAGAATACATATCATACTTTGAGCTTCATACACTCCAGGTTTTTCAAGAACATGTTCTTTTGAAACCATCAGGCCTTCGCCTGCCAAGTCTTTAGCTCTGCTGACAAGAGCTCTTTACTAAATAAAAATGAAAAAATGTTTCTCACAGACCCAAGAAAGAGTTGGCGGACAATCATCGTCAATGACTTAATAGTCAGGCTACTGTTTCCAGCTGTTTTTAAATTTAAAGTAGTTTGCTTTGGTGTGAAGTCTTTATTGGCTCTCTTTTCGCTTTTCCAATGCAGTGTTCTTTTTTTCTTATAATCGATAACCTCTGCGGCTCTTTGTAAGTTACTTTTCAAAAACAGTTTTTATATTGTCTGACAAATGGCGTGCAGGGATAAAGAAAACATGGCAATGGTGAAGAAGTCGTCTTGTAGTCTGCAAGGGTTTATTAAGTTCCTGTTATTCTCCAACTGTGTTTTGAGTTGTCATCTTATCAAGACAGTGTGGTGACGTAAAGCTGGCTGCCATTTTTCAGAGCTGTCATTTGTCCCACTGCAGGAACAAAGAGACCGCGTTAAAGTCGAGGTTCTGTTCCACAGCTGAACTGAAGAATTTTACAATGAAAATGTGTTTCTTGACTGTTTCAAGTACTGTTTACCTATTCACATAACAAAATCCACTTTATTCACACAGCGGTCCAACCAACCCAAAAACATACTACTGCTGAGTTTACAAATAGCCGAGCTTGTGCCCTGGCAGTGAGGATTGTGTGTTTGGCCCATGTATTGCAAGCATTTGGTTTCATTGTACATAAATAAGTTCACCCAAAATTCTTTCAAAATTCTGTCATTTGCTTAACTTCATGTTGTTCCAAACCAGAAACAAATAAGACGTTATTTTGAAGAATTTCTCAGTGTGTTTTTGTCTATCCTGTCAATGACATTTAGCCTTGTTTTTTTTTTTTTTTTTATGGACAACATTTCAAAACATCTTTTGTGTTCAAGTAAATGTATCTTGATTTAAGAATGTTTACATATTTGTAAAACAAGTCTATAAAGTTAAAGCATGTTTTGACCTAAATTTAGGGCTGGGATGCAGAAAACGCAGAGTTGTGGAATCCAGTTATAAAAATGAAATTTCCTGTATAATGTGGCATGTCACTGAATTTGCCAAATTTTGGATGTGTACATCTAAACTAGGTCTCTAGACCTGAATCAAATGCGTGTCTGTTAGCATTAGGAGCACAAATACTGTTTAAATATGAATCTTGCATGTTCTTCGTGTGAATGAATAATGCAGACGCGTGGTTTTGTTTACTAAACACATACTGCAACGTGTGTGACGCTTCAATGTATGAGTACATGAAAACATGAAATTGATCTCAGGGAACTGCTCTGAGAGTCACTTCATGAACATTTTAACATTTCTTTTGAGAAAAACTGTGTCATATTATATACAAACAGAAGGTTACAGGTCTTCACGCAACCTGACAAAAATAAAATTAACTGAATGTAATGATAGTACTACTACTATTAACAAAATTATTATTAAAGCATTATTTTTTAAGGAATATTTACCAGAAAAATTAACTACTAGAATTTATTTACCAGAAAAATGCAAATACCCAACACAGTATTTCTGAATATAAATAGATAAAATTATAATAAATACATTTTAATACACTTAAAGATTAAAAATTAATGGAAAAATAGAGTTTGGTAAAAAAAAAAAATAATTTTCATATTTTTTGAAAAACATTTCAAAGGGTTTTAAAATGTATTTTTGGTAAACTTTAAAAAAAATTGCTATTAAATTGTATGTGTGTTTTTAATTTAAAAGTCTGTTTAATTTAAGAGTCTAGAAAAATTTAAATGGTGAAGAAAAAAAAAATCCAGAAAAATTTAAATGGAAAAAAAATTGGAATTTTGAAAAAATTAGTGCTGTCAAACGATTAATCTCATCGCATACAAAATAAAAGTTTGCCTAATTTATATAAGTGTATTGTGTGTAATTATATAAGTCCATGTATATATTTAAGAGAAATATGTTATTTATGTACAAAATATTGTAATATAATTTTATTTAGATATAATATAAATTATATAAAAAATATAATATTTCTTAAATATATACATGATTGTGTTTGTATGCGATTAATCGCAATTAATTGTTTGACAGCCTTAAAAAAAAAAAAAACTGATTTTGGGAGAAAAAAAAACGGATTTCATAGGACCCTATAAATTTCAGTGAATCGTGGCTGAAATTCTTCTTGAAATAAAGTGAATCTTTAAAGTTGTCTAGATTGTCATCACAGTGGTCACGGAGTACATCCTTACAAAGGAAACGTCAATTGGTTTAAAGATTAGAAACGGCCACGTTGGGCTCTCCTCCGTCCCAGCTGCGGATTCTGGGCAAGTTTTATGCGTTCAAGGCAGGAAGAGTTGTTGTTCTTCTTAATTCACACCAAAGCTTTGTGGGCTGTTTTAACGTGTCACGCTTAACTTGCTCTACACATCTGCTGGGTAATTCTCCCTTGATGAAGTTAAACCATCTTCCAGAAAAACAGACAGGAGGAAAAAGCTTGGTTCCATCTGGTGGAGATTTGAAAACGATGAGGATGGGGGGGGAAAGAGTGAAAGCCTGACGCTCTGGTAGTTTTCAGGCCTGCGCTGGCCGTTTCTGACGCATCTGGGTTTTATTACAACAGATCTGCAGCTTTTCAATCTCGTTTGGGCACAATGGATGAGCTGCTATACTTTGAGCTCTTGTCTGTTTCTTCCAAAAATCTTCTTCAGTTATAATCTAGCTTTCTTCTTCCATCATAATTTATCCTTTATTCTGCTTTTTTTCCTATCTCTCTTTTTGCATTCCCTCTCTGTCTCTCTCTCATCCTTCCGTTCATTGTCACGTGTTTCCGGACTCTCTCGGGGCCCATAAACTATCACTCCATTAAGGAGGATCATCTCCGCCGTGCGTCCGTCCTGTCAGCCTGTATTACTCAGCCTGGAAGGGGAATGGATATTTATCAAGGATTTTGAAAACCATCAGTCATGAACTTCACCCCAAGAGCTTACAGAAAGCTGTGGATCTTAGCGAAGTGAATGAAGTGTTCGGTGACGGGGTGAGGCCTACTGGTTCCCTCTTCTCCCAGGGCCCCTGTAATGGTTTCACAGCTGATGAAAAAGAGTTAACTGGCCAGTGAAAGTGGCTGTTAAATAAACACCACTGAAGTTTAACAGCCTGGAATGGCTTAATTTGACTCTCTCCCATGCGGACGTACACAATCCACATGACTCCTGACACCTCTATATCACCACTAATTGGTGTTAGATGTCACTCAGTAGTTGAAACATCTCTTTCAGACAGATATGAGTTGTTAGGCATCTAAATGGGCACAATGATATTAATTGGATTTAGCACCAATTACCTTGTGCCTTGTTCTAGTGTACAATGGTGATAAAGCATGCTCAAATGCTCAGTCATTCAGGCCTGAAGACACAGGGTTCCCACAGTCTTGAAAAACTTGGAAATTTTGGGATGTATAAAAAGCATGCACAGGATGTGGAGCCTTCACTTCATTGGGTCTGCTGTATGTCTGTTAGCAACTTTGAGACACTCTTTTTATGCTTATTCTTCCTCTTATGGTTTTTTACTTTTCACATCTTACACCCTTTATTCATCCTTTCTCCTGAGGAGGTCATGACATCCCTGTTATCCAGTTATTCCTTTTTCTTTTTTTCTGAAATGTTGTGTGAGTAAGCTTCTCCATCTTCCTGCCGGAGGGACAATTCCCATCAACAGCTGTTAATACACATATCTTGTCCTCCCATTTGCATTCTCTAGATTTAGGGTTGCTATGCTTTATAAATTTGCAAGTATTCGGTACATTGCAAGAAGCCTTTTTTTTATCCATTTCTCTAATACATTACAAAAATGGGTGCAGAAAAATGTTTCAAATAATTATTATTTTTTTTTATTTATTTATTTTTTTTTGTTTTTCCAGTTAAAAAAAAAAAGAACCTTGAATGTAAGTTTTAATGAACACAAACCATATCAATCTTATGCAAGTCCGTTTCCGGTGTATACCTCACAATTGTGACCTTTTTCTTAGATTTGCAAGTTTATATCTCACAATTCTGACTTTGTAACACAGTTAAGGTTTGCAGTTAGATTTGTGAGATATAAACTCGCAATTCTAAGAACATATCAGTCTGTTTTTCCATTGGACTTTATGAGTCCAATTGTTTTATGGAATGAACGTTTGTTTCATGGAATTCTAAGAAAAAAAGTCAGAATTGCAAGTTTGTAGTAAAGAATTCTGAGAAAAAGTCAGAATTGCGAGTATGTATAATGGAATTCTGAGAAAAAAAGTCAGTGTTATGTAATTCTGAGGGGAAAAAAGTCAGAAGTGCAAATTTGTGTCACAGAATTTTGAGAAAAAAGTTAGAATTGCGAGTTTGTATCACGGAATTCTGGGACAAACGTCAGTGTCACGAAATTCTGAGAAAAAAGGTCAGAATTGCGAGCTTGTATCCCGGAATTCTGAGGAAAAAAAATCAGAATTTTGAGAAAAAAAAATCTGAATTGCTATTTTTTATCATATAATTCTGAGAAAAAAGTCAGAATTGTGAGTGTGTATCACGGAATTTTGAGGAAAAAAAGTCATAATTGTGAGTTTGTAACATGGAATTTTGAGGAAAAAAAAGTCAGAACTGTGCATTTGTATCCCAGAATTCTGAGAAGAAAAAAAAAACAGAATTATGAGTTTTTATCCCAGAATTGTGAGAAAAAAACGTCAGAATTGCCACTTTTAATCATGGAATTCTGAGACAAAAAAGTCATAATTGCGAGTTTTTTCCCCAGAATTCTGAGGAAAAAATGTCAGATTTGTGCATTTGTATCCTGGAATTTCAAGAACAAAAAAGTCAGAAGTATGAGTTTGTATAATGCAATTCTGAGGAAAAAAAAATCAGTATCACGAAATACTCGAAAAAGTCAGAATTGCAAGTTTGTATCACAGTTCTGAGAAAAAAAAGTCAGAATTGCAAGCTTGTATAAAGGAATTCTGAGAAAAAAGACAGAATTGCGAGTATCATGGAATTCTGAGACAAAAAAGTCAGAACTGCGAGCAAGTGTCATGGAATTCTGAGAAAAAAGTCAGAATTGTGAGACAAAAAGTCACAAAACGTTTTTTTTTTTTTTTTTACTTTTTTCCTCTTATTCAGTGACATTCATCCCTGGTTAAAACTCACTTAGACATGGTTCCATAGAGCAGAGGTACAAGCACATGGTGAGAACTGCAATGTGTTAAATGACTCAAAGAATATGTAGTCATTATGCACTGGCTTTTTCACATTCTCCTCATTAGTCTGTTCCTGCTCAGAGTCCTGGCCAAGTCCTGTTTCCACCAATGGCCATTAACCAAATCACCATTAATAGGACACGCAGTGGGATTTGGCCTGGACAAGTAGGTGTCAGAAGCGAAAAAATGCAGGACGTTATTCATAATTTGGGACTTTATAGTAGTCGGCTCTGTTTTAGTTTTCGCTGCTAACCATATTCGCATGGTCTCCTTTCCAATTGCTCTCTGAAGTTGCAGCCAGGGGCGAGAATAATGGCCGACTCTGTTTCAGACGTAGAGCTGATCGGAAGGTTTAGCGCTTAATCTCAATCCTCCCTCCCGTTTTTCCTCTCTACCTGTACCTTTCTTCTTGTTTTTCAGGAAGGGGAGAATGGAAACTTTGTGTTTAGTCTTTGCCATCTCTAGGTCTGCCCACGAAAATGCCCACATTTGCCGTGTGAGAGCAGGATGTAGTCAAAGCGGTAGCATTAGGAAACTGATATCGGCTTGGCGTTTATCTCAGTCTCTTAGGGATTAGTCTGTGTATTGGAAAGATCATGGAGTCTTAGGCAGGTATAATTTACTTTCTATTTGATGTTAACCTGTACAAGCTTTTAACTAATCTTTTAAGAGTGATTATGAGAGAAGGAGTCCTAAAAAAATCCCTGAAAATTCCACAATTTAGAGGTCTTTGAGGAGATCATGAGATCCTGAATGTTCGCTATGATGTAGATCTGGATGTTTCATTATTTATGTTTTACATTTTTTTTCACATACATGTTATTTAGTTTCAGTAAGTACAATAGTAGTAATGTTTGGCAGTGATCTCCATCTTAGGTTTTGCACAACGGGAACTGTGGATGCTTATCTAAAGCTCCCGCTTTTGTTCACGTGTAACTGGCTCTTGTTTTTGCACTTTTCGTTTCACAAAAGAAAAATAAATTGTTTTATCTTCAAAGATAACGCCATACTTTAGCTGGACAAATCCTGGGAGTGTTTTCTTTTTTGAAATCACGGATTCTTGACACAAAAGGCTTTGGAATAGATAAGTCTTGATTGCTCACTGGAGCTTGCTAGCAACCGTAGATTTGTTTGGGTATGTATATGTGGATGGATATTCAGTAGTTGTGTAGAAATGCTGAACGGGCTGCTGTTTTTCCTTGTAAAAATATTTGGTTTGATATTTGTTCCCGTTTTTGATTTTCTTTTTTTCCAAGCTGTGATACAGGAGCTCTTGGTGGAGTGTTGTTCTTTCGGGAGGCATAATGTGGACTTTGTGCTGCGGCTGTTCTGAAGCAGACCACAATCTCCTGCCTCAGATACTTCGGGGTATCAATGTTGGCCTATCTCACTGTTGGCTTAGTTCTGGAAAGTCTGCACATGCTTAATATGGCCCATTTCTTATAGTGCTACATATATAGTACAGTTACAGCAGGGTGCAAAAGTCTCAAAATGCTGTAATGCATTATGCATCATTTTTTGCTTTAAAGGAGTTGTTAACTCCAGAATAAAAAATCCTGATAATTTATTCACCCCCATGTCATCCAAGATGTTCATGTCTTTCTTTCTTCAGTCTAAAAGAAATCAAGGTTTTTGAGGAAAACATTCCGGGTTTTTTCTCCATATAGTGGACTTAAATGGGGATCAACGGGCTGAAGATCCAAATTGCAGTCTCTAAAAGACTCTACACAACCCTAACTGAGGAATAAGGCTCTTATGTAGGGCTGCAACAAACGATTATTATTTTATTTTTTATTTTTTTGATAATTGATTAATCTAACGAATATTAGAACGATTACTACACTGATTAATCCGTAGACTTTGGTTGATTATTCTGCTTTTGTAATTAGTTAAAATATTGAGCTATACATTTACCTCTAAATAAAGGTCACTTCAGCTTTTGAAAATCATATTTTCAGTATCATACAATTCATTTATACTAATTTGGCACACATAAAACTCTTATTCACCATTGAATTAGCTATATGAAAAAGTAACTGAATAACATCATTCTGTCTAAAATCTTATTTTGTAAGTCATATGTGACCCTGGACCACAAAACCAGTCTTAAGTCGCTGGGGTATATTTGTAGCAATAGGCAAAAATTCATTGTAAGGGTGAAAATGATCAATTTTTCTTTTATGCCAAAAATCATTAGGAAATTAAGTAAAGATCATGTTCCATGAAGATATTTTGTAAATTTCCTACTGTAAATATATCAAAACTTAATTTTTGATTAGTAATATACATTGCAAAGAAGTTAATTTGGACAACTACAAGGCGATTTTCCCAATATTTTGATTTTTTTTGCACCCTCAGATTCCATATACTGAAATAGTTGTCTTTCGGCCAAATACTTTTCTGTCCTAACAAACCATACATTGATGAGAAGCTTATTTATTCAGCTTTCAGATGATGTATAAAGCTCAATTTCGGAAAATTGACACTTATGACTGATTTTGTGGTCCAGGGTCACATATCTATCAGTTCATATCATATCTATCATATCATTTTTTGTTATGTTCATTTCGTTATTCAGAGGAAAGCGCGCAAAATATATTCACACATTTTTTCAAATGTCACTCAGTTTCGGCTGTTTTCTCCTGAAGCTGTTTGTTTCTTCTCTTGAATGTCATCCAGGAGGGCTGAATTACAGTTTTGTGCTACAGCACCACACTGGTCAAACCGCAGAATTGCAGGCTCTTACATTAGGTCATATGAGATCAAACAAATATTTTTTTATTATCGACATTGTCGATAATGTTGACTAATCGTTTCAGCCCTACTCTTATGTAGCGAAATGATCAATCATTTTCTGAAAAAAAAAATACTATTAAGATTCACCACGCTCAGTTTCACTGATGAAAATAGTTCCAATCAAAGCCACAGCAAAACTGCTGCTGCTGTGTTTCATTACTGAATGAATCCACGTTTCTGAACGAATCAAGTGAATTATAATGATTTGGAAACCCATTCATAAGAGATAGTCACTTGCATTTTTTCTAAATTAATTTGTCCTTTGAAAGAACCGTTTGAATGAATGACTCACAGTCATTTGCCCGCCACCTACTGGTGGTTTGTTTTCAAATTTAAAAGCATCATTGCATTTTTCCCAACATTTCTTGTTTGTGTGTTTAAAAAATATTTAAAATATTAATCTAATAAAATTATTTATGCATTTGAAATTTTGCGGTGTAAATGCATTTATAGAGAATATCTGTAACTTAGTCCAGACTGGGGGAATTGTAATGTTTAATCATTTTTATGATGTAAATAATTATTTGCATTGAAAAAAGGAAAGTTTTTGCTTTGTATATGCTGTCAATTACAGTTCTTAAAAAGAAAATCGGAATTGGCAAAAATCGGTATCGGCAGGTCACACTTATAAAAAAATCTGAAATCGAAATCGGCCAAGAAAATTGCAATCGGTGCATCTCTAACAATTCATATACTTTTTAACCACAAATTCTCATCTTGTACTAGCTCTGCGATGCACGTCTATGACTTGACACATTACTTAACTACTTTGGAAAGATCACGTGGTTAATTCTTCATCTGTTTACCTTATTTCAAAAAGGTGGGGTAGAGCGAAAAACTCCATCTCATTTTCTCCTTCAACTTTAAAATCGTCTGAAATCATTGTTTTAACATTTGGTTTTTGTAAAGGGCATTTCTTTCTTTGCATGTTTGCTTTGTAAACACTGGGTTGGTACTTTAACCTACATCACGTGTGACCTTTCCAACATGACTGTGAATGTGTGAAGTCGAGCTAGTGCAGGAGCATTTGTGGTTAAAAAGTATATACATTTTTATTTTTTTAAGAAAATGCCTTATTGTTTTGCTAGATAAAACCCTTATTCCTTGGCTGGGATCGTGTAGAGCCCTTTGAAGCTGCATTGAAACTGCAATTTGGACCTTCAACCCGTTGATCCCCGTTGAAGTCCACTATATGGGGAAAAATATTGGAAAGTTTTCCTCAAAAACCTTAATTTCTTTTCGACTGAAGAAAGAAAGACTCTCTTTGTACCTGTTTGAACAACCCCAAAATAATTGGCTTTAATACTATATTTTTTGTGCGATTAACTCTCCCTTAACCTAGATTCATTTACAGTACTGCCTTTTTGCATCTTGGATATAATAACCAAAGACCACCCAGCATTAGAAAAAACAATGATTAGAAAACAATCACAAAGGGCCTTATGGAGTTTCATACAGTATCTGTGTTTGTTTTGCCTGTAAGGAGGCAAAGACTGACATACCTGCGTTGAGAGATGGCTCTTTGAGCCACACGCCAGAAATGCTGTTCAGGAACGCACAGCCTGCTGTTAAACTCAGAAAAAGCAAAAAAACAGATCTTTCATCATCTCAAAACAGGAGGCTGTCAGCACCCTTTAGTCTGAACTGCAATTACAATGATAAAACTTGCTATCTCACTATCATCGGTGTAAACTGCCTTGAAATTTCCGGTTCAAGTGTTTACTGCAGAAATTCCCTCGTCTTGGTTTTGGAGTGGCCGCTTTCAAGAGTCTCTTGGCTTTGATAGATCCTTTGTCTATTGTTTTTAGGTTCTATTAACTGTTTGTCCTGGCAACCACTCATAACATCACCATAAATTTTGTCTTAGTGCATTGCAGGCTTCATTTCAGCGTCAGATTAATTGATCCTAACCTTTTTTTGTCTTGTATATCCTTACAGCCCCTTTAATAATACTCAGGAACCTCATCATTGACACTAGAAATGTTTATTTTACCTCTTAGAAACAGGAGGTGTCGTCACCAAGAGAGATGGACAGGAATGTGCACCATTCAGAGCTTGAGCACTAACCTTTGACCTTTGCTGAGAGGCTTTTACGCAATCCTCCGTCATAAAGTCCCTCAATTAAAGCAGAATAAGAGGGGAGAGCACAATTGAAAGGGAGAATGGAGGGTTTATTGCAATAAGCAGATTGGGCATCTTACAGCTGCTCTGTGTCATGTTTTTTTTCCCGTGCCCTTTATGGAGCCAATAGAATAACAGGCCCAATAAAAGAAACCCTCAAAAAGTTCTATTCCAAATTACAAAGCGTGATTATGACCGCGCCAGACTTTTTGGCTGAAATGAAAATGTTTTAGTGGCTTTATTTGGCTGTTAGACCTAAACGAGGGTTTTTTAGTTCTGTGTGGGTTTCCGAAATTAATCCATCTTTCCATATTGAGTTATAAAAGTCGAACCCGGCAAAGGGCAGAGGCGCTGTCCTGTTAATTCCCAGATTGTAAATACAGTAATATAGTAAAAATGCCTTGTAGACAGTTTAAGAAATGTGTTCTGCACACACTTTGCGAATGATTCAAGTTGTTGGCCACTTGATGGAATGAATGGCTGTCTTTGTTTGTCACTATGGTGTTAACAGGTTACTCTGACCCCTTAGAGTGCGATGTTGGTTTAGAGTTACCCCACCTTGGGTTAACACAGGCTGGTGTTACTCCATTCATTCAAATTTACGACTCCAGTGATTTCTCTGGGACCCTTCAGAGGACAACTGCTCTGACAAGTGTCAGTGCACCCTATGAGGTCATTAAAAGTGTTTACACACTATTAGGCTTTATATACATTCGCAATAGAAACTAGGCCTAACGAGACCAGTTTTAGGACGTACGACTTGACTTGTGTCATAAGTGCTATATTATTCTCAGCAGATAGATAGACAGACTTAAAGGGGTCATCAGATGCCCATTTTTCACAAGTTGATATGATTCTTTAAGGTCTTAATGAAAGGTCTATAATATACTTCGGTTAAAAATTCTCAATGGTTGTGTAAAACAACACCCTTTTTACCTTGTCAAAATCAGCTCTGCAAAAATCATCCCATTCTGAGGGATTGTTCCTTTAAATGAAATGAGCTCTGCTGGCCCGCCCCTCTCTTCTCTCTGTGGAGTGACGTGCTGCTCTGAGAGATTGTTTACTTTAGCCGCATTTAGCGCGTTTAGCCGCGAAACTTGCTAACTAGCACATTATTATGAAAGGTGATTGCAGAGGTTTATAAAAAACCCTTTTACTTACTTCTGCTTTAAGTGAAGCTGGATCACGAATGATTTGCGCGAACATAGACGCGTTTATGTAGATCGGGAAGCGCGTTCCCTTCAGCGGCTCAGATGTCAGGAGTAAATGACGACCACTATGTTCATTATTACATCCAGCAACACAACACCTCAATCGCTCAATCGCTCAATTGTAGATATTCTTGTCATCCCTGAAACAATGGAGGTCGGACTGTTACAGCTGATCTGTTACAGAGACACATGTCAATCAACTATCGTGGGAGCGGCCTCTGTCTGTGTGACGCCACACCTGAGCATCTAAGAATGGCTCAATTTGAAAAAGGGGATATTATTTTTACAGATTAATTAAAAACCACTGCATGGATTTTTATCATTATAGGGTAGATCTGTACATACACTGCCAACACACATTAATGTTCAAACAACATGTTAAAGTAAAAACTCACTCATATAAAACTAACAAACAAAATATAAGTCTAACATAAGAAGGCATAATTTGGCATAATACTATAATTATTATAACTTACTATAAGTTAACAGTTTAAAGGAACAAAATTCATAATGTTGGCTGTGTAAAATATTCCTTATAATTTCCAGTCATTTACTCTACATGTGTGATTAATTTGCACCATATGTGCCTATAATATTACAACCCATAGATTATGGCTTTGCCATTATATTTTGTGACTCACTACTCAGATATTCTCTTATAATGTTATAAGGCCAATTATTAAAAACCATAATCTTTTCAACGGCATCTAATGAATAGGCACTTTCTCCCCGTCTTTTGATATCAACACTCGTACACCATAAAATAACCAATAATATTATAATCAGTGATATTGGCTGCCAAAAAAGTCATTGTTCCTTTGTTTGTGAAAAAAACCTGCAAAACAAAACAGCATATATTGATTGAAAAAGAAATGGCAGATTAATCAGAAATTCCCTCCAAATCATAATTTGAAACCTCAATTTAGACCTTCAACCCGTTGATCCCCATTGAAGTCCACTATAGGGAGAAAAATCCTGGAATGTTTTCCTCAAAAATCTTAATATCTTTTTGGCTGAAGAAAGAAAGACATGTTGAATGACATGGTGGTGAGTAAATTATCAGGACATTTTAGTTGTGGATTGAACTAATCTTTTAAACCTTTAAGACTTGTAATTCAGTGGCTGTGACTCTAATCTGTGTTGTAGTTGTACAGTAGATGCCCAGTCTATGACATCACATGAAAAATGTCACATTAGATTCCAGACATCTGCACCCTTAAACCCACGTGAGGAGATCACCTGGCACAGCCTTTATCGGACAACCCTTTATTGTACTACCGTATGAAAGAACGAAAAGTATGCACACGTCTGAATCTAAAGCGTGTCAGTCTAATTATAGTGGTGTTGTATAGCAGCATTGGTGTGTGTGTTTGTCTCATGAGGGCCTGGAAACACAGCGGGCCCTTGTTAGCGGTGGTCTCCAAATTAAATTTCCCATTCGTCTCAGTAAGCCCTTTCCGTAATTATGTAAATATGTTGTCTCTGTAACGTGTCCATATGATACTCAATAAAGTGTAAGGTTGAGTAACGCAAGAGCTGGAAATGTTTCGAATTAAGCTTGTTGGCATCCAAAGGGTATGTATAACCACACCTGTGTTTTATTATTATGGGATTGGACAGAAAGAAAGGAAGGAAAATAAGTATTGGTTGAGAGGAAAAGAAGTGGTAGAAAGTGTTACGGAGGGCTTGAGATATAAGGGTCAAGGACTATGAAACCTAAGGTGACATTAACGGCTTATGTATCTTTTTTCTTCGGCTCTCAAAAGTAGTTGTGTGAATTGGCATGAGCTTATTTGTCAATCAAGATGCGTAGTCGCTCTAAATCCAATTTTAAGTTCTTGTTAAAATTTTCTGTTCTCATATGCCGACCTTTTCAACGGCTGTCAACAGTGTTGAGGAAACTAGGCTTAAAGATTGCAACAGTTGTTAAAGCATGAAATAAAGACATTTGGACAGTGTGCTGACTGACCAACTGTATTTAACTATGATTTATATAAATATTTATGTTCAATTGAAGTCAGAAGTTTACATACACCTTGCAGAATCTGCAAAATGCAAAATTATTTTACCAAAATAAAAGGGATCATAACAAAATGCATGTTATTTTTTATTTAGTACTGACCTGAATAATATATTTCACACAAAAGATGTTTACATATAGTCCATAAGAGAAAACAATAGTTGAATTTATAAAAAAATGACCCTGTTCATAAGTTTAGATTCACTTGATTCTTAATATTGTGTTATCTGAATGATCCACAGGTTTGTTTTTTGTTTAGTAATAGTTGTTCATGAGTCCCTTTGTTTGTCCTGAACAGTTAAACTGTCTGCTGTTCTTCAGAAAAATCCTCCAGGGTCCACAAATTATGTGGTTTTTCAGCATTTTTGTGTATTTGAACCCTTTCCAGCAATGACTGTTTGATTTTGAGATCCATCTTTTTCACACTGAGGACAACTGAGGGAGTAAGAGCTGGGGGTGAAAACTTTTGAACAGAAAGAAGATGTGTGCATTTTCCTTCTTTTGCCTAAATATCATATTTTTTAAAATTTAGTACTGCCCTTCGGAAGCTACAGAACATACATACTTGTTTCCCAGAAGACAAAATAAGTTAAATTTACCCTGATCTTCAAATTCCAAAAGTTTTCACCCTCTGGCCTCCTAATGCATCGTGTTTCCTTCTGAAGCATCAGTGAGTTCCTTCTGCAATAGTTGTATATGAGTCTCTCAGTTGTCCTCGGTGTGAAAAGATGGATCTCAAAATCAGACAGTCACTGTTGGAAAGGGTTCAAATACACAAAAATGCTGAAAAACCAAAGAATCTGTGGGACCTGGGGGGTTTTTCTGAAGAATAGCTGGCAGTTTAACTATTCAGGACAAACAAGGAACTCATGAATAACTATCACTAAACAAAAAACTGTGTGTAAAATAACATGTGTTTTGTATGGTCCCTCTTATTTTGGTAAAATAACTACATTTTTGCAGATTCTGCAAAGTGTATGAAAACTTTTGACCTCAACTGTATACAAGTTTGGTTCTAGCTCATTGTATTACATCTCTATACTTTTATGTGTGTGTGTGTGTGTGTGTGTGTGTGTATCGTATTGCAATGGTAATATTATCCACATGCTAATCTGATATATGAGATTTAATGGGCTTAAAAACTGGCAAGATATCTAGATAGAGAATAGCTCAGAGGCATCTTCATGGCCACACTCCATTGAGAGTTTTCATGGCTAATTTTGTTAGCGTTGCAGCCAGAGCGCCTAGCATGTGTTTTCAAGCAATCGCTGTGGTTTACATAAGCCTGCTTCGTTTTGCATTGGAGACTTATGAGGCCAAAGCACTGTTAAGTCTGAACGTCCATTCAGAATTGTTGCTTAGACATTTGCTGATGGCTTGGGTGTTTTGCTGCATATATTTACACTCCCATGTTGGCCTCGGACACAATGAGGAACATTTCGACAGCACTTTAAGTTTCTTTTGATGTTTCAAAACAAGAACCTTGCCCCACCTAAGCCAAGACCTCAAACATCTCCAGGCCGTATTTACCTTCAAATCCTTAGGAACATATACTTGGCTTGTGCATTAGCCCTGATAGCTAAAATATGCATACCTTGCAAACCCGAACAATATGGTGCCTTTCTGTTCTACTGTTTTATGTAAGCATGTTCCTGGTCCCAATACCAGACGAGTAGGCCTTGGAGTCACAATGACTTTGGCAAAGCGAGTAAGAATCCAGAGTAGCCTAGATAATTATGAGTTCTATTAAGGCTTATCAGTACCAGTACCACATTTGAACTGTCAGCAAAACGGGCATTTAGCTAACCTAATGAAGGCTTGTCTCTTTCTAAACTTCCTAAAATTCAGAATTGGAGTGGATATAAGCAAATACCGACTGTTCAGAGCCAAAGCTCGTCAAAAAATGTCTCCCTCATCTATTAATTTTAAAGGAATGGCCCTGGAAGTAGTCGAATCTGAGGAGAAATCTCTTCAGAAATACTTTCTCTTCAAGGTTAGAGCAAGTCCTCCGTTTTATGGACTTCTCATCACCTTGTTTCTGATATGAGAACAGGAAGTTAGGCCATGAGCAAAAGTCTAATTGGGAACATTCAAAAATTGATAATTCATCGCAGCCTTTAGGCCACTTTTAGACATTTTTGCGTGTCTTTATGTGAGTCTACGCCCATAGTTTGGTTCTGGCCTCTTTGTATCTCTGACCTGGGTGAGTAACATAAGGATCGCACCTGTGGCGGCCCCTCATAAGCGGACTAATAGAGGACCATCCGGGGCCCCTGATTACCATCCCATGGGGGGGCAAGAACTCGGCCAACCAGCAAAACCATTCCCCATGTCTATTTTTTATGAAACGGGGCAATGTCCTCATCTATATCTAAAGTATTCGATTCATTTTGTGATTTACTGCAATATTAGGTCCGAATCTAAGGGATCTCTAGAGTTTGGATCGCAAAGTCCTGCTTGGTTTGTAAAAATACTCCGCTGATGAAAAGTTATGGCCTTGCGAATTTCCAACCCTCCCAAGAATCTGCTTCAGTGTGTTGTCAAGAGATTCTAGACGCCCCTTTGAATTGAACTGTTTTGACTTTTTTGATGACAAAGCCCTCATCAACACGACCTCTGATGGAACAAAGAGACTTCATTTGGGACGCAGTTTTCATATCTTGTGTCAAGTCTAATTTGCCTCAAAAATGAGACTCTCTTTAAGTCTTTAGTATGCACGTAAATTGGCAGTGGCAGAAGTGGGGAAAAAATAATAGGGTGTCTAGGAAGGAAAGGGGAAAAAACTGTTAATTTGAATACAGATGATGGAACACAAATACAGCTGAGATTCCAGGTGGATGTTCTTTTCTGTTAAATGTTTTTGTTCTTTTGGCCATCTCTGTTATACACAGTGGACTTTAAATACTTTCAAGTGTGTTTCTATTTAGAATAACTGTTTTCTATTTGAATATATTTTAATTTGCATTTCAACAAGCAATATTATATTACGTATTTTGCGTAATATAATATAATATATAATTTTGATATATATATATATATATATGTATATATATATGTATATATTATAATTATATTAAATAATTTTATTTTACAATGACAATATATTTTTACATTTTTATGTATTTTACATTATATTTATGTAATTTGTATAATATTTTATATTGAATTATATTTATTGTATAGATTATTGTATAGATTATATAGATGCAAAGTCTCTTTTTTCATAAGTTTTACTAATGCAAAATTTTGACAGAAAAAGTCAAACTTGGAAAAAGTACTTTCCTGCCATATAAATATTCTATAGCACCACATTTGCATGCTATTAAGTTTGACCAGTATGTTAGAAATTTTAAAGTCGTGACCTAACTCATTCCAGAGCTTCTCGTGTTACTGTGACACCAAGAACCGTGCATTTGCTATGGTATCCTATGCACCTTTTCAAACCTGCAGTTGGAAAACCACCTGTCTTTTATCCACAACCAATCTGGACATTTCATTTACGTGTCTGTTCACATCCATAGAAGAAATTCAAGAACCTTGGTTGAATCGAGTCTGGAGAATGTGCAGTAGGAGTCTGGATCACCTGGGTCAAGATGAAGAATTCCTGCACCGCTTTCATTCGTACATGCCATCCGCAACTTCAGATGATTTGAGTCCAATACCACCATCGAGAACAAATAAAAAAGCAAACAACGACCGAAAGAACCACAAAGGGAAAAATAAACTAGAAGAAAGGCCAGAAAGCGAATCTGTCTTACTCAGTAGCCCTGCACTGCTATAATGTTTATCGAAATCCTCATCCAAGGTTTTAAATCACAGCAGATACCTCTGTTGTTGCACCAACAACACATTATTCACCCACAATTCTCTTTGCACTGCGTCTGTCAACACCCGCTTTGATTTAGTGCCGTCTGCGGCGCGAAAGAGAAACCGAATATACAGTCGTGTTGGTCTCTCTCTTCTTTCGCACATTTCCAAATCTCCGTATGCGAGAATCCCGTGCCACCCGCTGTTCTGTTTGTTGCTTCAACTTGTCAGCAGGTCAGGCTGTCGCTTTTAATTAAGACCGACGTGCCGATCCGCGCGGTTCCAAGATCCCCGAGACGCTCCTACTGTCTCCGCCGATGGTGCGTTTTCAGCGTGCTGGATATTTATTTGTTTGTCCTTGAGCATGGGGAGGGAGAAAGGGCAGTTGTTTGCTTAAAAAATACTTTATGTCCAGGTTTATACGATAATCTATCCCAGCGCTCTTTGCCAAAAGCAATTCACAAACGCTGCAACTCAAGCTACGTCGTAATGCAAAGCACACAGGGGAAAGAGGAGCGCGCATACCTCCGTCACGCAGCACGCCAGCGAGGGGCTCGCGGGCCAGATGTGCTCGGCTCTTAAACACATGTAGCAAAAATGGTAAGGATGAACAAAGGCAGTAATGAAATCAAATGTGCATGCCAAATGCCTTTGACTTGCAAGATTGCATGAGCAGATTTCTTCCCATAATGCATTGCCTTGTAGGGGCAGCCTGCCCTAAGGAATGGGAGTGGAAGGGGGTGATTATTAATGACTACTAGTTGAATTATTGACATGCTACTTGAGGTTTTACGGTGTAAGACATATCTTGCCTTTTGTCCGTTTATATGCTTGTATTTGCGGGAATAAAAAGGGATTTTGTTGTTTATGTGATATGAGAAGGGTTGGCGTGCAGATGGAGGAGGCACTCACAATGGTACTCCAGGACACACACACACACTGACGCAACCCTACAGTCGAAACAATTGCGATTGTGCCCTTTTCGATCCAATGATGTCACTATTCCGCTCTTCCTTGAGCTTCCTATCGGGTTTCAGATCAGCACTCTTGGCTGCATTTCAGTTCTTAGTTTTGGAAGAATTACAAGCGTTGAATGAATACACACACACAAATGCTTTGCTATAAAACTAGTGCCTACTGAGACAGTATGTTAAGGCATCATGGGCCTGTATCCAGTGCAAATACAGTCAAAGTGCAGGCAAGTTAATTATGATATATAATTATAGCTAAATACTAAAGCAGCACAACACAATTATATATTGCATTTCAACAAGCGCTGTAAAATAAATCAAGGATGGCAGATGAAGTGAGAAAAATATTGATAATGAAATATTGTTTTTGACAGAAGTTGATTATTCTCATCAAGCCCTCATGTCTTTGATCAAAAATTAAGTATAAACAGTAATATTGTGAAATATTATTGTAATTTAAAATAACTGTTTAAATATAGTTTAAAATGTTATTTATTCCTGTGATGGCAAAGCTGAATTTTTTGGATCATTACTACAGCCACATGATCCTTTAGAAATCATTCCAATATGCTGATTTGGTGCTCAAGAAACTTTAAGTCTTTAGTATGTAAGTAAATTGACCATGTCAGAAGTGGGGAAAAAATAACAGGGTTTCAGGGAACAAAATGGGGGAAAAAGTCCTGATTTTAATGCAGGTGATGGAACACAAATAGAAATTCCAAGTGTAAGTTCGTTTCTGATAAATGTTTTTTGTAATTTTGGCAATCAGTTTTATACCTAGTTGAAATTAAAAATGTTACAAACATTTTTAGGGTTTTCTTTCTTTAAATATTATATTATATTGTATTATATTATATTATCAGAAGTTTTTGAACAGTAACATTTTTAATGTTTTTTAAAAAAGTTTTTTTTTTTTTTGTACTCACCAAGCCTGCATTTATTTGATCCAAAGTACAGCAAAAACAGTCAATTTTGAAATATTTTTACTATTTAAAATAACTTTTCGATTTGAATATATTTTAAAATGTAATTTATTCCTGTGATTTTTAAAGGTGAATTTTTATAATCTTTACTCCAGTCACATGATCCTTCAGAATCACATTTTCATATTCTGATTTCCTTCTCAAAAAACATTATTATTAATAGTAGAATTTTTTTTTAAGTTTCTTTGATGAATAGATAAACAGATAAACACAATTTATCTGAAGTAGAAATCTTTTGCAACATTATAAATGCCTTTATCATCACTTTTGATCACTTTATAGTATCCTTGCTAAATAAAATTAATTTCTATAATTTCTTTCCACCCCAAAAAATTAATTAAAATTACTGACTCCAAGCTTTTGAATGGTATAGTGTATAAAGTTGCAAAAGCTTTTTATTTCAGATAAATGCTTTTCTTTAAATCTTTAAATCTTTCTATACATCAAATAATCCTGAAAAGGATGTGAAAATGTAGTGAACTGTTTTAAATATTGATAATAATAATAAAAATGTCTCTTTAACAGCAAATCAGCATATTAGAAAGATTTCTGAAGGCTCATGTGACACTGAAGGCTGGAGTAATGATGCTGAAAATGTAGCTTTGATCACAGGAATAAATTACATTTTAAAATATATTCAAATAGAAAGCAGTTATTTTAAATAGTAAAAATATTTCCCAATATTACAGCTTTTGCTGTGTTTTGGAGCAAATAAATGCAGGCTTGGTAAGCAGAAGAGGCTTCTTTAAAAAAAACATTAAAAATCTTACTGTTCAAAAACTTTTGACTGGTAGGTTATGTTGTAATATTGGGTAAATAATAAATGTTTTAATTAAACAAAACTACTTTCAGCGATGCTTTTCAGTTTAGAATATATATATTTGCATTCAGCATTTCTTTTTGCTCATTTACCTAATTTTCCACATTGTGAAAAGTCTAGCTATGCTGTATAAATTTGTCGGAAACAAAGAATCTTCTGCCTGCACAGCTAGTATTTTTGAGGTTTTGGAACAAAACCAATAGACTTTTCATCAGGGAAGCTCATCAAACTGATAATGATCATCATCTTCACCAAAAGCGAAAGCCACGTTTCCCAGCATTAGAAACGGATCGTAAAAACATTCGCGCTGAGTCGACGGTTTACGAGGGGGTCGGATTGGATCGTGTGTTTGGCTGTTCAACCGTGTCCGTCCTACTTCATTTTCAGTTTCACTTTTCTGGAAACTTTCACTGACTTATGGGTTTAATCTAATCAGTATCTTTGTCAGAGAAACACTGAACAAATATGGTTTTAGGCAGTCGGCCAGGCATAAGTGGTACACCCCGTTCTGATTCTAATACGGAATGCTGTTGCTGTTGGCACGTACTTCCAAAGTCCTTTTTCCTTTTGGTCCGCATGCGGATCCCAGCACTTGGTCATCTGGTCAAAGCCAGAGGTGTACTTTTATCCATGAATGAATAAGGCTGTTAGTTTTTGTCTGGAATTGACCATTTCATCACCAGTGGAAATTTGGAGCAGTGCCCTCTATAAAGAAACAAAAGGTAGATCCCAGGGGTCCTTTAGTGAAAAGAAACTACACATACTCACAGTGATGTCAAACTGCTGTAGGGAGGCAAACAAAAATAGCACAGAGAATACAAAGACGTGGGTATCGAAATGATGTTATACTGCAAACTAACACTACAATATGTAAATATTGTATAGGTACCATATCAGCTAATTTAGTTTCTTTTTTTAAATCATATAAATTGATAGTGAATATATATCTGTTGATATTGTATGTATAATAGTACATTTCACCTATTTTTAAAAAGTTTATTTCACTGTATTTCTTTTGTTGGTATCTCTATCAGCACCCACATTTTTTTTTTAAAGCTTTACCGGTGAGCTGAAGAATTTGGAAGCCCGTTTCTGCCACTGAATAAACAATAAAAAAGGTGATTGTGAATTTACATCTCACAATTCTTACTTTTTTCTTAGAATTGTAAGATATAAACTCACAATTGTGAATTATGAAGTCAGAATCGTGAGACTTTTTTTTTCTCAGAATTGCGTGATTTTTTTTTTTTTCCTCACAATTGTGAATTATAAAGTCAGAATCGTGAGACAATTTTTTTCTCAGTAGCATGATTTTTTTTCTCACAACTGTGAGACAAACTCACAATTCTGAAAAATAGCATCACAATTGCGAGTTTATATCTTGCAATTCTGACTTTATAACATGCAATGGCAAGTTAAGTCAGAATTTTGAGATATAAACTTGCAATTGTGGAAAAAAAAGAATTGTGAGATGCAAACACATTTTGGAGAAAATTTATTATATGAATTTATTTCTCGCAAGTTAAGTTTATAGCATGCAATTCCGAGAAATAATTTAGAATTGTTTATATCTCACAATTCTGACTTTATTTCTTGCAAATTAAGTTTATAGCACATAATTCTAAGACAAAAGTCAGAATTGTGAGTTTATATCTTGTAATTCTGACATTACTTCTTGCAAATTAAGTTTATAGCACACAATTCCGAGAACAAATTGAGAATTATGTTTATATCTCGCAATTCTGACTTTTTTCTTCCAAATTAAGTTTATAGCATGCAATTCTGAGAAAAAAAGTCAGAATTGTGAGGTTTTATTTTGCAATTCTAAATTTATTTCTCGCAAATTAAGGTTATAGCACGCAATTATGAGAAAAAAATTAGAATTATGTTCATATCTCGCAATTCTGACTTATTCTTGCAAATAAAGTTTATAGCATGCAATTCTGAGATACAAAAGTGAGAATTGTGAGTATACAGTGGGTACGGAAAGTATTCAGACCCACTTAAATTTTTCACTCTTTGTTATATTGCAGCCTTTTGCTAAAATCATTTAAGTTCATTTTTTTTTTTCCTCATTAATGTACACACAGCACCCCATATTGACAGAAAAACACAGAATTGTTGACATTTTTGCAGATTTATTAAAAAAGTAAAAAACTGAAATATCACATGGTCCTAAGTATTCAGACCCTTTGCTCAGTTATTAGTAGAAGCACCCTTTTCATCTAATATAGCCATGAGTCTTTTTGGGAAAGATGCAACACACCTTTTTTACACCTGGATTTGGGGATCCTCTGCCATTCCTCCTTGCAGATCCTCTCCAGTTCTGTCAGGTTGGATGGTAAACATTGGTGGACAGCCATTTTTAGGTCTCTCCAGAGATGCTCAATTGAGTTTAAGTCAGGGCTCTGGCTGGGCCATTCAAGAACAGTCACGGAGTTGTTGTGAAGCCACTCCTTTGTTATTTTAGCTGTGTGCTTAGGGTCATTGTTGGAAGGTAAACCTTCAGCCCAGTCTGAGGTCCTGAGCACTCTGGAGAAGGTTTTCATCCAGGATATCCCTGTACTTGGCCGCTTTCATCTTTCCATCTTTCGATTGCAACCAGTCGTCCTGTCCCTGCAGCTGAAAAACACCCCCACTGCATGATGCTGCCACCACCATGCTTCACTGTTGGGACTGTACTGGACAGGTGATGAGCAGTGCCTGGTTTTCTCCACACATACCGCTTAGAATTAAGGCCAAAAGTTCTATCTTGGTCTCATCAGACCAGAGAATCTTATTTCTCACCATCTTGGAGTCCTTCAGGTGTTTTTTTAGCAAACTCCATGCGGGCTTTCATGTGTCTTGCACTGAGGAGAGGATCCGTCGGGCCACTCTGCCATAAAGCCCCGACTGGTGGAGGGCTGCAGTGATGGTTGACTTTCTACAACTTTCTCCCATCTCCCGACTGCATCTCTGGAGCTCAGCCACATTGATCTTTGGGTTCTTCTTTACCTCTCTCAGCAAGGCTCTTCTCCCCTGATAGCTCAGTTTGGTCGGATGGCCAGCTCTAGGAAGGGTTCTGGTCGTCCCAAAAGTCTTCCATTTAAGGATTATGGAGGCCACTGTGCTCTTAGGAACCTGAAGTGCAGCAGAAATTTTTTTGTAACCTTGGCCAGATCTGTGCCTTGCCACAATTCTGTCTCTGAGCTCTTCAGGCAGTTCCTTTGACCTCATGATTCTCATTTGCTCTGACAAATGTTCTGACATTATTTCTTGCAAATTAAGTTTATAGCATGCAATTCTGAGACAAAAGTCAGAATTGTGAGTTTATAACTTGTAATTCTGACATTATTTCTTGCAAATTAAGTTTATAGTCCGCAATTCTATGAAAAAAAATCAGAATTGTGAGTTTATATCTTACAGTTCTGACTTTGTAACTTGAAATTGCGAGTTTGTCACACAGTTCTGAGAAAAAATTCTGAATTGTGAGTTCATATCTCGCAATTCTGATTTTATAACTTGCAATTGCGAGTTTGTCACAATTCTGAGAAAAAAAGTCAGAATTGTGACATAAACATTTGCAATGTCCTTTTTTATTTTTTATTCAGTGGCAGAAACGGGCTTCCATAGAACAATCTGTGTGCACAGTTTTACAAAATAAACAATCACCTAAAGGAAACGGCCTTTGCTCCATTTTGTCATTAGATATCACTTACTTTATTTTCCACAGTATTTCCGTCTGTCATTTTCTTTTTCCCCTCTTATCCCTTTTGAATTCTTGGCCTGTAGGAATGTCATCGTGGCAGCAGTATCAGTTGTAATTGAAATCAGATGCGGATCATCTGTCACTCTGGTGCTATTATGATTGATCAGGTTTTATGAAGACATGCGGAGGGTGCTGCCATGCAGCCAGATAAACCAGATGTTTGTCAGGGAGTGTCCTTGATACATTAGTTCCCCTTGAGACCTCATGCACTTGCTTTCTTTGAAAATAAATGCAGTGTTATTGTTACATTTCACCTCCAAGCCTAAAGGGGGCACTGTGGTTTTCTGAGAAAATAGTTACTTGGTATGATTCTCATTCTGACTGTAGTTTTGTCATTGACATAGTTCCCGAAAGAAATTACGTTTCTTAAGGAGAGCAAGAGAAAAACTTGCTTTTTGGGAAATTATGTGTGTGTGTGTGTGTGTGTGTGTTTTTTTTCCTCCCGTTTTTCATTCATTCCAGATGTGTGTCATTTCTCTCACACTTCCTTTTTCTTATCTTTGTCTTTTCCCCTTCCCACATCCCATCTCCATCTGTACATACACACATGCTGTATTATTGTAGGTGTGTGTTGGTGTTAACATGTCAGAGAGCACTGATGGCCAATGTATTAGACTGAGCGATTGTACAAGAGGGGGAAATAAAATGCTCGAGCTTGTTTCGAGTCTTCGATCACGTAGATCAGTCTCACATTTTCTTTGACACAACCGCCCCTTGTCTTACTCTTTTTCCTCTTCTGTCAATGTATCTAAATCTCTCTCCCCCTTGTTTTCTCCTATAAAATAGCCTAAAGCAGTAGAAATAGGTATTGTGGTATGGAACAGAGGGGTTTTTTTGTTTTACCAAGGCCAGTGGTTTACAAGGCTATAAATGTTTGAGATTGTCATGTGAGGATAGCTTTACATTTTATGTCTATCTATCTGGTCTGCTTTAGTATCATGTAACCAGACCGTTAAACAACTGCCATTTAGACTGGAATCATTATATTATATTATATTTATCTTGATGATTATTTAAAGTACTTACTTAATTTTTAAATTAATAATAATCTAAAATTATTTAATTTGATCACTTTTCTTGTCAGTCGTAATGTCGTGACAGTCTCGATTGGTTCTGCGCAGTCTGTGAACGTCCCAAAACACCTTTAGGACTGCTTTCACTCTTTTAAAAATCCTCTTTTTTTTATGTTCCCATCTTTATTAAATATTAATTTGAAACTTACGGGAACCAGGAGCTGGTTAATGTCTCCTGTCAGTGGTTCTGCAGCAAGCAGACTAAATAACTTAAACGTCTGCAGATGGAAAACCTTTTGTGTGTGTGTGTGTGCACCTGTGGGGTAATGAATTAACCTTCTGCACTAGTTGATGGCACAGTGCCCAGGTGATGCCATATAGTGACGTATACTCATCGTTCAGAAAGGTGATGATGGTTGTAACATACACATTTCCTCTCTGTTTTTTGCTCCGCAGTTGAGATACCAGCATGGGCTGTCCACCCCAGATCTGCGTCAGACTTTACCCAACCTGAAGAACTTTCTAGAGCATGGATTACTTGTACGATGGTGAGTTTTAACATTGTTTTCAGTGTTTGTTAATGTATGGACATGAATATTACGTCAATTTGTGATCGGACTGATTATTTTTTTGTGGTGGGTAATAAAATGGGCAGAATCCAATAGACTTAAACGGATAGTTCATCCAAAATGAAATTTCTGTCATTAAATACTCACTTTTATGTTGTTCCAAACCTGTAAGATTCATCTTCAAAACACAAATTAAGATATTTTTGATGAAATCTGAGAGCTTTCATAGACAGCAACTTGGCTAAATCATGCGTCATGGTACTCTAGTGAATGTGCGTCAAAAGCTGACACAGTAGAGAATAAATTGTTGAATAAAATCAATATTTTTGTTTTCTTTGTGCACAAAAAGTCTCGTAGCTTCATAAAATTCAGGTTGAACCACTGATGTCACATTTTGACTATTTTAACTTTGTCCTTTCTAGGCTTTGAATGTGTCAGTGGCATTACTGTCTATGCAGGGCCAGAAAACGGATTTCATCAAAAATACTCATATTTGCGAGAAAAAAGTCTGAATTGCGAGATACAAACTCGCGTTTGAATTGTGAGACCCAAACTCGTATTTGCGAGAAAAGTGTCTAAATTGCGAGATACAAACTCAGGTTTGTGAGAAAAAGATTAGAATTGTGAGATACAAACTCATGTTTGTGAGAAAAAAAATCTGAATTGCGAGATACAAACTCAGGTTTGTGAGAAAAAGATTAGAATTATGAGACACAAACTCGTATTTGCGCGAAAAAAGTCTAAATTGCGAGATACAAACTCAGGTTTGTGAGAAAAAGATTAGAAGTGTGAGACAAACTCGTGTTTGTGAGAAAAAAAATCTGAATGCAAGATACAAACTCACGTTTGCGAGAAAGCATTAGAACTGTGAGACACAAACTCGTGTTTGTGAGAAAAATGTCTAAATTGTGAGATACAAACTCGTATTTGCGAGAAAAAAGTAAGAATTGCGAGACAAACTCGTATTTGCAAGGAAAAAGTCAGAATTGCGAGACACGAACTCACATGTGCAAGAAAAAAGTCAGAATTGCAAGATACAAACTCGCATTTGCGAGAAAAACATTAGAATTGTAAGATACAAACTCGTTTTTGCGAGGAAAAAGTCTGAATTGCGAGACAAACTCATGTGTGAGAAAAAAGTCAGAATTGCGAGATACAAACTCTTATTTGCAAGAAAAAAGTCAGAATTGTGAGATACAAACTTGCATTTGCGAGAAAAACGTTAGAATTGTAGGATAACTCGTGTTTGCGGGGAAAAAAGTCTGAATTGTGAGACAAACTCACATTTGTGAGGAAAAAATTTAGAATAAAACAAATGCAGAATTGTGAGACAAACTTAAATTTGCAAGGGGAAAAAAGTAAGAATTGCGAGACAAACTTGTATTTGCAAGGAAAAAGTCAGAATTTTGAGACACAAACTCACGTGCAAGGAAAAAAGTCAGAATTACGAGATACAAACTAGCATTTGCAAGGAAAAAATTGTGTGACTAACTCAATTTGCAAGAAAAAAGCCAGAATTGTAAGACACAAACTTGCATTAGCGAGAAAGAAGTCTGAATTGCGACATACAAACTCAGAATTGTGAGTGAAAAAAAGTCAGAATTTTGACTATTTCTCGCAATTGAATTTATAGCACTCAATTCTGACAAAAAAAGTCAGAATTGTGAGTTTATTTCTCTCAATTCTGACTTAATAACTTGCAATTGTGAGTTTGTATGACAATATTTTCATCAAAAATATCTTAATTTGTGTTCAGAAGATGAACAACGATCTTGAGTAATTAATGACAGAATTTAAATTTTTGGATTAACTATGCCTTTAAATTCTCACATTTTAGCATTAAGTTAGAGGCTTTCAGTCATTTTCTAATCTAGATTCTGTTGATATGCACTATGATAAACCACTGTAGTACACCCAGCCAACTTTTGAAAGCAACAAAATTAGCATTTTCACATCAGTGATGGTATCTCATGGCAGTCAAAAACATACTGTTAAAGAAAGCCTGCTTTTGATCTCTCTAGCTCTTTCTTGGTTCAGCGATAGCCAAACCATCTATCTAAATGTTAATTTAATAATCTGTGTTTTGAAAGGAAGGAGGCCAGGGTAAGTAAAACTCTTCAGCGTCCCCCCAGTAATGTTTAATGGATTGTGGAAATGCTTAAGATGGAACAGATGAAAGCGTGACCTTCTGACCTCTTGAACCATACAGAGTGGCAGGAAGTAAAGGAGGAAGTGGAAGTCCGGCGAACCGCCGGTTGCGCCGCATGGCTAAACGGACCCGGAGGGCGGTCGTGTTGACTCGACGGTACACTTAGAACCGTGAAAGAGCAGTTTCCGCCTCCCCCGGGGAGCAAAAGACCGTATACACAAACACAAAACTGCAGAACATTCCTTTCGACATCTTCCTCATAAACCCCACAGCCGTAAACGATAACTTACAGCACACTGAGACCCTCCAAGAGTCGAGTTACGGTATACAGAGTGGGCGTCTGCAAGCGTTTGACTCAAATAGGAGGTCTAGACTCGTTCTGGATTCAGAGCTGCAATGTGAAATATAGAGTAAATGGATTCTTTTATTTTCCGTTTGTTGAGACTGCTTTTATTACTCTTGCATTCACTTCCTCTCCTACACTCCCTCCCTTCTCAGTTTAGATAATGTTTCCAGGGCAGGGGCCAGAGATGTGAATTATCGGTGCATAAAAATCTGCATCAGGGCAGCTGCAGGAGTTCCTTAGAGGGAAAATAGAAGGGGACGGGAATAGCAGAAAAAGCACATGAAGAAGTGGTAACATTGCACAGGTGTACCATGGGAACTTGTGCTGTCATTGTGCAGATTCAAAGGAGCACATGTTGGGAGAATATGGAGATTTATTTTGCCTTTCTTCTTTAAACCCTAAGGACGTTTATATGGGAAATAGGGGAGATGGCGGGGTTTTCGAGAATGGCTTAATAAAATAGTTTGATCTGTTCAAATTTTCTATAAAAGTTGACAAGGTCTGAACACACACAGTTTCGCCATCTGCGTTTGCGTTTTCAAGAGCTTTGCACGTCTTACAACCAAATTTTTGAACAGGGGTTATTAATATTTGATCGTTTAGCAGAACTGTTGGCTCAGATCGCTGGACTCAGCATGCATTTCAGCTCGATTTACAGACTGGATGATAAAGTAAAGATCTTTTTTCTTGGGAAAACTACCTGGTTCCAAGTTTTTCAGAATTGTTTCAAGAATACACAATTTGAGTCACTATGTCATCATTTCCATTACATTATTGATTATCACAGAGACTACCAACCTTTTTTAGCATATTTATTTTGTTTGGAAGTGAATTGGGTTGTCGTTTAGCCTATTGGCCATATAAGATGATATCTAGGACCTTAATGCTGCATTCCAGCTTTCCAACTTTGTTTTTGGAAAAAGGCAGTTAAAATACGCTTTAAGTTGGACTTACTTTTTCTTAACTAGTAAACTCTAGGAAACACATTATAAGTTAATGATAAAAATGAAATAAAATGCATTTCTCAAAATTCCTACAATTCCAGAACAAAATTTTGTAGAGAGAATTTAAAATACAGTAAATTATGCAATTTTGATAGACATACAGTTTGGTTACTGGGAAATGTCTAATGTTAAAGTGAATTAAATTACCCCATGATTTACTCGCCCACAAGCTATTCTAGGTGTATATGACTTTACTTTTCAGACGAAAACAATCAAAGTTATATTAAAAAATGTCTTGGCTCTTCCAAGCTTTATAATGGCAGTGAATGGCTGTTGAGATTTTGAAGTCCAATAAAGTGCATCCATCCATCATGAAAGTACTCCACATGCCTCTCGGGGGTTAATAAAGGCCTTCTGAAGTGAATTGATGCGTTTAAGAATATCCATATTTAAAACTTTATAAACCGTAATCTCTAGCTTCCGCTAACTGTCGTACATAAGTTCACGAGAGTGGGGTTTCAGAAGATGACGTAGGTGAAGTGACGAACATGGAAGTGCAGAGTATAGAGCAAAACAAAACACCAGTCATGAATTAGATGTGCAAAACGAGGATTTGTAAAGAAAAATGTCAGAGGTTTTCGATATAAGCCAAGAGCTGTAAACTGTTAGGAAAACTTGGCTCTCTTTATAATGGCAGTGAATGGCTGTTGAGATTTTGAAGTCCAATAAAGTGCATCCATCCATCATGAAAGTACTCCACATGCCTCTGGGGGGTTAATAAAGGCCCTCTGAAGTGAATTGATGTGTTTAATAATATCCATATTTAAAACTTTATAAACCTTAATCTCTAGCTTCCGCTAACTGTCATACATTAATTTCACAAGAGTGGTATTTCAGAAGATGATGTAGGTAAAGTGACGAACATGGAAGTGCAGAGGATAGAGCAAAACAAGACACCAGTCAAGAATTAGATGTGCAAAACGAGGATTTGTAAAGAAAAATGTCAGAGGTTTTCGATATAAGCCAAGAGCTGTAAACTGTAAGCAAAACTTGGCTCTCGCGAGACTAACATATTGTCATTGGAGTTTACGCTATGCCAACGTCATCTGATTCACTACAAAAGGCTTTTATTAACCCCCTGGAGCTGTGTGGAGCACTTTTTATGATGGATGGATGCACTTTATTGGACTTCAAAATCTCAACCGCCATTCACTGCGATTATAAAGCTTGGAAGAGACAGGATATTTTTAATATAACTCTGATTGTATTCGTCTGGAAACGGAAAGTCATATACACCTTGGATGGCTTTAGGATGAGTAAATCATGGGGTAATTTTCATTTTTGGGTGAACTATCCCTTTAACAGTGCTGATTTGCTTCCTTTCACACCATCTTCCAAGCCACAGTAGTTAGAAATCTGAAAAGCAAAGCAGAAATATCCCAAACATACCTATAATGGAAAACAGCATAAGTACTTCTGTCCATCAAAGTCTCGTTTTTGTTTGTTAAAAAGCCAGCTGGCCCTTTGAGGGGAAAAAAGTAGAACTTTTAAAAAATGATAGATGTTTCAAATCTGTTAAGCTTTCAGTGGGTGTTGTGATTAAAATGTTAACATGGCAGAGTCCTGTCGAACAAACTCACTCTGCTTATCTCACATCGCTGAGCCTTTCACCATCCTGTTGGTTTTTCCCCATTCAAACATTGATTGGCAGTTAGATTCAGTCTTTGCTGCCTTCATCTGGAGCCATAATCACTCTCATGCATTCTGGCGGTTTCCTTTGCGCGTCAGTCCAGTTGGAGCGGGAACAGTCTGAGACGCCAAATGTGGAAGAAGAGTGAAATGATGAGAGAAAAAGTCACAGTTTAGAGCCGCGAATGGAGTCTAAGAAGAAACAGAGAGTGAAGATGGTGAAAGGCAGACAGGGGGTGCAAGACATGGTGCCGCTGCGTTAATGACGTGTCCTGCAGAGTTCAAACCGAATATGCGAAACATTCTCTTATTTATGGCAGAGGACTCTGGCAGCGTTTTAGAAGTCCTTCAGCCCCACTGTGAAGCGGGTACAGACGTGGAAGTGAAGGGACTGATGAGTCTCAACACCCCAGGATGGAAACTCTAGAGTGGGGTTGGAAGTTCTGAAGATTCCTTCGGAACCCTGGTGAAAGTGCAACGCTAACAAACCATAAATCTTCATCTTTTTATCTTTTATTTCAACATTTCTTGTTTTTTCATTGCCTTGTTGTTACATTTAAACCCGCCCGCCTGATTTAGCCTATAGCGCTGATTCAAATTTCCAAGCTCCACCCATCTACAAGAAGTTCTGTTACTTGCCACCATATTTGGAAAGATTCAGGTGACTTCTTTTTCATCTCTTTGGAAACATGATTCATCAGGCAGCTACATCTTCATGACAAGCCTTAGCTAATCCAGTATATAAATAGCTGTCAAATAGCTTGAAGGAAGCCCTGATTCATAACAAACAATGTTTTTGGATGTCCACCTATATAGTAATCCCTTAATCCTACGTACACTTAGAAATAAAGATCCTTTCGATGTTAAAGTACCTTCTTTTATGCTAGTTTAATGAGCAAAGACAACTATAAGTAGGTTGTTTTCTTGACTAACTGTGAACACAGAGCAGCACAGGTGTCTCAAATGCTGCATAAATGATATGCAATATACACACACATATCATTTTTACATCAGAGCGAGTGACTCTTGGAACCGTCCGGATAGATTTGCACAGCGGGATGAAGCTGTCTCTTTGGATAACATACTGATAGGTGTTTGTACTCACATCTGGTGGAATATTCCTCCAAAATTCCACCAGCGTTCCTCCAATGTTCCTTTATTCTTTACAATCACGCAGGCGTCCTGCCAAAAAAACATTCCGATTACAGAACCCAAATCGGACCCTGGTAGCCATGATGCCTCACCTTTAAGTGCTGGACACAATCCCACATGTGAGATCGTTCCTGTCATTGTACATTTTTATGGAGGTTGTCAGTGGGATGTAAACAGTGTGAGGCTTTGAAGCATTATTACTGGTGCATATCCAATACGGGAATACAGGAAACAATTTGTCACCCCCATAAACAATGCATTTTTATGTCAATAGGTAAATTAGCACACAGGCATTTTTCCAAATGCAGGCCAGCCCTTCTGTAATCTAAAAAAGATGCTTCTCTCAGTTTCTTGGATCCAAAAACAACAACGGAAAATGACATATTTCATTTTCCTAGACATATCCTCAAACGAACTATAAGGAACGCATGCTCAGCTCACTTGCAGCATAAATGGTGTAACTACCAAATGTTTTAATGTAAATTCAATTCATTAAAATTGAGTTATATTTCCAGTTATTGTACTTAAAGGGATAGTTCACCCAAAAATGAAAATTCTGTCATTAATTACTCACCCTTCAGACTTCAGAACACAAAGATATTTTTGATGAAATCGAGAACTTTATGACCCTACATAGACAGCAATGCAACTGACCAGTTCAAGGCACAGAAAGGTAGTAAGGACATCAACAAAAAGAAAAAAAACTTTATTTAACAATTTTTCCTCTTCTGTGTTAGTCTACGTTGCACGAGAATAACACAACCAAAAAATTGTTGAAAGAAGTCGTTATTTTTGTTTTCTTTGCAGCCAAAAGGTATTATTGTAGCTTCATAAAAATACAGTTTAAACAATGAAGTCACATGGACTATTTTAACTATGTCCTTACTACCTTTCTGGGCCTTGAACGTGTCGGTTGCGTTGATGTCTACACTACCAGTCAAAAGATTTTTAGTGTTTTTTAAAGAAGTCTCTTCTGCTCACCAAGCCTGCATTTATTTGATCCAAAGTTTTACTATTTAAAAAAACCTGCTTTTAATATGAATATATATTAAAATGTAATTTATTCCTGTGATTTCAAAGCTGAATTTTTAGCATTATTACTTCAGTCATGTGATCCTTGAGAAATCATTCTAACATTCTGATTTGTTGCTCGAAAACATTTATTATTATTATTATTATTATTATGTTGAAAACAACTGAGTAGAATTGTTTTTTATGTTTCTTTGATAAATAGAAAGTTCAGAAGAACAGCATTTATCTGAAATAGAAATCTTCATAACATTATAAATGTCTATAGCATCACTTTTGATCAATATAAAGCACCCTTGCTAAATAAAAGTATTAATTTCCATAATTTAGTTTTAAAATAAGTTAAAAAAAAATAAATTTATAGTGTCTCCAAGCTTTTGATAATATAGTGTATAATGTTACAAAAGCTTTCTATTCCACAAGAATGCTGATCTTTGGATCTTTCTATTCATCAAAAAATCCTGAACAAAATGTACTCAACTGTTTTAAATATTGATAATAATAATACAAATGTTTCTTGAACAGTAAATCAGCTTATTAGAATGATTTCTGAAGGATCATGTGACACTGGAGTAATGATGCTGAAAATTTAGCTTTGATCACAGGAATAAATTACATTTTAAAATATATTAAAACAAAAAACAGTTATTTTAAATAGTAAAAATATTTCACAATAGTACTACTATTGCTGTATTTTAGATCAAATAAATGCAGGCTTGGTGAGCAGAAGAGACGTTTTTAAAAAACATTTAAAAATCTTACTGTTCAAAAACTTTTGACTGGCAGTGTATGCAGGGTCAGATTTCATCAAAAATACATTCGTTTGTGTTCCAAAGATGAACAAAGGTCTAGTGGGTTTGGAACAACATGAGGGTGAGTAATCAATATCAGAATTTTCGTTTCTGGGTAAACTATTCCTTTAATTGTCATTTATAGTAATTCTAAATAATATTATTACAATTACATAATTGACCAGTATAATAACTGACAGTTATATGTGACCCTAAACCACAAAACCAAGCATAAGGGTACATTTTTTTTTTATTTAGATTTATACATCATCTGAAAGAAAACGCTTTACATTGATGTGTGGTTTGTTAGGATAGGACAATATTTGGCCGAGACACAACTATTTGAAAATCTGGAATCTAAGGGTGCAAAAACAAAAAATCTAAATACTGAGAAAATCACCTTAAAAATTGTTCAGATGAAGTTCTTAGCAATGCATATTACTCATCAAAAAATTAGGCTTATATGTATTTACGGTAGGAAATTTACAAAATTTCTTCATGGAACATGATATTTCCTTAATATCCTAATGATTTTTGGCATAAAAGAAAAATCTATAAATTTGACCCATACAATGTATTTTTGGCTTTTGCTACAAATATACACATGCTACGTATGACTGGTTTTGTGGTGCAGAGTCACATATAATATATCATTTTTATTAAATGAATTGTTTTATTTTTATTAATATATTCATATGTAATGATTATAAATATATATGTCTGCATGTATTTGTTAGTATGGTAGTATGCAAATATATTTTCAGGGTTGTTAATATATTTAAGTACATCCACGTCCGTAGGAGAGGTGTAAGGTCTTAAGCAAACATTATTCAAACTATCTTTACCGTCATCCTGCATTTATTTTTGCTTTTCGCTGAACCGTGGAGAATTTGTGGTTTCCCGAATTCCTCCTGGGTAGTTTGAGTCTGTTTCTTGTTCCAGAGTCCGTCTCACAAGAATACACACCTCTGCCGCCGTTATTCTTCCGCAGCCCCTCTGGTTCGCTCCCGGACCACCACCGCCCATCCCCACACAGGAAGCCCCGAGATGAGCTCCCTCTCCCTGCCAAGGCTCTGCTCTTGGAGGGAGGGGTGGGGACTGCCTAATTGGCCCATATTAAGAGCCAAGTTTAAGTCCAACAGAGAAAATGTGCTGCATGAAAAATATTATGACGGTTCTGGGAGATCAGTCTGGCATGCTTGAGCGCAAATATCTCCCTCTTCTTCTCTCCCGACTCCGTCGCACAGGCGCGCTCGAGCCCCACGCCGTAGACCAGCGCACACCGGCCCCTTGGTCTTGATTAAGGGTTGCGGTTTGACACATGTTTAGAGGAACTCATTTATAAGGGGAAGCACAGTGTAACAAATAGCCTCCTGTTCCAAACAAAAAATGCTTTATTTTTCCCTGCTAGGGGTATGACGTCTAAACACTTGGCTAGATGGAGCCCATATGTTTTATACATATCTACATAACACATGCATAAGTTGCTGTATGTGGTGTTGGACTATTTTAGGGCTTATAATGCATTTTAAAATAACCGTTTTTTATAATCCATAATCATACAGTGCAACAAATGAAAGATGGGAGTACAAGGACTCATTTCTTCAATCAGAGGTCGTCATTAGTCAAGCGTAGACGACACGATTTTGAACGCCACCCTAATGCTTTGCAGATACATCTGACTGCTGTTTTGAAATGCTATGGTTTTGCTCGCAGAAACATTTCATTTGGAACGTCTCTCTCAATTTCACATCTGAAAACTGGATCTAATTACATCCCGAACGGTCAGAGCGCAAGAAGAATCATTTGGGAAATCGAATATACAGTACACGCCATGCTATGGCCAGCCATTAGATGTTTGTTTTTAGTGAACTGATGAGGAATTTGGGAGCATGTTTCTTTGCTTATTCTTGGTAATGAAATTCATCTTTGCGGTCGGAGAGCATTAAAGCTGCTATGTAGCAACGCAGCCTGGCCAGACACAGGAATTAAACCGCATATCTCTCTACCACACGTACTGTATGCCTTTGAACTAATATTCAAATTGTTGTGTCAAAGACGCAAAAACCATAGCTTACATCGTAAACTCTGTATACCATTTACTATTTGAAAAAAAAAAATCTATGTAAACCATAAACATCTGAGACTGTAGTATGCAGTTTTGTTGACACAATATTGTTTCACCGAATGGCATCCAGTTATCATCTCAGAAATAAAGTTGTTTCTGAACCTTTTAAATCCAATTTTACAGAAAAATATCATGACTTTTTTCTGTCCAGTCAAATAATGAGTAAAAACAGATGGTTAAGATTGTGGTTTGTATTTAGTTTATTTTATACATAGTTCCTGTTTATTTCTCAATTGGAAATGGAAGTTTATGTAGGAAATAAAGGGATAGTTCACCCAAAATTGAAAATTCATGTCATTGATTACTCACCCTCATGTGGTTCCAAACCCGTAAGACCTTCGTTCATCTTCAAACCACAGATTAAGATATTTTTGATAAAATCTGAGAGCTTTCTGACCCTGCATAGAAAAAAAAAAAAAAACCTTAGTGAATCTTTAAAATTACAATTTGTTTTCTTAAGTTACATTGACATTGAAATTGTGGGGCCAGTAATTTTTTTTTTTAGTTTTTAAAAGGAACCTATGCTTACCTGCATTTATTTGTCCATAATTTCAGTAAAAATAATTTATTCCTGTGATGAAAAGCTGAATATTTTTTGATGAAATCCAAGAGCTTTCGGACCCTGCAAAGAGAAAAAAATCTTTAAAATGTAATTTTTTTTTCTAAGTTACATTGACATTGAAAGTTTGGGGTTTGTAATTTTCTGTTTAGATGTTTTCATTTATTTGTCCATAATTTCAGTAAAAAAAATTGGAAATGTTATTACAGTTTAAAATATCTGCTTTCTATTTTAATATATTTTAAAATGTAATTTATTCCTGTGATGAAAAGCTGAATATTTTTGATGAAATCCGAGAGCTTCTGACCCTATATAGACAAAAAACCTTAGTGAATCTTTAAAATGACTGTTTTCTTAAGTTACATTGACATTGAAAGTTTGGGGTCTGTAATTTGTGTTTAGATGTTTTCATTTATTTGTCCATAATTTTAGTACAAATATTTGTGAAATATTATTAAAATGTAAAATATCTGCTTTCTATTTTAATGTATTTTAAAATGTAATTTATTCCTGTGATAAAAGCTGAATATTTTTGATGAAATCTGAGAGCTTTCTGACCCTACATAGACAAAAAACCTTAGTGAATCTTTAAAATGACTGTTTTCTTAAGTTACATTGACATTGAAAGTTTGGGGTCTGTAATTTGTGTTTAGATGTTTTCATTTATTTGTCCATAATTTTAGTACAAATATTTGTGAAATATTATTAAAATGTAAAATATCTGCTTTCTATTTTAATGTATTTTAAAATGTAATTTATTCCTGTGATAAAAGCTGAATATTTTTGATGAAATCTGAGAGCTTTCTGACCCTACATAGACAAAAAACCTTAGTGAATCTTTAAAATGACTGTTTTCTTAAGTTACATTGACATTGAAAGTTTGGGGTCTGTAATTTGTGTTTAGATGTTTTCATTTATTTGTCCATAATTTTAGTAAAAATATTTGTGAAATATTATTAAAATGTAAAATATCTGCTTTCTATGTTAATATATTTTAAAATGTAATTTATTCCTGTGATAAAAAGATGAATTTTTAGCATTATTACCCCAGTCTTCAGTGTCACATGATCCTTTAGAAATCATTAAAATGTTCTGATTTGCCCAGGAAACTTTTCTCATCAGTGGAAAATGTGATACTTTTTTATTAAAGTTAAAAAAACAGCATTTATTAAGTATTTATAAGTATTTATTGCATCCTAGCTAGATAAAATGGATAATTCTTCTTAAAATGTTAAACTATTGAGTGCATCTAAGAAATGTTTTACATTAATTATGACCTCCTGTATTTTTTTCTCAATGTAAGATAACCTGACTGTTTTTGCATGTACATAGTGCTACTTTTACAACTTTGCGGCTTGTTTCAGCTCTCCGTGAAAGTTTCTTGTGAAGGATGACGAATCTTATACAATTGTTTTACTTTCTAGACGTCATATTTCAGATGATGTATGTAGTCCAACAGCTGTGTGTGTTTTAGGGGGGTGCGAGTGTATTTGTTTGAGTGCGTGTGTGAGGTTGAGGATCAGAGACCCTGACTGAGCTCTCCCAGGCTCTCCGTTCTGTGTAAAAGAATTATGAGATGATCCATCAGCAACAAAGAGTTCCATCTTCACACTCTCCAGTTTCTTTCCCATCTCTTGACTTGCTCTCCCAATTCTCCCGAATCTGAAAATCATAACCATGTGCCTCTCTTTCTGTTTTTTTTTTTTTTTTTTTTCCTCTCAGTGACAGGCACCATGTCTCCATGTCCATTCCTGTCCCTCTGAAGTCTCATCTCAGTGTTTCCGGCGCATCCGAAGTCGGCTTTCCGACCCTGTCCAGCTCCCCTGAACGGGACGTCCGGAAGCGGGCTGGCTCAGATGCGGATAAACAGAAAAACCAAACCCCTCCACCTAGTTACAACACAGCCATGACCCAACCTGACCCCATGACGACTCCAGAAGTCCCATCAGTGCTGTCCACAGAGATTGTGAGCGTTGAAGTAGGTAAGACTGTGGATACACATGGGGATGGAGAGACTGTGTCCGAGGCACATACGGAGAAGCCTCTGGAAATCCCTACGGACATAGCTAGTACACTACCGTCTGACTCCGTCCCTCAGCACCCGGGAGCCATGAACGGCTCAGCCGTGCCCAGCGAGGGTATAGGTTTGGGTGTTGCGGGCGCAGCCGAACTGTGCTGCTCCGTGGAGCAGGCTGAGGAAATTATGGGCACTGAAGCTACAGGGCTGGGATTGGGACTAGGATTAGGATTGAGATTGGGAGGCGGCGCCAGACTGGACGATTACCCGTGTATCCCCGTGGAGCACGCGGTCGCAGTCGAGTGCGACGAACAGGTTTTGGGAGAGTTCGACGCCGCTGGGATCGAGGAGGTCTCGCGGCGCATCTATGCACTAGAAAACATGTCTAGCTTCCGACGGCCTCGGAAGAACTCGGAAAAATGACTGGGATGTTAGGCGTGGGCCTGGAGAAACGGGTCGGAGGATGACTGGTATCCAAGTAGGTGGGTGACATGAGGCTGAGCCTGTGTAATATTTCACCCTGACTGCAACAAGTATAGACATTACATAAAGAAATATATTATAATTAATATTGTTATAATAATTATTAATATTATTAGGAAAAATCTGGAATATTGACCAATTTGCACTTCTCGAAGCATTTCTATAATCCTTTAAAGTGAAATAAAGAGAATGTTTGGTTGAAATGCTTGCTGGATGTCTTTCTGGGTATATGGATGCATAGTTTTAATGGCATATTCTACCCCAAAAATGAAAATTCTGTCAATATTTACTGTCCGTCATGTCGTTCCAAACCTGTATGACTCTCATTCTTCAAGTTATTTAGAAGAACTGGTTTGGTCCGAAGAACAGTGGTGTTTTAAGGATGCAATCTTGTCACCTTTCAGCATTTGTGTGACAACCATAAATGTTAGTTTTTAAATTTTATTTGTTCTGTGAAATAAATTACTTTTTTATTTAACAGGATTAGGATTGGGAGGCGGGAAGGAAACGCAATGCATTAAGAGCCTGGGGGTGAAAACTTTTGGATTTAAAAGATAAGGGTAAATTCAGCTTATTTTGTCTTCTGGGAAACATGTAAGTATCTTCTGTAACCTCTGAAGAGCAGTACTAAATGAAAAAAATATGCTATTTAGGCAAAATAAGAAAAATGTACACATTTCCATTATAAATGTACACATGTAAATGTACACATTTCCATTATATTCAAAATATCCCCCCGGCTCTTAATGCATGGTTTTTCCTTCTGGAGCATCAGTGAACATTTGAACCTTCTGTAATAGTTGCATTCTGTAATAGTCCCTCAGTTGTCCTCAGTGTGAAAAGATGGATCTCAGAATCATACAGTCATTGTTGGAAAGGGTTCAAATACACAAAAATGCTGAAAACCAAAGAATTTGTGGGACCTGAACGATTTTTCTGACGAACAGCAGGGATTAACTGTTTAGGACAAACAAAGGACTCATGAACAACTATCACTAAACAAAAAAACACAGCTGTGGATCATTCAGGTAACAACACAGGTAACAGTATTAAGAATCAAGCGCATGTAAACTTTTGAATGGGGTAATTTTTATAAACTCAGCTATTATTTTCTCTTGTTGACTATATGTAAACATCTTTTATCTGAAATATCTTATTCAGGTCAGTACTAAATAAACAATAACTTGCATTTTGTATGATCCCTCTTATTTTGGTAAAATAATTAACATTTTTAATGATTCTAAAAGGGGGATGTAAACGTTTGACCTCAACTGTAGTATAGTGTAGTATTATTATTGTAGTAAATTAGTTTTCTTTATTAGTTTGTTTAAATGTAACCTATTATGCCCCTTCATTCAAGATGTAATATAAATCTCAGGTGTCCTCAGAAGGTGCCTGTGAAGTTTTAACTCAAAATACCTCACAGATCATTTATTATGTAATTTTGAAAATGCCTGTCTTGACTGGAAGCAGAAAAATGCTGTTTTTGTGCATGTTTGTTTAAATGCAAATGAGCTGCTGCCCCCCACCCACTTTTCCGAAACAGGGCTGTGCCTTTACAGCTCGTATCACTATTGCGCTGAAATCATGCGTTTTAAACCATATTAGTTTAAACTTCTGATATACAGTTTTCTGAGCGTACACATCCGAAGCACGCATGTGACTAGTTCTCTTTCATATCTTATTGCGCTTAAACTCTCAATTACACACAAGTTAATGTTAAAAACACACAAGTTACAAAAACCTGAGTCAAAAACGTGAGTCACTTATGTATGGAACTTGTGTATAAACTAGGTTGAATTTTTTTCAATATACTAGTGCTAAAATCAGCTCAAATCCACATTAAAGCTTATATTTAATTTTAAAATATAGAAATTAAAAGCCACTTTAGGACAAAAAAAGTCACACAGGTTTGGAACGACAATGAGAAATTACAGTTTTCATTTTTGGGTCAACTATTCCTTTAAATGCCACTCAGTATTACAGCGGGAATTCTTGTGTGCCAGGACCAACCTGAGAGCAAAGCCCGATATATACCAGGCCCTGTGCCAGAAACAATGGCTGTTGGCTGTCGGGGTGGGCGGAAAGGGCGAGGAATATCCGTGTACCAATGACACCCTTTCTCATGCGGCACACTCGAGTTCTGCTTCCAGAAGATGGAAAACATGCGCGCACACATTGCGCAAACCCCTTCTTTACCAGACTTTGTATTCTCTCTGATTTATTCACCCTGAATTATAAAATCCTGACAGCTGTGCTTCACAGTTTGATGCTGTGTCAACACTGGATGTGCGCGGCACATCACCACATAACACAATTCAATAGCTCCTATTATATGCATCAAATCTGTCTACGCTTGAAGGGTTCATTACTTCATATTGTTGACGGCCCGATTCTATTTTTGCACCCAGTTCTCAAGGTTTTTTCTCTATATATAACTTTGTTATAGGGTTTTTGGCCGTTTCTTTATTTTCCCATCTGTCTAAAATAACTTTTTATTCAAATCATCATCATTTGACTGCAATGAATTTATCTACATTTGCATTTAAAAATAATTCTGACCACTACACCAGAATCTTGATGAAATGAAACGTGCAATATCAGTCACTTCCAGTGTTGACATGGTGTTAAAAGATGTAAAATAGCATTGGCATAAACAAAAAGCTTGAGAAAGTTTAAGCAAAACCTTCAGGGTTGCTGGGTCTTTATTCCAAAATGAACTTTTTCTTTAAGGTCCTTTAATGCTAATGAACTTTCCCACTGTGTACAGTTATTCAGATATCGGAAAAACCAAAACGCAACTGATGCATACTGTTGAAGAGGAGCAGGATGGCCGTTCCTCTGCTTTCACTGCAGTTTTTTTTCTTCTTCTTCTTCTCCTTCTTCTTCTTCTTCTTCTTCTTCATTATGACATTAATCCTCATTTTGCATTTTGGACTGCTCTTCAATGACACGACCTCTACAAAAACATTTTCAAGAGTCATTTGTATGTGCTTTTTTTTTCCCCAAGCAGTATTCAGCACATATTTTGTTGTCCTTTATTCCTTTCAGGTATTTACAAGAGTCAGATCCTTTTCTGTAAGAATCACATCATGAATGTATTAATCAGTTTTAAGAAAGGACCATGTTGTTGTCAGAAAAGACTAGTAACGGTTGACTACATCGTTTTATCCTGGCTTGAATCCCTTGTTTGGTTTCCTGTCTATTGTAAATTTTCCTTGAATGACTGTTGATAAATGTTGTATTTAAGACAAATACAAAGAAACGCGTTTCCATAAATTGCTGTGACACTGTACATATACTTTTGTATGAAGGGTGTTTTATTATTAAAGACCAGTTTAATTATATAAATGAGCAATTCAAGCCTTTTGTCTCTTAATCTTGTTTTGTGTTTTAATAATTAATTCAGTCCAACTTCTCTTAAATATGCTGACACAGATCCTTACCCTGTTTAGCACTGAACTGGCAAGCAATTCCAGCTGCAGTGCTGAACCGATTCACCACTGAGAGTGTCTGCATTATCCTGTCTTTTTGTGCATTTGTGCAGGACTTGTATGAATTAGTGTCATTATAAACCTGCTATATATGAGAAATCACAGATTTGGAATGACCAACTTTTCTTTGAATGGCTGAAAGGGTCATCGTTTTCACCTTCATCTAGACAACCTCCTGTTGCAGGGTTTCAGTCACCTTAGAGCGGCCCGGCATCTTGCAATCTCAGTTGAAGGAATGCTGCCAGTTAAATAGGGTTTGTCATATATTTGGAAATATTAAAGGAGAAGTCCACTTCCAGAACAACAATTTACAAATAATTTACTCACTCCCTTGTCATCCAAGATGTTCATGTGTTTCTGTCTTCAGTCGTAAAGAAATTATGGTTTTTGAGGAAAGCATTTCAGGATTTTTTCCCCATATAATGGACTTCATTGGTGCCCCGATTTTGAACTTCCAAAATGTAGTTTAAATACAGCTTCAAAGGGCTCTAAATGATCCCAGCCGAGGAAGAAGGGTCTTATCTAGCGAAACAGTCATTTTTTTCTAAAAATAAAAATTGGTATACTTTTTAAGCACAAAAGCTCATGTAGCACAGGCTCTGGGATGCGCGTCCACGACACTACGAATCACGTCTAAGTTCATCGTCTGTGTACTCAGGCTCAAAAAGGTAGAGTATGGCGAAAAACTCAATCTCATTATCTCCTACAACTTCAGAATCGTCTGACATCCTTGTACCTTTTTGTTTGTAAACAGAGTTTGACTTCCTTGCACTTGCTTAGTCTATGCACGTTCACTTTGTAAACACTGGGTCTGTGGTTCTGCGTGACCTTTCAACGTGACCTTTCGATGTGATTCAATAGTACGTAGTGTCCTGGAGTTCTCCTTTCAGGAAATTAGCAACAGGTGCCAGATTAACACCAATAACATTGAGGTATCTGTAAGTGTTCTCTAATTTTGATCAGAGTTCTTTTTCAAATATTTAAGTTTTTTATACTGTGCTTCAGAATACAGTTAATTTATGAAATATTCTTAGAAAACTGCCCTTCTACTCATGTTAGGATAACTTCAAACAGGACTAAGCAGTGACCTTGAAATTTAGAAAAATTATAGATGGTTCTCTAATTTTGATCTTCGTTGTATATATGAGCTGAGAGCCCTATGAATTCTAAATAATTCATTGCATTTTATTAAATATAAATTACTGTAGACTGTATAGGGCTGTCAGTTGATTCAACACTTTTAAATACAGTTTTTTTTTTCCATTCTACTTCCGTCTGCCTTTGCTCTATAAAAGATACATTATGTGTAATTCTGAGACGGATATAATTGTTTGGTACTGTTGTTCTCACAGAGTCCTGCCACTTAAACAAATCGCTTTGCTGGAGACGCCTCACAACCACAGATAAACAGCGTTCTGTCTCCCAAGACAGAGGAGCTGTGAAGTGAAGACTCTTTCAGCCCCTGAGAGCCGTCACTGTCTTTCTGGAAAGCTAATCCACTGCAGGTGTGAGGAATTCTGGGACTGAAGGCAGATGCAGCAGTTGGCTTAGTTGGAAAATCACGTCACCCCATCTTAGACACAGCAGACAAGCAGGTGACGGCACTGCTATGGCAACAGAATTGCTGGAATGTGTGAATGTGTCTGATGTATTATTATGGGATGGGGAGGTCGTATTAGAAAACTTCTTGAACTTTTCATGCTGTCATAACAGTGGCACTGATTTAGCACAGCTGACACTGACAAGAGTCTGGTTTGATATATTATTGTATATGTTCAGCGCTGAATACATTAGACTGTAGATTTAGACTGCAACATTTAAAAACCTGTTGTTGCAACAAATTTGGTGTGAAAAGCACTAGAGCTGCTATATTAATGCAATGCAACTCTGTCTTGAATTATTTTAGATCTGTTGCATGTAAATTCAGCTCAATCTGTGCTGGAGTTCAATCAGTCCAGTCAGTTTGTGCGTCTGTTTTTCTGTTCCTCATCAGCAGCACCTCACAAAAGCGTCCAGCACCCAATGGCCTCAGAGATCACACTGCATGCTCAGTCTGTGCTCGTACTGTAAAAGCCTATATTTGGATTACAACAGAACAATAACCCTTCAGACTTCCCACAACACCTTTACATGACGTGAGTGCGGCTTAAAGGGTTGGTTCACCCAAAAAGATCTTCGTTCATCTTTGGAACACAAATTAAGATATTTTTGATGAAATCCAAAAGCTTTCTGATCCTGCATGGACAGAAACGCAACTGACACCTTCAATGCCCAGAAACGTCGTAAAGACGTCATTAAAATAATCCATGTGACATCAGTGGCTCAACCGTAATGTTTTGAAGCTACAAGAATACTTTTACTGGGTTCTGTTTTTTTTTTTTTTTTTTTTTTTTTTTTGAGTTCTCAACAACAGTCATCAGTAATGCCATTTTTGTTTAGCAGAAGTTTTTTGCTTATTTGTTACCTGACAAATTCAGCAAATGAATTCAAGGCAGTACATAATTTTCAATACCACTGTAATATTGTATATGGTTTTATTTGATTTGAAAGAAAGTTTTGTATTTTTTCATGCTGCAAAGCATGCTGGAAAATAAGATAGTTTAGCTCTTTTAGGATGACTTGGGTCAACATTTGAACAGATATTGTTGGTCTAATACCAATGAATGCCTGTTTATCCCACTGAATAAAAAACAGCAACTTTTTATCTAAATTCTGACTTTTTTCTCGCAATCCTGACCTTTTTTTCTCAGAATTTTGTGATACAAACTTTCACGTCTGATATGTGATTATAAACTTGCAATTCTGAGAAATAAAGTAAGAATTGCTCGCAACTCGCAAATCAAACTTTTTTCTCAAAATTGCATGATATAAATTCGCAATCGCGAGTTATAAAGTCAGAATCGCAATATAAACCTGCAAATCAAACTTTTTTCTCAAAATTGCATGATATAAACTATAAAGTCAGAATCGCAATATAAACCTGCAAATCAAACTTTTTTCTCAAAATTGCATGATATAAACTTGCAATCGCAAGTTAAAGTCAGAATTGCAAGATATAAACTCGCAAATCAAACATTTTCTCAAAATTGCATGATATAAACTCGCAACTGTGAGTTACAAAGTCAGAATTGCGAGGTATGTACTTGCAAATCAAAATTTGTTTTCTTAAAATTGCAATATAAACACAATTCTGAGAAATAAAGTTGCAATTCTGAGAAATCAAGTCAGACTTGCAGGACATGAACTCACAGTTCTGACTTTTTTCTTCAAATTGCGAATTTATATCAGAATCAGAATATCAGATTACATTTCGCAATTCTTTATAACATATAATTACGAGTTATTATAAACTCTCAATTCTGAGAACATATCAGTCTTTTTTCCCCCCTCACAATTGGACTGTACTCACTATTGCAAGTTTATATCACAATTCTGAGAAAAAAGCCAGAATTGTGAAATAGAAACTCAAATTTGCAAGAAAAAGGTCAGAATGCACAATTCTGACTTTATTTCTCGCAACTGTGTCTCATTTGCAAGTTTATATCTCACAATTCTGAGAAAAAAAGTCAGAATTGTGTTTGTATCATGCAATTCAGAAAAAAAAGCCACAATAACCTTTTTTTCCATAAATACCTGTTTTGAAGTAGATTGAAGGGGTAGTTCACCCAAAAATGAAAATTTGCTGCAAATGTACTTATCCTCAGGTCATCGAAGTGTAGATGTAGATGAATTTGTCTTTATAAGAACAGATTTGAAGAAATTTTGCATTACGTCACTTGCTCACCATTGGATCCTCTGCGGTGAATGGGTGCCATCAGAATGAGAGTCCAAACAGCTGATAAAAACATCACAGTAACCCACATGTAATCTACATAATTCCAGTCCAACAGTTAACATCTTGTGTAGTGAAAAGCCAAATGTTGGTTCCAGCTAAAATCCAATTTCTCTGTCCAGTGAAAAGTCGTCTTTTGTAATCAGAAGTGAAATATGCACAGATATGCACTGTTTACAAGCCAAAACAGTTCTAAACAAATAACTCAATTTTGATTTGAGAGGACAAGAGATTTTCACTGGAGGAGGCATTATTAGCACTTTCATGGTGGATTTGTTTCTTACAAACATTGAGCTTTTCACTTCACAGGACTATTTAGTGTGGCCAGTGATGTTGGTCATTCCTGTTTTGTTAGCTGAGCCGAATAACCAAGAACACAAAGTCAGAAAAGCTGGATTTGAAAAATGATCATGACAATGGTTTATGATTTTTAAAAAATCCCTTTTATACGAGACACATTTTTCTAACCCATGATGCAGCTGCTAGTTTTATGACTTCACATCTGCATGCTGCAATCTATTAATATATTGACTTAGTATCGAAGTGCCTCAAAGTCTCCTAGTCTTGTTTAAGGCCAATCCATCTTGCCATCCAATCAGCTGTCACCACCGTCACGGCTCCCAACAGAACAAATCACTTCTCGAAAGTTCTTGGCATTCTGGACGTGTTGCTCAGTTAAGCCTCATTGCTTAAAATCACATCATGTTTTTATTCAAAAGCCGTAATGAGAGTGAACTTTGCTTGTTCTCCCTGTCTCTCCGCAGTCTCGTGTTTGGCCTCTTGAAATGCATTTGAGTGGAACGGATACTATTGGATCGATATCAGTATTTAAATTGGACACATTTGGGGCACGTAAGCTCCGAAAAGAAAAACAGTCAGGTGACCGTGACCGCTGCTCTGTGACCTCTGCTGGAAACTGGAGCTTTGGACACAATGGCCTAAGAATGACGTCACCTCACTACACCCCGACGAGCTCGAGTTTACATTTTGTGTTGAATTAAGACTTTTGCACCGTGCAGTTTTCTATAATTACCTTTAGCAGGTGCCGATGACGTAACTGACACCAGACGTAAGAGTGGACAACATGGAAAACTCCCTACGTTACAAAAGACTAACCTTTGTTTAACAATAGGTAACAAAATCGCCGTAATCCCTCTCATAACGGCAGAGGCGGATCATGTTTGCAGCGTATGCTTTTGTGTTTGAAATTTGGATGTATATGTTATCTTAGACCATGCGTGGATGTTTCTTTGTCTGTTTCCTGCGTTATTTGTGACTAGCGCTCCATCTGTCATCTCCTTTCTCATGTTGTGTTCTTATTTCAGTGCTTCTCTCCTTTCTCTTCTAGCCATGGGGGGGCTGTCAAAGGTGAGAATGCTCTTGTGAAATACAAAATGACTGTGCAGCTCGGCTGATAGCCTGAACAAATCCAGCATCACTTAGCACAGGGATGTTGTTAACACCTGCTGCTTCCAGCGAACTGGCTGCAGGTCAGTATTTCTAAATTAGGATACTAAGCCTTAAACACAGGTGTGCAAGTGCCAGTGCTTTAGTGTTTTTTTTTTTTCAATGCTTTTGCCCACTGAAATCGTACAGTATACAGTCACTATGCAGCTTTCTTCAGACAAATTCTTTAGTTTTTCAGTATATTTTTGTATTTGAAGCCATTCCGACAATGACTGTATGATTTTGAGATCCATCTTTTCACACTGAGGACAACTGAGGGACTCATATGCAACTATTGCAGAAGGTTCATACACTCACTGATGCTTCAGAAGAAAACAAAATGCATTAAGATCTGAGGAGGAGGAAAACTATTTGAATTTGAAGATCAGGGTAAATTTAACTTTTGTCTTCTGGAGAACATGTAAGTATCTTCAGTAGCTTCTGACAGGAAATACTACATTAAAAATTATATTTAGGCAAAATAAGAAAAATTCAAAAGCTTACACCTCTGGCTCCTAATGCATAGTTTTTTTCTTCTGAAGCATCAGTGAGCGTTTGAACCTTCTGTAATAGTTGCATGAGTCCCTCAGTTGTCCTCAGTTTGAAAAGATGGATTCAAACTGAGGATTCAAACACACAAAAATGCTGAAAAACCAAATAATTTGTGCGACCTGAATGACATTTCTGAACAGCGTGCAGTTTAACTATTCAGGACAAACAAGGAACTCATGAACAACTATCACTAAACAAAACAAAACAGAGTTTAAGCAGAATAATAATCAGAGTTTATGTGCATTGTGCACTTGCCTATAGGAGCATACAAAAAAAAAAAAAAACTATTGCACCATTGACTTTAGACCAGGTTTCAGTTGGTCAATGGAGCAGTCTATTTCAGTTGCCTCAAAATAGCAACGCGCCAACAATGCCAGGCTCAGGCTCATTGCTATTTTGAGGCAACTGAAACACACCTCATTTTCAGACCAGCACGCCCATGGGTGCACAAATGCATTTGCTATTTAAACAACGTGGTGCAGGACGTGAAAATGATAACTCTGTCAGTCTGAAACTAGCAATAAACACTTGCGTTGTGCCTGCCATCACATTGTGCTGGGTGCGTGATAGGGTCCTATATGTAAACATCTTTTATGTAAAATATCTTACGTAAACTTTTGACTTCAACTGTATATAGTTTTGGGTTTAGTGTTTCTGCAGGCATTATAGTGACCTGTAGACCTCACCTATCAGATATCGCTGTTGAGTATCTTAGATTTGAGTGTTGTTCTACATGCAGCTAATATGAAGTGGAGTTTTATTTATATCTGCTATACTGTTTTGGAGCAAGACTGATACGGAAGAGAAGAAATTGTAGAATAAAACCTTTTTTTTTTGCACACAAAAAGTGTTCTCGTTGCTTCATTAAATTAAGGTTGAACCACTGATGCCACATTAACTTTTTTATCGATGTCCTTACTGCCTTTCTGGGCCTTGAACGTGGTAGTTGCATTGCTGTCATTTGAGGGTCAGAATGCTGTTGGATTTCATCAAAAATATCTTAATTTGTGTTCTGAAGATGAACGAAGGTCTTACAGGTTTGGAACGACAATAGGGTAGTGGGGGTAGTGCACGATATACCGGTACTTAAAAGGTATCGCGATACCTTTCTTTTAAAAACGGTATGATTCCGCATTTTACTAGTTTCAGTATTTTAAAAATGTATTTTAATAAGAGTCGTATTTCTGCGTGTCTGTGTTAGTGAATGGCGCAGATGCGAAGTTTTGTTTAGTATACACATACGCGTGACGCTTGCGGTGTTTTCAGCCTCTGCTGCCTCAATATATGAGTACATAAACACATGAACATAATCTCTAGAACTGCTCTAAGAGTCACTTCATGAGCATTTTACCGTTTCTTTTGTGGAAAACTATCATATACTGAAGACCCTAAAGATCTTCACAGCAACCCGTCAAAATAAAAGTTCGGTTAACTGGACAGTCAGAAACATATTAGTATATGACTTAATGAAAAGATAGTACTACTTCTAATAATAAAACTATTATTAAACAATGTTTAAGGAATATTTACTAGAAAAAAATATTTAACAGAAATTATTTACCAGAAATTTGTAAATACACAACCGTATTTCTGAAAAAAATAATAATAATAATAATAAATATCCTATAATAAATTAATTCTTTATCAAAACTAATTATCCTTTATAAATTCATTAGACATGCTTTTGATTATTAAAATGTAATAAAACGATTAAAATAGAATCCAGAAAATTAATGGAAAACAGATTCACAAACAAAACTGAATTTAAGAAAAATGATAAAACTAATTTCATAGGGCCTTAAAAACATGTATTTTTTGTTAAACATTTAATAAATTGCTGTTAAATTCAGCAAGTTTCATGATTTCAATTAATTAGACATGCTTTTTGATAAATATTTTTTTTTATGTAACTATTAAAATAGAGTCTAGAAAAATTTAAATGGAATTTGGGAAAAAATAAAACAGATTTCATTTGTGTCATTGTTTTATTGTAGTTATCCTTTAGTTTGCTACTTGCATCTAGGTTCTTATTATTAATAACAAAGATAAAATAACAAAACTGTCATGATATAAATTGTTGATGTGAAATAAAATTACTATATCATGAAATAAGACTTGGCTTTATCCTTTAAGCTAATTTACCAATATAGCAAAGATCTCTACATACCTGAGTAGTGGCACTGCATGTGATAATTATTATTTTATTTTATTTATTTAGGGAGGGAGGATGGAATGCTGTGTTTTAATAGATAAAATAACTATGATCTGCATCTGGATCATCTATTATTCAGTTACTTTTCCTGTTGTTCTATGTTTTTCGTAGTATTGGTTCAGTAGTAGCATTGTGATATTTTAGTCAGGCATCGTATCGAAGTCAAAATTTTGGTATCATGACAACACGAGGGTGAGTAATTAATGACAGAATTTTAACACACCCCTTTCTCTATACATATTCCTCAGTCTCGCATATCCACCATGTACAACAACTATAAAGATAACAATACTAGCGTCCACACTAGCGGACGATATATAAAGCAATAAGGCAATACAAGATAATAAGAATGTCCTAAAGAACAGAGCACAGATCAAAAGAAAATATGAGAGAAAAAAAAAAAATAATAATAATAATAATAAATAAAATAAAAATTAGACAGTTGGGTCTTCTAATAGATTACATTTCTTCAATAAACTAAACAGTCTTCTTCCACTTTTACATTTTAAGAGTCTTACAGATTTACTGAACAACCAAAATTCCTTTTGAAAGACAGAAAACAATGGCTTTGTTTTAAGGCACTTACATTTATGAATATAAAATTTAAATAAAAATATTATTCAGTAAAAATTGAGTTTGTACATCTTCCATTATTAAGCCAAAAATTATATCATTTTTAGAAAATGGAGAAGTCAAATTGACTGAAACTTTAAGCCACTCAAATATATCAGACCAAAAAGCTCTACTAATTGAACAGTCAAAGAATAAGTGTGCAGTCGTTTCAATATCAACCTCACAAAAGGTACAATTATTGTGATCAATGTTAAATCTATATCTAAGAAACTCTAAAGATGGGTAAATATCATTAAAAATTTTAAAGTGTACTTCCTTGGTTTTGGGAAGTATCGGAAAAGAAAGGAAAATGGTTCTTAATTTGAATATAGAACTCTTGGGAAAAAGATAAGATACGTTATTTCGACTAGCTTGATTTGGAAATTTATCTTGGGTCAGTGGACGATATATCTGGACCACAAAACCAGTCTTAAGTGGCTGGGGTATATTTGTAGCAATAGCCAAAAATACATTGTATGGGTCAAAATTATTATTTTTTCTTTTGTGCCAAAAATCATTAGGATATTATGTAAAGATCATGTTCCATGAAGATATTTTGTAAAATTCCTATCGTAAATATATCAAAACTTAATTTTTGATTAGTAATATGCTTTGCTAAGAACTTCATTTGGACAACTTTAAAGACGATTTCTCAATATTTTGATTCTGAATTTTTTGCACCCTCAGATTCCATATATTGAAATAGTTCTTACTGTATAATCAATAGTTGATTTCAAATTCGAAAAACTGACCCTTATGACTGGTTTTGTGGTCCAGGGTCACTATTTATCTAAGCGAAAGCTCGTTATCCACCTTTTTCCGAACGCGGAAATTCCGCCTGTCTCATACTGGAAAGATGATTTACATTTATGTGGTGTTTCTAGTCAAAATAACGCACAACTTGCGCATATTTTATATATAGTTATGATGAAAATGTTTCTGTTTACTTCATTCGGTTGACCTTTTCACCCCATTGGATTTCTATGGAGAGCGGAACATGAGAGTGAAAAAAAAATTCTGAAAGTTATTCCAACGATATCATTTCTGTGTGGCTTTATCGTTGTTGTTGTTGTTGTCGTGTGGATTTTGCTATTCTTTAATATTGAGAATGACTTTCAGAACTAAGTTATACATTTATGGTTATCTTCATAGATAAGTGCAGGTAAGTGTTTTTCCAGGTCGTATTTTCCCCATCATTTAATATCCTTTCTATACTGTACCCCTTGACATTTGAAGTATGATGTAGCTTGTGAAAAATGAATTCCTATCTGATGTATTGCTGAAAATATCTGATGTGCCCAGATTATGATCATAGTGAATGCTCGCTGTCTGCACGGTTTCCATATAACCTTCCTGATCTGATGATTCATTAGAGGAATGAATTAGACACTGAATTAATTTGCTATTGTTCTTTCCTCTCTAACTCACACAGGTGCTGTTATGAATCCAAGGCCTCCCTAAATTCACTGGAAACATCGTGAAGGCTTGGTCGTGTTGGAAACTGATCTATTTGGCCCTCAGAGTTTAACATCTGAAGCTCTAGAAGATGGACGCTTTGAATGATGGAGGACAGGAAAAACGGGGATAACGTGTGGGAATGATGAATGGAGGTGAGAACAGATGAAGCTCAGTAGAAGGGAGTGTTGGAGAAGAAAGATGTACTTGATATTATGTTTCAGGTCAGAGGGGGTAAATGAGGCTTTGGCACCAGACTCACCAAGGGTTATCTGGGTTGGCCTGACACTCATAAACCTATATCTCTCACCTGATAGCGCTTTACAGTGTCTGCTTCGGGGGGTTTCTGTGGTGGTCTCTTTTTCTCACTCTTGCTGTTCACACACACACGCTGAGAGGAATTCCTTCCAGTCTGCTGAAACGCTTCACTATCTGTGGAGGAACACTATGGAAACATTGGGCTTGGCTTTCTAACCTCCTGTGACTAGAGCGTTGAGACTTCGAGCCAAACCATGTTAAATTTATTTGAGGGGTCTGTCTTGACAGTTTCAACTTGCAAATACCAATTTATATACATATATATCTAAAACATTAGACCACTTTCTCCTTGCCAAACCCAAAAGTTGGTTTTGTGTGTCTGGGAAATCAAGTTAAGCCAGCCATTTATAGATATTTCACCTTACATAGGCTGTAACATGACTTGATGGGCTTTTTTACCCAAAGAAATTTGTTTAGCTTTTTTTTTTAGCTGTCGATATGCTAAAAAATATTAAAACTTTTTATAAAATATATGAAGAGTTCATAAAGTGCTGTCTGAAATTTTCATCTAAGATCAGTGTTTTTGTCAGGCTGTTACGTGTTCAGTAATTTTACTCTAATGGCAATGTATAGGTCCTGTTCTATGCAATTAAAGTTAAATTACTAAATATAAATATAGGAGCCTGATAAAAAGGCTAATTTTAGAGGAAAACTCTCTGAACTCTATGAACTCTTCATATACACATTTTACTCAGAGACCTTCATCATTTTCCCAAAGCATTTTAATTAGTTGTCCATAAGCTAAAACAATGTTATATATTTTTATTCTTGTTGTATTATTACTGAATAATAATAATAAAACAAAACTTAATTTTTAATTAATTAAATAATTAAAATTAATTTTTAAAGATTTTTTAATTAGCTGAACTTAGCTGTCCATTAGCTGATTTTTTTTTTTTTTATTCTAAAAATATAGACTTTCATTGAATCAATTAAAACGTTTGCTCAGGCATTTTTTTAAACCTTTTATTTTATTTATAGCTTAGATAATTAGTCATTTTATTATATTACCTTTTTTCTTTTATGATAAAAAAAAGTTGAATAAATTATATTTTATAATTATATTATATCTTTCTTTTATTTGTATTAATATTTTTATATATTTGTATTTTTATTATTATTAATATTAAAATATTAAATAAATATATATATTTATTTTATTTTGTCTTTTACTGAAGTTTCTATCAGGCATTTTTTCCCAAAACTTTCTATTTTTATTTTTTATGTAGTTTTTTAAATAGCTGAGCTGATGTTGATAAGCTAAAACTTTTTATCATATTACCTTTTTTTTTTCTTTTATTATTAAAAAAATGTGTTGAATATGTCCAGAAGCTGAAAAATTCTTAATTTATTATAAAATTATAGACTTTCATTGAATAAATTAAAATGTTTTGCATTAAAAAAAAAACTTTTATTTTTATTTATTTATTTTTTTAAGTAACTGAGCTTAAATGTCCATAAGACCTTTTTTCTTTTATTATAAAAAATGTGTTGAATAAATTACATTTGGCATCCATTTTGTGACATTTTCTTTTAATATTATTAATATTTTTATATTTTAAAATATGTTTTATTTTAATTTTATTACTATTAATATTAACTTTATTTATATAATGTTGACTTTTACTCAAGTTTCTATCAGGCATTTTTAAAAAACCTTTTATTTTCATTTTTATTTTTATTATTATTGTTTTTTAAAGTAGCTGAGCTTAGATGTCCAAAAGTGAAAACTTTTTTATTATAAAAAAAATATGTTGAATAACTAGTAATAGTAATAAAATGCGTTGAATGACTTTCACTCAAATTTCTAGACTTTTACACAAGTTTCTAGCTATCAGTCATCAAATTTCAGTGTCAGGTTGTTTTTTTTTTTTTGGTTTTTTTTTTTTGTGGGAATGGGTTATCCTATCCATGATGCTCTGGTACCAAAGAGGAATTGGCTGTTGGATTATGAGTCAGTAACACAGATAACACATGACAGTGTGTATGTGTAGCTATGTTATCATCATTCACGGCCATTTTTTTTTTTTTTTTTTTTTTTTTTTTTTTTTTTTTTTTTTTTATGTATTTAATTAATTTAATTTTATGTACCTTTTTATTTAACCATACTATTACAGACAAGACCGGGGGATAGAGAAAACGGGAAAAAAAAAAATAAAATAAAATAAAATAAAAATTGGGGAGAAAGTCAACAGAAAGGGGGGAAGAGAGAGAGAGAGAGAGAGAGAGAGAGAGAAAAAAAAAAAAAAAAAAAAAAAAAAAAAAAAAAAAAAAGGAGAAGGAGGATAGAGAAAGAGAGAAAGATCAAAAAAAGATAATCTGCTTCCATACCTGCTGACAAAAGGAGAAAACAACAGAAGACACAACAGCAGAGTAACTGCAGCAACAACCAACATCTATATAAATCACAGTAAATACTACATGTTAAATGTTATTGTGCAGCACACATAACTAATATTACAAAACATGTTTTGAAGCAACAGCAGATCAAGACAGTGTGTGTCTGTGAGCACCTGTTTTTACACCAATGTGAATGCTTGTGTGTACACCTGTGTGCACACCTGTGTGTGTGAGCGCGTTTGTGTTCATAAGGTTCTTCCATGTAAATGTTTAATAGTGTGTGTGGGGAACCACAGCCCCGCCCCGCAAGGTATGAAGCAGACATGGAGGAGACCCGGGCCCAAACATCCGGATGCCCCCCCGAGCACGAGAGTCCCAGGAGAACCACCGCAGGGACAACCGCGGCCCCCACCCAGAAAAGGGCAGAGGAGGGCCCGGAGGGGGATCATCCGGCAGCCACAATGCAGACGTCCCAGGGGGGCGTGGCGGCAAGCCCGCAGGTTCCGCCGGCAGCCGGCCACACCAGAGCAGACCGGCCCTGGGCCCGGCGATCCAAGGGCCCCCCACCCCCTAGCCGGGGCCCAGCAAAGCCAGGGGGGCCAGGCCCCGCCAAGCAACCGCCGAGATCGGGCCAGCGCTCACCCGAGCATCCCGCCCCGGAGCGAGAAACCACCAACGCACCGGCGGCCGGGGGCATCCTCCACCGGCAGGGCGTGGTGGGGGGCCTGAGATGATGAGTGAGGCGGAGTCTAAGGCCTGACCTGACACATGGACATAGACAAACAGGCACACATATATACAAGCACACGTTCCCACCCTCATGCACGCAAACAAATATTCACGCACTCGCCCCACATGTAGACATACAAAAATGGACACAGTACCCACAATCACACTCCCCATTTGTACTCTATACTCCTGGATCCAGGCACCACTACCCCCAGAGGGGCAATCAGCGCCAGACCCCGGAGCTGAACCCTCTTCACTCTGGCGTGGAGACAGGAAGACCACCCCGGTACCCCGCAGCAGCAGAGAAGACCACCAGCCCAGACCCCGACCGGATGGCCAGCTCGTCCTCACAGCCCCCAGCCCCGGACAAAGAACAGAGAACAGGGTGTGAAAAAAAAAAAAAAAAAAAAAAAAAAAAAAAAAAGAAGACCCCATGCCTCACCTCACCCGCTCAAATGTAGTGTTGGTGTGTGTTGTTCTAAAGTGCTTTAAAACAGGGGAGGGGCAAGACACTAACCACCCTCCGCCAGCTCGTGTCAAATCGGCACCTCCCCAAGAGCCCTCAATGTCTATGTGTAACTTAAAATTGAGAAGTGGGCACCAGCACCAGAGAGAAGGCTGAATGAACAGACCGCCCCCTGGATGCCATTCAGTGTGCCCACCCCCAAGGCCCTATATGTATGTGTCATGTGACAGTAAGTAATGAGAGTGTCTAAGTTGTGATGTATGATTGAGATGCAGGTGGCCACAAGGAGACAGAGGAGTACCACCTCCCCTGCATCCCAGCAACACACCCGCACCCCAAAACCCTACCTGTATGTTGGTGTGATGGAGCGGGAGAAGGGAAGCATTAGGGATGGGGAGGAAATCATTGGAGGGGGCAAAGTACCCCCCTGGAGCCAGCTCCCCCGCTGACCCCCATAGGCACCCCCGTTGCCCCAAATCTGCCCAGGGCAGGGGGCCCAGGCCCATCCAGACCGGGGCCCAGGCCCATCCAGACCGGGGCCCAGGCCCATCCAGACCGGGGCCCACGGCAGCCCGGGCGGCCCACCGGACCCCACAGCAGAGGAAAAACTACCCCCACCCCATCATTCAGTCAACTCCCAGACTACAGAAGACAATAGACACCCAGGTTAAGTCCGTCCTCCGCCTATATTGCCCCCCTGCAGAGTGGATACTGACAGATGGTAACAACGTCCCTACCAGCTAAAGAGGCCACCGGATCCACCGACGCGTCAAAGGCCCCCGCACCAGGGCCGAGCCCAAGCGCATGCACCAACCCACGCTCCCGGCGGCACACCAACCAGGACCCAAGCCCCCAGGCCCAGCCGGAATCCCAGCCCGGTGGCAGAGCGGCCCCAGAACCCCAAGCCCCCCCCGGACCTACCCCGGAGCAGTACGGCCGCCAGGCCGGCAACCTACGTCCGCCGGCACAGGCCTCCCCAGCAGCGCCGCATGCAGCCGCCAGAAAAACAACACCCAAGAGCCACCAACACCCCATCCAGGCCAGGACCGCAGCCCCAGCGCCGAACCCCCCAAGAAACCCACCCCTAGGGAACTCCCAGATGCCCCCAGCCCATATGGCCCCCCCACGGCGACAACAAAAACCAAAGCCGGACAGAACCGTGACCCCCACTCACACTAGGTGATGGAGCTGATCAAAGGAGCCCAGAGAGATTGATCTAATGTGGCAGCAGAAGCTGTTTCAAGACTAATATAGTCCAACAAACGATCTCTATATTGGTTGATATTAAGATTATTTTTATTTTTCCAGTTCATGAGGACAGTCTTCTTAGCAATGCATAAGGCAGTGTAAGCCATGTGGATTGAATTATCTTCTGTAGTGACACCATCTAGGTAGCCCAACAAGCAGACTGATGGAGAGGCTGGAATGGAACATTTAAGACACTTTGATAAGTCTTCACAAATCCTGTACCAGAACCTCTGAACAGGTGGACAGAACCATAGAGCGTGGATATAATTGTCAGGTGTATTGCCTTGACAGTGTGAGCAGTTGTTAGAAGCTGTAAAACCCATCCTGAACATCCGATGACCTGTGTAGTGCACTCTATGCAGGATTTTGTATTGTATTAATTGTAAACTGGGATTTCTAATCAGTTCAAAGGTTTTTAAACATATCTGAGACCAAAAATTATGGTCCCAGCTGACTGATAGATCTGCCTCCCATTTTGTAATAGGAAGCAATACTGATTCATCTATTTTGGAAAGTGTCCTGTATATTTTAGACAGTAATTTAGGGGTTTTGAGATTAAGAAATTCTGCCACACTTGGTGGTATTTGTAATTTGATATGATTAGACTTAAATTTTCTTTTTACTATAGATTTAACTTGTTGATATTCTAAAAATCTGTTCTTGTTAATCCCATATTGTTTAACTAATATGTCAAAGGGAATAAAGTCCGTCCCTTCGAATATATGTTCCAGGTATTTAATACCTTTACAACTCCAATCTGTGAAGTTTATCATATTATTGTTTATTAATAGGTCAGGGTTATTCCAGATGGGAGTACGTTTGCATGGGATTAGTGAAGACTCAGTCATTTTTAGAAACTCCCACCATGCTGTCAGAGAAGAGCTGATACTGATGCTTTTGAAGCATACGTGTCGTTTGATGATCAAGCTAATGAATGGCAGATCCGAAATCTCTATATTATTGCATAATGCCTGTTCTACATCTAGCCAAGGCTCGTCTAAGAGCGTGTGTTTTAACCACCCTGAAATGTGTTGAAGCCTGTTAGCTAAGAAGTAGTGGTGAAAGTTAGGCAGATCTAGTCCTCCTTTATCCGATTTTCAGATTTCACTAACATGGCAAGCCATTTCCTCCTTCCCTCACTTTGCTCCCAAAGGAGCCATCAGATTCACCCGTCGTGTTGGCTCACTAGCAGATTTGGATGCGGACGAGCTTTATTTCTCCATGCTCTCGTTGTTTTTGATTGCGTTCTCCCATGTGTTGCGTTAACTAGCTATTATTAAATATGAGCCTTCATTTCCATCACATAATATATGATTTATATAGACACATATGGTAGATCAACCTAGCGGCTTTGTTAATTGCTTCTCGCCAAGTTTGCGTTCTTGGCACGAGGACACACAGACTTCTGTGCAATGGTCCGTGTTATCTGTGTCATAGACGTTGTGTGTTTATGGTCTAATTTCCATGTGGTCAGAGCGGGTGATGTGAACGCATTCTTGTGAAGACCACATGGCGTTATTTTTTCACTGGGGAGATGAAGAGCATGCCAGGCCAGATCTTCTCCTCAGAACCCCTGCTGTGGGATCCAGGACTGTGGCTGGCCTGGCAAGAAAAGCCCATTCCTCACTTCCTGCACAGCCTTTTTTCCTCTGCCCAAGTCTCTGCACAGACTCGGTTCAGCAAATTATAGTTATTCAAGCTCTTATGAAATCCATCATTGCATTAGCGAGATACTTGATGATTTTTTTTTTCATCACTGGTTTCTTCTCTCTTTCTTCTTTCGCTCACACATTATAGAAACAAACATGTCTTTGGTCTGTGAATGTTTGCAGCTGTGGTGCATTGCTGTGTCTGTGTAAAAAGAGCTATATGACCTTGATGCCATCAAGGATTGGTTTGCGCTTTTTGGATCCCAAAGGCCTTAAAATATTTTCAGTCCTGCTTTCTCTTTGATCCTGGAAAGAAGAAAATAGGAAATCTCTTGCTTGCAACTTTTGTAAGAGTTGATTAGTTTCGATTCTGTTAATCTTGTTACCAAGGGGTCGAGGTTAGCATACTCCTGCATAAGAAATTGAATTATTCATAATTATTAATATATGTTTTTGGGGGGCTCTTTAAAGTAAGAAATTAATTATACACTGTATATAAAATTTGGTAATATGAAATGCCTTTAATATTACAACATTTAACTTTTTTTAATATTGAAATATTTTATATAAAAATAATTTATGTTATAAAATATTTTATGTTAAGTAGGAAATCAATAGTGTATATCTATTTGCCAATATATATTATATATAATATAACATTAAAGTGTGTATAAATGTGTATTATTTTATGTATTCATTTAAATATATTTATTTGTAAAATAAATATATAACATTGAAGTGTGTATAAAGTGTGAATGTGTATTATTTTGTGAAATAAATCATATATTCTTATTTGTTAATATAAAATAATGTAAAATATTTATAATTTTACAAAATACATCTACATATAACAAAATATAATACTGTTTTAATATTAAAATTATTTATTATTTTATTTCATATTGTCAATATACACATATTAAAGTGTGTAAATGTATATTATTTTATGAAATAATTTGTATATATTTGTTAATATACTGATAGATGTTAATATACTGATAGATAGATAGATAGACAGATAGATAGATAGATATTACTAAATATTATTTTAATATTAGAACAACTTATTATTTTTATTTCATATTGTTAATATATTAAAGTGTGTATAACTGTGTGTAATATTAAAAAATGCATATACATATATATTACAAAATCTAATATTGTTTTAATATTACAATTGTTTATTATTTTTATTTGAACTTTTTTAAATATAACATTAAAGTGTGTATAAAGTGTGTATAAATGTATTTATTTTATGAAATCAATTATATATATTTATTTGTTATTTATTTATTATTTATATATATATATTATTTTAATACTGAAATAATGTATTATTTTTATAGTTAATAAAACATTAAAGTGTGTAAAATGTGTATAATAGTTTATTATTTTATGAAATCAATTTTATGTGTATATATATATATATATATATATATATATATATTTGTTAATGTAATGCAAAATATTTGTAATATTACATAATGCATATACGCATATATTACAAAATATAATATTGTTTTAATGTTGAAATAATTATTATATAATTAAAGTGTGAATGTATATTATTTTATTAAATCAATTTTATTTTTATTTGTTATTATACTGTAAAATATTTGTAATATTACAAAATACACATTTATATATATTACAAAATATAACATTGTTGTAATATTGAAATAATGTATTATTTTTATTTCATATTGTTAATATAAAAATTAAAGTGTATAAATATATTATTTTATGAAATCAATTATGTACATTTATTTGTTATTATAATGTAAATGATTTGTAATATTACAAAATGCATATACATAATTGAAATAACAGTATAGATATATAACACGCACACCCACGTTTTTTAAATATATTTTTAAATAAAATATTTACTGAAAAAATGCTGAATACTACTTAGTAATAATATCTTAATAATACACACACACACACACCAAAATGATTAAGTAGTTTCCTCTATTAAATTTATTATTTTAGTGCTTGCAGGTTTCATATATTAAGTTGTGTTCAACAGAAAAAGCTTTTCTCAGTGTATCTGTTTTCAGATTATTTGTGGAAAACCGTTTACCAGAAAGCTAATATTCAACCTGTCCATCTGTCTTTATTCAGGAATGTTCTTATTTGTGCTTATTATGCCTACTTTGCAGTGGACATGACCTTTTAATCCAAAGGCAAGATATGAAACAGGATAGCTCGTTCTCTTAACCATAATTATCATGTGAGGACTGAAGCTTCTCGCTATGCTCCCTAACTTCTTTTGCAGCGACATCTAATATTAGCTAACATGTTATGGATAAACACCTTCTTTATAAGGGACTTTCAGTGTTTTTACAGACGAAAGTAGATGATGACAACAATAATGACTGATCGACTCGAGCTTCATGCATGCACACAAACACACACACTTTCATAGTGTGTCATGTTTCTCCGTAAAAGTGGTAATAACAGTAAGCTTAATGGTGTAATGGGGCTATTCCAGACTTAAAGGAAATGGGATATGAGAGATTCGCTTTCAAAGGCTCCTAATGCACCGTCCCTTATATTAACATTAGCTATGTGCTTTTATGATGACCAGTCAACTTATTTGATGGCAAAGCTGAATTTTTAGAAATACAGGTTGCAGCCTTCGAAGACAGCTGACTATGTAGACAGGAAACAGCGGGGACGGTTCACTAGGTTTTGGAGCTTTAATTATATTACGCTGTTGTAATCACAGCCACATCCAACCAGAACGTTCTAAATGAGAATATTTTGGCCCAAAAAGCTATGAGCCGCAGCTGGACCGAATACAAATTCTTTCAGCAAATGGTCTTGTCTAAAACCATTAGTGCTGTCTGTAACTGACAGGTCAAGTCTTCTTCAATCTATCACTCATTTTTCCCATAAACAGATTCCTGAAGGCTGTCAGAAAGAATTTGAGTAGTTAAACCAAATTGTTTGTTGACTCACTCACAACAATTTGATTAACTACAGCAAATACAGAGGGAAGAGCCAGAAATATGATTAAAGCCTTCAGTGCAACGTAAAGTGTATGTATGTGCATGTATGTACAAAAGGTCATTCGCTGGGCTTGATTTCCATCAGTCATTTTAGTCGATTCACCTTTTCTTAAACTGTCGCAGATGTGCGTGTGTGTGTGTGTAAAGGAAATGCACCGCAGACACTGTAAATAGCTCATGTTTCATACAGATAGAGGTTAAAGGGTCAAAGGTAAAGGTTGTGAAAGGCTTTCATGCTGTGTAGATTTATCCCTGCTGTTGTTTACACAATCGGAGCTCCTGATCTCTTGTTTCTGGCTTTTTAACTCTCGTCACCTCAATCTGAGGACCCTTTACCCACTCACATTGTTGTTTTATTAAACAAGGTCACAGCGAAAAATAAAAGATTCTAGACTTTCTCACACACACAGGCCTACGCTCACCCACACACTGACAAAATCTTGTTTTCCAGTAAAACATCTTTCTTGCTAAATCATGATGGTAAATCTGCTTGTTTTATGACCTATTTTCAGAGAATTTGCACCCTGGCTTTTCACTTTCTCTTTACTTTATTTGTAGTTGTTTATGCTTAAACTAAACAAACATGATTCAGTAATTCAGTAATATTATTTTAGACAGTTTAGCTGTATATGTATGTGTATTTTGGTTTTGTTTTAAGAATGTTTTTTACTACTTACAGTTGCAGTCGAAATTATTCAACCCCCCAGAGACTGTAGTACTTTACATATACAAGCTTTTCCAAAGATGCATGACTTTTGCATCTAGAGCAGTTTACTGGCATATTAAAAATGAGAATGTCAATATATAATGTATTGTTTTGGAGTAATTGTAATTATTATTTAACCCCATTTAACGTTGTTATTTTTATGGTAGGGAACAAAATTGTCTTAAAACACAATTAAGCCTTTAGAAACTCTTAAAAATCTGAATTAGCTCGGTCTGTTACACATACGTACATTTAGCCCATGCATGTGCTGGAGTTCAGTAGCAAGTATGGCAAAGTCAACAGAGCTCTCACAAAAGCTATAGAGAAGTCATAGTTTTATTATATTAGTAAGTCTACGGCTACATGAAGATTTCTGAAATTAGTTCCTAGAGACATAGCTGGCAGCTTTATTCCTTAGTTTGAACGCAAAATAACAAAATCATAAAATGTTTGATCAGAGCAATTGAGAAAAACCTGCAATGTACAGCCAAAGACTTGCAAAATGACCCGACGAATGGAGGAAAAACACTTCTAGAATGCTGGACATGTATGGCCTTCATGTTGAGGCATTTTGCCGAATACCACTCTTGACCAAGAAGAACAAAAAGGTCTTGAAAACTTGAACATGCTAAAATTCATTTGGATAGACCTGTGGAGTTCTGGAAGAAAGTTTTATAAAGTGACCAAACTGGCACTTTTTGGACCTGTGGATCAGGTCTGGTGCCAAAAAGGCAAAGCTTATGAGCAGAAGAACACTATCTCCATAGTCAAACATGGAGGTGGTCAGTCCTGTTATGGGGTTGTTTGTAGCAGGAAGTGGAAATCATGACCATATGAAAGACATCATGGTTTCTTTGAAGTATCAGGCCATTTTGGCAAGAACTGTGATGCGTTTGGTGCAGAGACTGAAGCTGATGATCAGTGGACTTTCCTGCAGGACAAACATCCCAAAGTAAACATCTAAATCTACTTATGCTTCGTTCAGGGGTCAGTCATAGAATGTTCTTGAGTGGCCTGTTCAGTCTCCAGAATTAATTCTCATTGACAATATTTGGTTGAATTTGAAGAAAGCAGTGGCAAAGTGAAAACCAAAGATTATCAGTGATCTGCAAGCTTTTTTAGGTGAGGAATGGGCCAAGATTGCAGTAGAGAGCTGACAGAAGCTTATAAGCAGCATTTATTGGTGGTTGTAAATAATAAAAGATTGTCCGCTAAATTTTTACTTTTGGGGGTTGAATAATTTTGAACATGAACTTTAGATTTTTTTTTAATCAACTTTCGATCTCAAAATTACTCAAATGTATGTTAATAAACTTTCTCCAATAGTGTACTGATCCTTTTGTTAAATTGTTTTCATAAAATCTTGTTCTCTTCAGCAAAATGTCGTGCAGGTCAAAGGGGTTGAATAATTTTGATTGCAACTGTATGAGTTAAGTACAGGAATATAAAAAGAATAAGATGCTTAAAAATGATTTTTAAAAATGCAAGTAAAAAAAAGGAAATTATGAAAAATAAATGTCCTATGTTTGTTTTTGTTGGTATATAGAATTATTTGTTTATAATTATAATAATTAATAAGTATTCTTACATAACCCAATCTTTTGGTAATACATCATGGATTCCACAAAAACGTTAAGCAGCAAAAAACAGTTTAAACAACAACAACATCAATAATAATAATGATAAAAATTGCTGAGCATAAAATAATAATTGTGCACATCAAATCAGCATATTAGAATGATTTCTGAAGGATAGACAGATTAGCTGTATATTTATGTGTATTTTGGTTTTGTTTTAGGACTGCGTAAATAGTTTTACTAAATACAGGAATCTAAGAATACTAAGATGCTTAAAAACAAAAATAAATAAGTATAATAAATGTGCAATGTGTGTGTATGTGTGTGTGTGTCTTTATATATATATATATAAAGACACACACACACACACACACACACACATATATATATATATATATATATATATATATATATACATATATGTGTGTGTGTGTGTGTGTGTGTATTTTACTATTTAAAATAACTGCTTTCTATTTGAATACATTTTAAAACGTAATTTATTCCTGTGATCAAAGCTAAATTTTCAGCATCATTACTCCAGTCTTCAGTGTCACATGATACTTCAGAAATCATTCTAATACGCTCATTTGGTGTTCAGAAAACATTTATTATTATTATTATTATCAATATTTAAAACTGTTGAGTACATTTTTTCAGGATTCTTTGATAAATAGAAAGATCCAAAGGAATTACAGAAATTAATACTTTTATTTAGCAAGGATACTTTAAATTAATCAAAATTGATGATAAAGACATTGATAATGTTAGAAAAAATTTCTATTTCAGATAAATGCTGTTCTTCTGGACTTTTTATTTATCAAAGAAACTTGAAAAAATTCTACTCAGCTGTTTTCAACATAATTATAATAATAAATGTCCTCTGAGCAGCAAATCAGAATATTAGAATGATTTCTGAAGGATCATGTGACTGAAGTAATGATGCTAAAAATTCAGCTTTAAAATCACAGGAATAAATGACATTGAAATACATTCAAAGATAAAACAGTTATTTTAAATAGTGAAAATATTTAAAAATTGTATGTTTTTGCTGTACTTTGGATCAAATAAATGCAGGCTTGCTGAGCAGAAGAGACGTCTTTAAAAACATTAAAAATCTGTGTGTGACTGGTAGTGTACACACACACACAAGTTCACTAGAATGCAAAATACTGTTTAAATACTGTAAAGAAAAACTGTTAAGAGGTTTTTTTTTGCTTCCATAGGACAGGCCATTGGGGGCAGCAGTGGGATCCGCTTTCCTCTCTCTGGACGAAGAAACATGGTAAATCTCTAAAGAGACTGTCAGGTTACACATTCACCCGAACAGTAGCGCACATCTGTCTGTGGAGTGTGAGTCGAATAATTATTTACAACATCCCAGGTGGTCCCTCGGTGAACTGAGCCCCATCAGAAACAGTGAGTTGTGACGAGGTCACCGCAAAGTGCTTCCACCTTTCCACTTTAGATTGAACAATGGGCACCCCCATCTAACTGAATTCAGGATGCTGTCTGTCTTTTCCTTCTGTGTGAAAGAAGTATCCCTCCTTTGCCTCCACACCTGCCTTTTTTGCTCTGTTTTTCAGGAGCCGTATGAAATTAAATAGACAGATAGGGCAATAAATGGATGGGCCCTGTTCGGCCATGGCCTGGTCTGCGTTAAGATGCAGCGCGGCCTTAGAGATCCGCTCCACGTTGCCATCCCTCTAGATTCGGGAACCCCGCTGGCACGGAACATGTGCTAAATCCAAACCGTTCCTTTTTTCTGCACAGCGTCAGGACGCATTTCAGAAGGGGCTGGATAAATGTGCTCTTAAATCCCGGTAGGGGGGAATTGTATTTTATTTACTGTGTGTACTCTGCGGAGCACGGCCCGCCACTCGGGCGTCTACGTTGTGATTGATGGACTTAATCAAACCCTCCCCTGGCTGATGTCTTTAATATTGTACGCTTCTCAAACTCACTTCAAAGCCTCGTTCTGGAGAGCCTTGAATACGGAGGCTGTAATATTTCATTTGTGATAGATGTCCATGAGCTACCTGATGGATTCCAACCTGACTCAGAGACGTAAATTTCCTTCTTTCTTGATCTCCTTTGGGGATCTTGAGACATATTGGCCGTCTTTGGTACAGATATGTTACAATGTTTAAACATTTTTCAACCTATTCAATACCAGTCAAAAGTTTGAAATAATATTTTTTTTAAACGTTTTTGAAGAAATGCTCACCAAGCATTATTTTATTTTATTTTATTTTATTTTATTTTATTTTATTTTATTTTATTTTATTTTATTTTATTTTATTTTATTTTATTTTATTTTATTTTATTTTATTTTAATTTATTTTAATTTATTTTATTTTATTTTATTTTATTTTATTTTATTTTATTTTATTCCTGTGATGTTAACTCAGTCTCCAGGCTTCAGTGTCACATTATCCATCAGAAATTATTCTAATATGCTGATTTGATGCTCAAGTTACATTTCTTATTATTATCAATATTGAAAACAGTTTTTGCTGAATATTTTTGGCGGAAACCATAATGCAGTACTAAGATTTAAAATAATAATAACAATAATAATAATATTAATAAGCAAGGACACATTCAATTGATCAAAAGTGGCAGCTGATACATTAATAATGTTACAAAAACTTTTGAACTTTGTATTCATCAAAAATCAGCTTACCTTCACCGGAATAAATTTGTTTAGATTTGTATAATATACTAAAAAGGAAAATAATTATTTTGAATTGTAATAATTTTTTACAGATTTATTTTTAAATTCATTTTATTTAATTAATTTTCATTTCTTCCATCACTGGAATAAATTACTTTACATTTTTTAAAATATACTAAAATAGAAAGTAATTGTAATAATATTTTACAGATTTACTTTTTAATTAATTGTAATTCGTTTTAATTTCTGCCATCACAGGAAAAAATCCTGTACATGTTTAAAACAAAATAGTAAAATAGAATATAATTAGATTTACTTTTTTAATTTTAATTTATTTATTTTCATTTCTGCCATCACTGGAATAAATTCCTTTACATTTTTTTAAATATATATTAAAATAGAAAATAATTATTTTAAATTGTAATAATATTTTCCAGACTTACTTTTTAATTAATTTAGTTTATTTATTTCAATTTGTGCCATCACAGGAATACATTCCTTTACATTTTTTAAATATACTAAAATAGAAAATAATTATTTTAAAGTGTTATAATATTTTACAGATTTACTTTTGAATCAATTGTAATTCATTTCAATTTCTGCCATCACAGTAATAAATTCCTTTACATTTTTTAAAATATATATTAAAATAGAACACAATTATTTTAAATTGTAATAATATTTTTAAAATTTTAAAATTAATTAATTTGAATTAGTTTTTGCATGAATTGTATTGCATTTATATTTGTTCGTCTTCAAACTAATACATCAGATCATATCTCTGGCTTTTACTGTACGTTGTCTGTTTCATTTTGTCATTTTCCAGATTTTACTGCTGATCGTATTATTGAAGCATAAACTTGACAATTAGTTTGGAGATTTTTTTGTGTCTTGCCATTAAAGTAGAGTTACACATGTATGACTAGCTGTGGAAGTGGAACTGCCATCAAGAGACATCGATTCCATCTGGCCATGAGAATGTGTACTATTACACATTATTAGCGAATATATTTTGTGTCCTGCAGAACATCATAACTACTCGTCCAAATCAGATAAAGCTAATGCAATCCAGTCAGATGGTCTTTGTAGGAGCAATTCTTTATGACCTGCATGCTTAAAAGTGACTCGTTGTGATCTTTAGCGGCTTTTTATTTGCAGCCTGGAATTAATTAATTACAGAGGCTTTCAGTTCATATACCCCAACGATTTATACACCACAAAACATTTCGCCCTTGTTTTGATGTTCTTTAATATTTATATCCCCGTCCTGCCCTTTGTCATCAGATTTTTTTTTTTAAACTCTAACCCTATGCAAAATATATAGATTTTTCACATTGTTGGACGATAAAGGCTTTTCCCTTTCAAAACAAATCCAAGCCATAAAACAGAAATATAAAAAAAACACATGGGACGTAAAATAAAGGATTGGGCCTGTCATTTTCGAATACAAATCACGCCAGTACATCGCGCTGCTTTCAGTAAGGCGATATTTTGATTGAATGTTTGTGTAATATACGTTTGAACGTGAACTGAGATTTGACTAATTGTGTTTTGTTTGGTTGGAAAAGATTCACTGCGGAGAGACGGATGTGGGATGTGATTCTGGGATGCTGGATTCGGGAGGTGTGTGGATTCCTGTGGAAACTGTTGGGATGAGATCAGAGGCGAGTCGGGATGGGGCCAAAAGAGACGAATGGGATAAAAGCCTGATATGTTGGTAAGAGGCACCAGGTGGAGAGTTTCGATTCACCTTTCATCACCTGAGCATCGCCATCGGCCTGATTTATCCACCTATCCTCTGATGTTTTGTTAGTTTTAGAGGCTTGAACTTTGACTCTCCTTATGTCATCTCGGATACAGTCTTATTGGAATCACATGTGAGTTTTTGTAGGTAGCTACGTTTAGCAGCGCTCTACAGTGCGACCATTTCAGTTTGGGAATGGAGTTTGCAAAAGTGATTATAATTTAATACCACAGTTTAGTAAACAAGAAGTTAAAGGGGTGCTATTATGTTTTTTCACTTTTTGAATTTTAGTCAGTGTGTGGTGTGTATCTTTGGGCATAAAAAAGATCTACAATCTCAAAGTCCACTCCAAAATGAGATATTTCCTTTTAAAAAAATCCCTTTTCAGGAACTACAACAAACGGCTCCTTTGCACTACAACGTTTGTTTTCTGCGTGCAATGATGTCACTGCGCGGCCCATTAGAATATCATTAAATTAAATCCTTCCCACGAAAATGTGAATTGTCGGTGGGTGGGTAAGGACGAGGTGGGGGATTAGTCAATTTTAGCAATGCAGCAAGGAGAACCGCTTCAACGAGCCGCAGTGCGGCGGGTATATACACAAGCATTGACTGGAGTGGCTACTTCAGAGCAGTAACGTGCCGCAGACGTGTGCAGTACAAGGGTTCGAAACACATGCCGATGCCGAAGATCTACTCCGGTTGCCGCTAATCAGTGATGATGTTCTTTGATAATGTTAGGCTGTTTTTAGCCTTATGCTAGAACTGGTTTTGGGCAGTGAAACGAAATATGTAAATAATTAAATACATTAGCACGATAATATCATGTATCGGCGATCTCACAGGCTGACAACAGGACCCAACGCTACTGTAGCGTATTATTTACTCACCCTCCATGCATCCTAGGTGTATATGACTTCCTTCTTTCAGACGAATGCAATCGGAGTTACATTAAAATTTGTCCTGGCACTCCCAAGCTTTAGAATGGCATAGACGGGTGTTTCTCCTCATCAGTCCAAAACAAGTCCAATAATGTGCATCCATCTATATTGGAAGGTGGGCCTTCATTAAACCCGGAACTAATTGAGCCTTTTGTGCCAGGCTGAGGAGAAATGTATTGTAATAATGTAAATTATGTTAAAAATAATGCATTTTTTGAACCACCAAGCATGAAAGCATGTTCTAGTACACCCCTAAAATCAAGACTTTGTAAAAGAGCATAATAGGACCCCTTTAATATTAAGTGACTTGATTTTGATTTTGCTCTATTTTGTCAAATAGTTTCAAACAAACACAGCTGATGCAGCTGTGTTTTGTTAATGAATGAACATGCATTTTTAAAGGAATCTAGTGAGTCAATGATTCCATTTCCCATTCATAAAGACAGCCACTTGCTTCATTCCTGAATGAATCAGCCGTTCAAACGAATCAAATGAATGAATGATTCAGTGATGAAAATCTTGCCGCGACCTACTGGCAGTTTCATTTTTAAAGTATACTTTCAGTTATTTAAATCGTTTAATATTTCTATATTCAAAATGTTATATTTGAAACATTAATCTCAACACGAATTTATGAATTAAATTGCACTCATCCCACCTCTGAGCCTTATTAAACATCTGAAAATACACCTTCAAGCCACTTTTTTGTTTCTTCTGTGCCACCTCAAGTACAAATTAGTTTTGTTAATACTAATTTCAAAACGTATTCTTCTTATTTAGTGCTAAAACCTTATTGTAATTATTAGAATGTTCAAGGATCAGCGATCTCCATGTAAAACTGATTGCGCAGACCAAACCGTAAGTTGTAGAGGCTTGAAACTTGCAGAGATGGCAGTACTCACACCGTCTACAACATCACCAAGGCTCGCTCCAATCGGCCTGACGGGGGGCGCTATAGCAATCAAAAGTATGAAATCGCTCACAAATCACGCTTTACTAAAACGGCTATAACTTTTGAATGGAATGAGATATCGTTGCCAAACTCACAACGTGTATGTAAGAGCTGAGTCTGAGGTCAGATGAAAAAAGATGCGGGAGGCCTAAGAGGCCTATATGAGGAAAAAAAAAACGGCCATAACTACGTAACCATTTGTCCTATTAACATGAAAATCAGTACGCAAGGTCTTGGTCCAAAGTGCCACAAGTGTCTATAAGGACATTTGCGTATCTTAAACAACATGGTCGCCATTGGCCACTGAATTTTGAGCACCTTTAGACAAGGTTAACAGAGGCTGATCAGAACTAAACTTGGTAGGGCTGTTTGACTCGCTGTTCTAAGGGTCTGAGAAATTTGAAAGAAATTGGCAATTGGGGGGGCGATATTGCATTTTCAAGGGTGTAAATGATTATATATTGCATGGTTTTTCACACATACGCATGATGTTCGTATCATACGATAGACATCCTCATTCTGAACAACTTTGCCTCTAGAACCACTGCTGTCAATCAAACCGTTTGTTAAATGATTGAAGATGTAAAAAAAAACTACTTTTGTGAACTAGTCCTAGGGTTTGACTCTGTAGGTCAATAATTATTAAAAGCTATAATGGGGTCGTTTAAAAAGGGGGCCTGTCCAAATATACCCAAAGCCTATAAAGCCTAAATAAAAACTCAAAACTTCACAAATCCTGGTGAGCACAAAGGACAGGTGATTCTAAACAAGCATGCAAAGTTTTAAGGACATCGGACCACAGCTGGCACTATAATAGTCATAAACGGTACAAAAACGTGATATTTTTATGGTAAATTACCTGGATTGGCCAAAATGCTTTTTCAAAAACATTAATTTAGGTGGTTACAGACTTTCTAAATAATATGTAATATCTTTTTCATATGTGCTTAAATGCCTTAAATGCGCTCGAACCCCGGTAATCGCTGCTTGCAGCTATGTTTTAACTTGTTCTTATTCTTATTCTACATACTTTTAATAAAATTAGAAAAATGCCACTGCAAATGAAAAAAAAAGCCCCTGCAAATCACCTTGAGTTAAATGTCACCTCATAAAGGAGAAGGCTAATTTTTGATCCGAATTGACTGTGGTCCTAAATAAAGAAAAGTAAGCATAGAGCCTTGTTTAGCATGGCTATTTTGAAGAAGGCCTCGGATCTAGTGGACTTGGTTCAGGGTGATTTTGGATGAACTATAAACTCTTTAGTTCCGTCTAGCCACAACATCCGTCTGTCTCCCTTATCGCTGCATCTCTGACCCCAAAGGCCATCGAGCAAAGCGTCTGGAGAGCTTTAGGGCACGGATTTTCGTAATAGCGTGTAATTTTGCAGCTAAGTGTGGGCGGTTTCACGCTTCTAAAGGGGTTCCATATCCTGTCCGGAGATTATCATGCTTAACGTGCCATTTCTACACACTGTTTTCATTCACTTTGTGAGGAAAGTCTGATATTCGATCCCGAAAATGTCCCTTTGCTGCTTCTTTTGTGACTGTTTATATGTAGATGAGTTGTTGAGTACCAAAAGCTGATCCATCTCAGGGGGGCGTTCATTTTAGATGCTGCTACCCTGCAGCCAGGGAAAGCAGAAACGACCTTCCAACAATCAAAACTCCCTTAGAATGACCTAAAATAACATGTGATACTCAGCTGAATCAGAGCGGATGCTATTTTGGGAAAGGTGGGAATTCCGTGTACATCCTTGCTGTGATCTCTGTCCTTTTGTCTGGCATGTAAATACATGTGTAACACCCTATGAGCACTTGAAGTGCTATCAAAGAGAAACCTTAGACTAGCATAGCCCTCGGAGTCAATCCCATTCTCAATGACATGTCGGATAGTATGGTTTACGTTTGCAGGGTGAGCTATCGGAAAAGCAGCTTGTGTGAAAGCGATGGTGTCATATCTGTTTAACTGTACCTGTCAGGGTGTTCTGAGTTAGTGCTGTAAACCTTATCAGGGCGCAGCAGGTGAAGAGGTGCCGTCGCTGTCTATGAGCGGATGTGAAAATGATCCCGTGTGATTTTGGGCCGCCGTTCAGAGGAAAGGAAATGACATGTGTTTCAATTTAAAGCTGGGGGATAAATCTCACTGTATGAGGAGAAATCACATTGACCCCACAATACCTTGCACACACTGAGATATTGTCATGACATCAGACATGAATAAAAGTAGTGGAGCCTGTAAATCTGTGACATCAAAACTGTCCTAGCAGTGCTGTGCCAAAAATAAATACATATACATTAGGGGTAAGGGAAAAAATCATTTCACATTTGAATTGCGATTCAGTCTTCTAGCGATTCACATCGATTCATAAATTTCAAAAATCAATTTTCTAGTTAATATAATAATAATAATAATAATAATAATAGCCTAGGCTTAATAATAATAACATGATGTTGTTGGAAAAAACAGCAACAGCAATGGAGGAAGAAAAACAAATACATCCTGCCCCATTTTCAGCGACGGCAAGTAATTATTGATCTGATGTGCACAAATCTTTATTTGCAAAGGCATGGAAAACGAAAATGCATTCTATGGAGCCACAAATTGGACATAGTTAGCCACTTAACGGTAGCTTGTTACATTAGATTACCACACCACCACCAGTTACCACATAAACAGAGTAGGAGAGGTGACTGATAGGACGATGGTGAGTGATTTGCAGGTCCTGAGTACCATTGACAAACATCTAATCTTGTAAAATGTATGGTAAGTACTGCCGCTCCGTGCGTGCAGTCACGAATCTCGAAAGTGAAAGTAAAAAGCGAGCATATTAATAACGGCTCCCTGATGCCCGCAATTTATATGCAGGTTAATTACCCAACTACAAAATTGTGAGAGAAAACATTGAAATATATAAATATATATATATATATATATTTTCATCTTTTATGCCATTTGGGTTTCATAGTACATGTCATTTCCTTTCCAAACACTGTATTGAGGTTGGGGCGCATCCCTAATAGGAAGTGTAAAATATTTTTGATTTATTAGGAAGATAATAGTTATTAGGAAATAGTGATTTCCTAAGTCAGGAATTGATTTTTAATCTAATCGTGACCCCAATAATCGATTTGAATCGAATCGTCAGGTACCTCAATTTACCACCCCTAATATATTAGTGTGTGTAGAACATATAATATTATAATATAACAAATATATACAATATTATTAATACCTAGTAAAATAATACTCTATTATATTTATTAATTAATAGTAATTATTTTATTAATTGTGAATAATTGTATAATAGTACAATAGTTAATGTTCAAATGATTTATAATATGTATGTGTGTGTATGTAGCATATATGCTATTATAACATAATTATCGACATATAATATTAATAATTAATAAAAAAATAATAGGTATATACAATATAATATTATAGTGTATTTAAATTATTCATAATCATTTATATATACAGTATAATATGTATCTGTGTAGAACATATATTATATAATATCCAATATATATAATATTATTAATAATCAGTAAAACAATACTGTTATATTTATTAATAAATCGTCATTTTTAATTAATTGTGAACAATTACATGGATAATAGTACAATAGCTATGTTTAATGAATCATATGTATGTGTATGTATGTATATGTACAATATATATTATAATTATGTAAATATATAATATTATTAATAATTATTAAAATTAATTATTTTATTTTATTAATTGTGAGTAATCTGTATGTCTATATGCCAATGAACAATATATATTATTATAACATAATAGATTAAACATAATTAATTATAATTAATTATTAATAATATATAATATATTTATAATATTATTTTAATATATTATATTATTATAATATATTATTATTATTATCCATTTATATATATATATATATATATATATATATATATATATTTATGGATAATATCAATAAAAATATATATACATGTAAATACATGTAAGTATTTTCAAAATATATACTGTGTGTGTGTGTATATGTACATAATAGATATACACAGTTCACACACATATAATGTAAACAAAATGTTTATTTTGGATGTGATTAATCACGATCGTTTGACAACTATAATTTACAAAAACATACTATATATAATAAATAGAATATTATGATACTTTATACTTAAATGATTTATAAAAAAAAAAACTATATTAAATTACATAATTATTTGCATAATTCAATAAATAATACTGTGTATTAAATTAAGTAATAGTACTTTTATTTTTATAAATAATGTATTACCTGTAAGTATAATAGTATAATGCAATGTTATATTAAAATGATTAAAAATAGTACATATATATTTATAATAAAACATTAATAATGTAATGAATGTAAAATACATTACTTTTAATTACATAAATTGGTGAATTATATCTTTATATTAAATTACTTATTTAAAATAATTTAATATTCTGACATAAAGTATGTTTGACATACATAGTGATATTTTTAGATTATTCTGAAACTGACTACAGTGATGTCATTGTATAAAGGTGACAATAGCGTCTTCCTCCCCATAACACACTCTGTCACGATATGAGGTGATGATTCACCTGCAGGAACTATTGTAAGTGAACACGAACATCAGCTCTGGTGTATATGTGTGTGTGCTTGTATTTACATATGAGTGTGTTTTTGTACGTTTTGTGTTAGCGTGGATGAAGGGGGGCAGGTAAACGGAGAAGACGGATATCCTCTGCACAGGAGCATTCCGTCCCGAGGGTGAAAGGAAGCCGGTTTTTGAGAGTGTGGTAATGACAGCTCGGAAGTGTCAAAAACTGCAGAGAGAGAGAGCGGGCTGGCTGTATTAGACTTGGAGTGGAGGCTTGTCAACAAGGTGAGCGCTTAGGAAATGAATACTGTGAGCAATGGCAGAGGGTGCCAGCAAAAAGGAATTAAAAACATTCATGCATACGCATGCGGCCACACACAACCCTGTTTATGCCGTAACCGAGCTCCAAAACTTTAAATAACAGGCTATTTAATGTGTACCACACACAAACTTCACAGACTCAATGTGTTTCGAATATTAGTCCATGTGTGAATCAACTTAATATGTGCTTCTGGTATTCAAAAAGTGGCCACACAAAAAAAAGAATATAATTTAGAAAGCAAAATATTATTATATTTAGAATACATTCACATTTCTGTTAGCTATGCAGTTGTAGGGAACTTACAGCTCACCTGGAGTATCTAATGTTACTTGTAGTTTGCCTCCACTGTGTTGTAATCTAACAGCGGCAGAGCAGAAGGAACATTATTCTTTAACAATTCAGCAGGTTTATGACAAAGTGTCTCTTCTGTTCTGATGAAGACCTGATGCCGTCATGGGAATGTTTGGAGAGATGGGGGGGCCTCGCTTGCTCCCTCTGTCTGAATACGGGTTTATGGCAGAGAGGAGATGAATTGTTGTGTTGCTAAGGCTGTCGCTATGGGACCTGTTGCTCATTTTGATTTAATCGCCTTGCTCAGACTGAATACTCTCAGATGGCCGGAGCAGAAGTGCTGTTTCCTAATCAGTCCTGTACTAATAATGTTGCTGATGGAGAGGTATGGGGATTGCATTTTTAAAATTTATTTGATTCCGTTTAGGAAGAGTTCCATTCCTTATTTATTAGCGAATGCTTTTTGTTGTTATCCTTTTACAGATGTTGGCTATATCTTCACCTACATACTTCATCTCAGACTCCAGTTTTGTGCATTTTGTGTGATGTGTGTATGTGTGATGTACAGTAGTTCATTTTGGAGAGGTGATTATTTTCCATATAGTTTTTAACCCTTCTGTTAGATAGTGTATTTAAATGCTGCTACACTGACCAAAATTATAAACGGAACACTTTTGTTTTTGCCCTCATTTTTCATGAGCTGAACTAAAAGATCTAAGACTTTTTCTATGTACACAAAAGGCCTATTTCTCTCAAATATTGTTCACATATCTGTCTAAATATGTGTTAGTGAGCACTTCTCCTTTGCCGAGATAATCCATCTACCTCACAGGGGTGGCATATCAAGATGCTGATTAGACAGCATGATTATTGCACAGGTGTGCCTTAGACTGGCCATAATAAAAGGCCACTCTAAAATGTGCAGTTTTGCTGTATTGGGGGGTCCGGGGGGGTCAGAAAACCAGTCAGTATCTGGTCTGACCACCATTTGCCTCACACAGTGCAACACCTCTCTTTCGCATAGAGTTGATCAGGTTGTTGATTGTGGCCTGTGGAATGTTGGTCCACTCCTCTTCAATGGCTGTGCGAAGTTGCTGGATATTGGCAGGAACTGGAACACGCTGTCATATACGCCAGGGTTGGGGTCAATTCAGGAATGAACTCGACAATTCCAATTCAAAGAAGGAAATGGAATTGGAATTGGAATTCAACAACAATTACAGGAAATAGAGTTGGAATTGAATTGGAATTACAGGAAGTGAAATTTAATTCAGGGAAATTCCACTGAATTCCATTTTATTGCTGTTTCTGAGCATTTATTTGTGATTGCATTTAGAGACATAGATTTGAACTTTATTTATGATGCTTTACAAAAACCAAGTAATGTATGAAATAGAGTTGATCAAATGCAAGTACATAAAAATGAGAACTGTACATTATGAATTAATAATTGAATGACAGTGGTGATAAGTTTCTGGATGTACCTATACATTCAATATATGATTACCACATAATATATGTCTCAACTCACAAAAAAAATGAGTCATGTTCATTCATGTATTTCATTCACTTTTTATTGCATCGAATTATCATCATTTCCTGAAAATTGTCATCGCTAAGATTGCATCTCTCAGGCGGAATATCTCAAGTGGAATTTAGTGGAATTTATTTGATTTCAATTCTGTTCCTGACATTCCAATTCAATTCCAATTCCATTTCCTGTCAGCTGCATGCAATTCCAATTCCATTCCAGGAAGTGAATTGGAATTTACCATTCATTCTCAATTCAATTCATGAATGGCCCCAACCCTGGTATACGCTGATCCAGAGCATCCCAAACATGCTCAATGGGTGACATGTCCGGAGAGTATGCTGGCCATGTAAGAACTGGGATGTTTTCAGCTTCTAGGAATTGTGTACAGATCCTTGCAACATGGGGCCATGCATTATCATGCTGCAACATGAGGTAATGGTTGTGGATGAATGGCACAACAGCGGGCCTCAGGATCTCGTCACTGTATCCCTGTGCATTCAAAACGCCATCAATAACATGCACCTGTATTCGTTGTCCATAACATACCCCTGCCCATACAATAACCCCACCACCACCATGGGCCACTCAATTCACAACGTTGACATGAGCAAACCGCTCACCCACACGACACCATACACGCTGTCTGCCATCTGCCCTTTACAGTGAAAACCGAGATTCATCCATGAAGAGAACACCTCTCCAAAGTGCCAGACACCATCGAATGTGAGCATTTGCTCACTCAAGTCAGTTACAACGATGAACTACAGTCAGGTCGAGACCCCGATGAGGACAATGAGCATGCAGATGAGCTTCTCTGAGACAGTTTCTGACAGTTTGTGCAGAAATTCTTTGGTTATGCAAACCGATTGTTGCAGCAGCTGTCCGGGTGGCTGGTCTCAGACGTTCTTGGAGGTGAAGATGCTGGATGTGGAGGTCCTGGGCTGGTGTGGTTACATGTGGTCTGCGGTTGTGAGGCTGGTTGGATGTACTGCCAAATTCTCTGAAACGCCTTTGGAGACGGCTTATGGTAGAGAAATGAATATTCAATTCTATTTTGAATAAACACTGTTCTTTTTAACTTTTTATTCATCAAAGTATCACAGATTCCAGAAACATATTTGGCAGCACAACTGTTGCCAACATAGATAAATCTAATAATAAATCAGCATATTAGAATGATTTGTGAAGGATCTTGTGACATTAAGACTGGAGTAACAGCTGATGAAAATTTGGCTTTGCATCACAGGAATAAATTATATTTGAAAGTATATTAAAAAGAAACCATTATTTTATACCGTAATATCACTGTTATGAATAAATATATATAAGAGATTTTTATATGTAATGTATTTATTACATTATTCTGAACATTTATTAAAGCCAGTGCTATTTATACAAACTTAAAATAGCATATTTTCTTAGCAATAATATTGTCTAGTCCAATCACAAGTTGGTGGGCGGAGTTAGTGTAAATAGCCTCTGCCAACAAGGCAGGCTATTTTCAATTAATGTAAATAGACACCCGTTTTTTTAATGTAATGTGCACAATAATCAAATAGTACTCAAATAAGTCACCAAAATTCATTACAGTGTGTTATTATCTGCTGTTATTATTGTTTATAGAAGTACATATCTTTACACTGTTCATCTCTATGTGTTGAGAGAAATGGGATGCCAGTCAGGTTTTTTTTTTTTTTTTTCTTTTTTAAATGCAGAACAAGTACAAAAATATATCTAAAATGAGAGGAATATTGTGTGTCTTAGCCCTCCCATATAGTACAGTAACAGCCAACCACACGTTGCGTGAGAACGGAGTGTATGATGTGAAAGTGTGTGTGTAGAGCGAGAACTCTGGGAAATATCTAGTGCTGTATGATTAATTCAACTGGAGCAGGCTTTAATACGGGGGTTTGCATGATCCCTGTCTGCTTTCACAATAAATGTGACGAGTGTGAGAGAGCGTGCCCGTCATGCCCCACTGAATCATGGGTAGATGCTTACGGATTCCCTCTCTCTTATTCTCTCATTACACTCTCTTCTTTTGAAGGTGACCATGTGGTCAAAGACAGATTTTAGCATTTGTCCCAGGTGGAGAGCAGCTGTTGAGTGAGTCTCTCTACCTTCGTCCTCTATAAATAAAAACACTGTCATCTGCTCCAGAATCAGCAAATTAATGATCCCATGTGACGCTCGTGAGGTATTTGTCTAGTGAGGCTGTTTCTACCTCCCTGGTATTTCCTCTCCTGTAGTCAATGGTGTAGTCCTTTATAAATGTTCCAAGCTGTCCCAAAACACGGAGCCTGCCGCCCTGTTTGAGCTCTGACTGACCTCTGCAGAGCCCTCTGATCGTGTCATACGTGTGTGATCGCAAGCGTGAGCGAGAGCAGGAATTCCGTAGAGGAGCTGATTATCCATCAAGGGCATTATCCATCAGCGCTTTAGGAAGGAAGCACACTGACAGGCCCATCTAGAAATGACATGCTAGATTACAACAATCGAGTCAACTAGAGGCCCCGGCTGACTTGATAGCAATAAGCAATTTTTTTTTTTTTTTAGTTTATTTTTGTTTTTGTTTTGGAACAGTGGCACTGTTTTTTTTTGTTTTGTTTTTTGTTGTTGTTGTTGTTGTTGTTGTTGTTTTTCCACTTTCAGCATTTTTGCCATGTTTTGCTTTGCTTTGCTTTGTTATGCAACAGTAGTGCTGTTTTTTTTCCCCCCACTTTCAGCATTTTTGCCATGTTTTGTTTTGCTTTGCTTTGCTTTGTTTTGCTTTTTGTTTTGCTTTGCTTTGTTTTGCTTTGTTTTGTTTTGTTCTGTTTTTTTTTTTTCACTTTTACCATTTTGCCATTTTTTTTGTTTTGTCTTGTTTTGTTTGTTTTTTTTTTATTTTGTTTCAGAACACTGGTGCTGTTTTTTTCACTTTCACCATTTTGCCATGTTTTGGTTTTTTATTTGGTTTTGGAACACTGGTGCTGTTTTTTTCACTTTCACCATTTTTTTTGTTTTGTCTTGTTTTTTTTTTTTTTTTTTTTTTTTTTTTTGTTTTAGAACACTGGTGGCGTTTTTTTTTTTTTCACTTTCACCATTTTTGCCATTTTTTTTGGTTTTGTTTTGTGTTGTTTTGTTTGTTTTTTTTTTGGAACACTGATGCTGTTCATTTTATTTTTTTTTTCGCTTTCACCATTTTTGCCATTTTTTTGTTTTGTCTTGGTTTGTTTTGTCAGTTTTTTTTTTAAACTGTTTTTTTTTTTTTTTTTTTTTTTTTTTTTCCATTTTTAGTATTTTTGCCATTACAATTGTCACAAGTTTTGTCACAAATGGGTTTAAATTTAAAGTTTGCCTTTTTAAATTGAGGAATAATTTACCCAAAATTATTCTATCATCAGTGACCATTTTGACCAATTTTATGATACGTTTATAGTCCGATTTGTTTATTTTATTTTATTTTATTTTATTTTATTTTATTATGTGTGTTTGTTGTTTGTCTTGTTGTAGAACAGTAGTGCTTTCTTTTTTCTTTTTTTCTTTTTTACACTTTTCAGCTTTTTTCCCCATTACAACTAAGATCTCTTTAATCTCAGTTTTCACAAATTACAATCAATTTTAAACAAAATCCACCTTCTGACAAGAATAATTCACCCAAAAATGATTCTTTCATCAATAAATCACCATATTAACCATTTTATGACACTTTTCTGGTCCTTGCTGAAGCTTGAAATCAACAGTTCTTCAAAATCTCCTTTAAATCTCCTGCTTCTCTAATCTTATAAACAGATAATTTCACATGAGTCTTCTAGAACTTCCACAGAGATCTCAAAGGTGTCACAAACTGCACTCAGATTTGATAAAGTTCCACAATCTGCAATAAAAAGTCTGTGTTTTCAATATACACTCATCGAATTCTTACAGTGTAATGCCATCAGTTCTCTATTTTCTTACTGTCTGCTAAAATGTGTTTCATTTTTATTTCTCCTTAGGATTTTTAGAAGAAACATCTATGACAACATAACTGAGAACTCTATGAAATTTCCTGTAATTTCCTTTTTCTAATTTTAAGAAGAAAAAAAATCCTCCAGGGTAGAGAGAGAGAATATAAAATGAGGAAAGGATGGGGAATGAGACCCGAATTATGCAAGTCTTATTTAAACTTGCATCATCCACATGGGCGCCACAACTCTGTTTGTGATGTTTAAAAGGATAGTTGACCCAATAGTCAATTCAGTATTTTGTGTATCGTAACACCTACGTTTGGTTGCTACCTTTGCACTCGGTCACCCTGAAAGAAGTCTGTTTGCAAACCCCTTGAGCAGAGCAGTGTAGACAACACGTTCTGGGTTTTACTGGAACACTGACTTCACAAGCTGAAATGAGGTTAGAGAAAAGCGATCCCTTAGAACCACCGTTGCGCTGCGATCCAAACCTCACTCCCCTTGTACTGCTGGTAAACACAAATAGCCTTGTGTTTTTATGTGCCAAGGGCGTTTGCTTGAATAATTCGGCATACAAAATCCCAGCCAAAGCCCTGTGGCTGCGCCCCGCTCATAAACTCCGCTGTGTGTCCGGAGGTGTTTACATGGTCAGGTAAGGAGTCAGCGAGTGCTTGGGAGACGCACGCTGACACGTTATGACCCCACAGCCTCTCACCACACACACACTGCATGTGTTAGTGACCTGTAACCGCATGTGTCCGTCTACCTCAAGGTCATGTTTACATGGTCAACGCTGGAGCCTGTAGCACAGGACAGACGCTTATCAGAGAGGCCCAGCCGCTCCCGGAAAAAAAAACGATGAGAATCCACAAGTGTGGGATTTTTAATATTTCCTAGGAGCAAACAGTACCGTCTTTGAACCCTGAGATTTCATTCTCACCTCGGACTCAGCGAAATTCAGAAGAGGCCCCTCGAGCACAGTGAAGATTCGCTGTCAGACGCAGGCTTATGAGATGAGAAATGCTTGTCATTACCCAGAATAAACTTCCTCGGAGGATAAACACAATTGTCCTCAAGTGGAAACAATCTCAGCATGGTATCATGGGAAAATAATACCAGCCAAAATGTTTCCAGCACCGTCGAATTCTTCTTTTCGCATGACATGAGAAAACCGCAAGACGACAGACAACGAGGCATAGGTAAAACTCTTCCGATTGCTTCAGAGGAGAGCGGGAGATGCTCGGTCGCTGGTTTAAATCATAGCTGGCGTTAACGGAATTCTTCGAGTCCCTCGTGACAATTAAACTGAGGGAAAGTAATAACTCTTTGATCCCAAACTGTTGCCAGACACTTCTTCAACATGCCCTCGTTCATGAATCTCACATTTTACCATGCGTCAGGGACGCGACAGTAAACCGATCCACCAACCTCAAGGTTCTGACTCGGCCAAACAATTTCAACTGCTACAGCACAACGTGCTCTCACCAAAGCCTTTCAGCTGTCATATCGGAGTTGTGTTTTTAATCTGTAGTTTGCCGTTTGTAAAATTGGACTATTGTATGTATTGGAGTATAATGGAGGAAGTAATACATAGTTATGGTCATGGCAATGATCATCCAGGAAACCGGTTTCCTTCATAGCTGTGCTCATGTTCTGTCTCTCCACAGTGTCTACAAGTAACCTAATTTGTCTCCGCTTTCATGTCTTTGAATCTAAACTGATATCTGTTTTTTCTGTAGGTTGTTCGTTTAGAGTTAACCAAAATGGCAGATGTTGTGGCTGGGATCTAACATGTAAAATCTGATCCTGCTGTGAGGGAGGCAATGCCAATTAAGAAATAAAAATGAAAAATGTTTGAATAAAAATAATTAGCCATGTTCAGACTGTCACTGTCAGACTACATTTCGAGGCTCATTAATATAGCCTCGTTCAGACTGTCAGCCCAAATTTTTGTGCAAATCCGACTGAATTCCGATCATATTTAGAGACTCTAAAACGGCAGCAAACTACATGAAATCCAATTTTTGCAATACATTTTAGAAACTTTAAATGGCAACAAACTACTTGAGATTAGATTTTTGCTAATTCGTTTCCAGCTACATTCATATTAGGTTTGAAATCATATTCAAATTGCATTCTGGAAATCCCTTTCAGCCTGATCGGTCATATTTAGTGTAGCTTTTTCACATTCCTGCGCCACATAAAACGTCAACTATGGAAGACCAAATGGTTAAAAAATATGTGAATTTTAACACATCAGCAACACGTAAAATATGCATATTTAACGCGTATTATACACATATTTCACATGTTAAATACGTGTTGTTTAAGTGTGGAAAAAGATGCAGATAATATGTTAAATTTTACGTGTTGTTGACATGTTAAAATTCACCTGTTTTTGACGCAAGAATGTCTTATCAATATTAAAAACAGTTGTAGTGCTTAATATTTTTGTGGATACTGTGAAAACTTTTTAAGAATTCTTTGATTAATAGAAAGTTTGAAATGTAAAAGTATTATTACCAAAGTATTTCATTTGACCCAAAACCTTTCAGTAATATTATATTTATAGTTTTTATTAATGGTTTGAAATAGTTTTTATATTATAAGTTTAGTACAGTTTTGGTCATTTTGTTGTGTATTTTTGTGCAAATCCAAATGAAATCCGATCATATTTAGCAACAAACATGAAATCTGATTTTTGCGAATCCATTTCCAGCTACATTTATATGTAGTCCTATTCAACTAGCATTCCTGGAAATCTGTTTCGATTTGGTGTAGCTTTTTCACAGCATGTAAAACGCCAACAATGGAAGGCCAAATGGTTTAACAACATGTAAAATATGCATATTTAACACATATTATATGTGTCTTTCATGTTAAATACTTGTTGTTTACGTGTGAAAAATCAGCATGTTTATACACGCAAACAACACGTATTTAACACGTGAAAATGTGTTAAATATGCATATTTTATATGTTGTTGACATGTTAAAGTTCATGTGTTTTTGAGACAAGAATGATTTCTTATCATCTATGTTAAAAACAGTTCAGAAGGCCAAATGGTTCAAAAACAAATGAATTTCAATACGTCAACAACACGTAAAATATGCATATTATACGCGTTACGTGTGAAAAAGTAATTCGTTAATGTTAAAATGCATGTTTTTGACGTGAATATTTTTTTATTATCATCAGTGTTAAAAACAGTTGTGGAGCTTAATATTTTGGTATTGAGAGAAAATGAGAAACGATTCCATTAAACCTAAATAAACATACAATACCAGTCAAAAGTTTCTGAACAGTAAGATTTGTAATGTTTTTTAAAGAAGCCTTTTTCTGTGTTATCATCAGTGTTAACAACATTTGTGGTGTTTAATATTTTTGTGGAAACTGTGAAACATTTTTTAAGAATTCTTTAATTAATAGAAAGTTCAAAAAGTAAAACAATGTAACAATGTAAAATTTATATCTTTATATAGATCTTATAAATCTATTAAAATTACAAAATAATAAAATAGAAATAAAATATATAAATATATACAGAATTCAGATCTCTGCTGGGTAATGGAGAACACTGTCGGCAGTTGTTTTGTTGGTAAAGCTGATGACGATGTCTGACTTCAAAGCACATCTCTGGAAAGTCTGTTGTCCAGAGGTATGTGAAGGCACTGAGTGTTTTGCAAGAGTTTCTGGGTTTTTCTTCCAGAGGAAATGGCCGTACTGTGCTGGGATGTGTCTTTCAGGTGGCTTGTATGAGTGGCGGTCAGGCCGTCTCTATCTCTCCCATGAGTATTTCTGCTTGTGAGCCAAGAGGCCCCAACACAGAAAACATATTAGACAGGCAAATCCCCAAAGTCACCCCCCTCCTTTCTCTTCCTCTCTCTCTCTTTCATTCCTAGCCTCTTTTACGCCGTCACTCTCTGTCTTTCTTCTCTCCTGAGAGTTATATATACAAGCTGTGATGTTATTGGGGCTGTTACCCGAGCCACCCCGACACACTCCTTTAAAAACACAAAAAGTGATAGAGATGCAGCACTTTTTGTCGTCACTTTGAGGCTGACCTTTGATCCTTGCTCAGAACTGACTGTTTTCCACACTAATGCATCCCTGCTTTTAATATGGCTTGTTAAAATGCCCTCTTTATACTTTTGCCCTCCATTTTACATCCGTATTTTTAGAAAGAGGTATCAGCTAACACCTGACATTGCCTTTGCAAAACCAGCTACAGGAAAGAGAGGAGGTCACACGCTCATCAGATTCTGACCTCGCAGAGACATTGAGACAATCCAGACCTGTTAGGGATGAAGAAAGAGAAAGTAATTTCCTTCTCTTGCAGACCAAAAAAATATGATGCTTTCCGTCTGCACAGAAATAAGTAAATGTCAGTATATTTATGTTACGATTCCTTTAAACTGCATAGTTCATTTGACTAAATAATGTGGCTTTGGATGTACATTCTCTGAGCAAATTTATTTCTCAGTTTTTTTTTCTAAATGACTTTGTGTTTTACCAGTGGTCCTGCCTGTGCAAGTGTTATTTTAGTATCCCCAAAATGCTATATAGTTTTTATTAATGGTTTGAAGTAGTTTTTATATTTTACATTTTCATTTTAAGTTTGGTGTGTTAAATGTATTTAAAGTTTATACAGTAGTTCATACAACAGTTCATTTTGGTCCTCGAATCTCAGTGGGCTACCTTTGTACTTTTCACTGAATTGGCTAGGAACTTTTATGATGGCTGTTGTTGGTTAAATATAATTATTCAATAAATAATAATTAATATAAATAATACTAGTATTTAATAATAGTATTTAGTATCGGAAAACACTGTGTGTGTTGGTAATGGTTATTCGTTTTTTTTTCCTCCAATAGATGGCAACAAGAGACTGTTTTTATGAGTGAATCAGCAGTAAAGATTTATACTGAAGGAGACTGAAACAGGGTTGTAAACAAGGAAGTTATTTTTACTTTTTAACAACACCTTGTAAGCAGTGTTGCCAAGTCTGCGGTTTTCCCGTGGAATTGGGCTACTTTAACACTGTTGGCGCTGGTTGTTTTTTAATGTCTACGGGTTTAAGCAACCCCAATAACTTGATATTTAGCGCCTGGAATGCCAATTTTATCAGGGGAACCCCACCAAAATGTGTATTTAACCCCCTGGAATGCAGTTTTTACTGGGGGACTCCTAACCGGGGGGGCATTCACGGGCCATGCCCCCCCTTTCCATACTCTCCCCTCTTTGTTGAACGTGATTGATCCCCCCCCCACAATGTAGTTTGTGCCCCCTCTAGAAATTCAAATGCCCCCCCTTATGGAGGTGCCCTGGCGCCGGTTCTGAAAAGGCAGGTTTTGTTGTGAATACCTGGCAACCCTGCTTGTAAGACGCTGCCAACAAATGCACTGAGCAGTGCTGTCATTGGAAACCCTTTAACAGATGAAAGAATAGTACAACAAAGATATTGTTTTCCTCAGCAGACATTCAAATAAATGTTTTATTGTGAATATGAGATTGAGCTGAAGAATGAATGCTGTATCAGATGCAGGTAATCACTCTACATATTTCAGTTAACTTTTTAATACAGCAATGTAATAAGCTTTCAATGAAGCAACTCAGCGTTACTAGTTCTAAAGTGGCATTTTCGAATTAGTAACAGAGATTTGGGCTCAGCTGTTAAACTGTCAACTTGAGATTTGAATCTGTGGTGGAAGGAAGTAGTTTGCACAAAAGAGGGCGTTTAAAGACACAACGTGCCGTTGAACTGTCAGGCCTCGTACTGATATTCTGAGATTTTGCTTATGTACATCAGTATATCAGCCAATGGAGTATTTTCACGGCGCATCATCAATCAGCCATATTGGCGGCACTGAACGTAAACGATGCCACTGAAACGAACGAAACTCGCATATTTTGGTGATTATTGCTGCTGAAATGGTCTGTAAAAAATACATTTGGAGTACTATAGACTGCCAAAAGTTATAATAAATAAACGAGAAGAGTGCAAAAGACATTTGTGGTTGGCCAAACTCAATCAGGATTTGACAACATTTGTGTTTGCTCTTAGCATTTCCGGTCAGGTAGGTGAAATATTAGGCTAATATTTTAATTAATACTGCTCGTAGGTATCTTTATTGACTTTAGTTTGTCAAAATATTGTGCCTTTTCCTGCTTCCTAAGTCCTTCTCCATATGATTTAGCAGCTTCCACACATTTCTTTCCATGGTTAAGACAGCATAAATTAGCAGAACAATGCATTTAGTAGTTCAATCCATGCTGTTGTTTACATCTGGGTATTGGCAATATCGCTGTGCATCTGGGTAACTGACCAAATCATGACGTAAGTGCAAACACTCTGCAAGACACTTGTCTTATGTGTCTCAGTGTGTCATAAATTCATAGAAATTGTTGCACAAAAAATGATTTCATAATTACTCTCTATGTTTTATGGAAATGTATGGAGTCTGTGTGGCTAGCGATTTAGTAATTGGAGATTCAGAGAGGACACAAGAGGGAGAAGGGCAGTTGGGATTTAAATCATCCTGGAGGTTCAGGTCAAGCCTCCCTGTTTCCCTCCCGCAGGCTCCAGAACTCTTGGAATGGGATGAATTAAGTCATTATTAATTACCCTACAAGAGCTCCATCCCAGCCATAAATAATCTAGAAGAAACAGACCACCACCTACAGCACAGAAAGAGGGAAATATTTAGTGCAATAATCAAATTAACCAAACAGCTTCATGCTTTCATCATCCTGTGTAGTTTTCCACTTTCTCTCATGTTTTTCCTTGAATAATATCACAGCTTTTCAAACCTAAAAAATAAACAGAATGAAGTGTAGAATCCAACATAAAGCTTTCTCATGTCCTCAACACACTTAAAGGAGAAGTCCACTTCCAGAACAACAATTTACAAATAATTTAATCACCCACTTGTCATCTAAGATGTTAATGTCTTTCTGTCTTAAGTCGTAAAGAAATTATGGTTTTTGAGGAAAGCATTTCAGGATTTTTCTTCATATAATGGACTTCATTGGTGCCCTGATTTTGAACTTCCAAAATGTAGTTTAATCTGTTTTTTTTTTTTTGAAAATTAAAATTTATATACTTTTTAAGCACAAAAGCTTGTGTAGCACTAGCTCTGGAATGCGCGTCCACGACACTACGAATCACGTCTTTCATCATCTGATTACTCCGGCTCAAAAAGGTAGAGCATGGTGAAAAACTCCATCTCATTTTCTCCTACAACTTCAGAATTGTCAGACATCATTGCACCTTTTTGTTTGTAAACAGTGTTTGACTTACTTGCACTTCCTTAGTCTTTGCGTGTTCGCTTTGTAAACACTGGGTCTGTGGTTCCGCCTACGTTCCACGTGACCTTTTGACGTGATTCAATAGTAAGCAGTGTCATGGCCGCGCATCCCAGAGCTTGTGCTACACAAGCTTTTCCTCAAAAACCATAATTTCTTCACGACTGAAGACAGAAGACATGAACATCTTGGATGACAAGGGGGTGAGTAAATTATTTATAAATTGTTGTTCTGGAAGTGGACTTCTCCTTTAAAGATCCATTACAGTGCTTTGAAACACCCAGTGTTATTCTATGTGTTGATGTAATTTCAACTGAAGACAGGGCAGGACATATGAAGCAGTCCCGCCCCCTTTTTTAAAATAGCCAATAGCGTTTAGTTTATATCACAGCTTGGTGTAGAGCCATTGAGCTCGGTAAAGCACATTTGACAGTGTATGATAGCCACAATCTCATTCATATCACTAAAAAAAAAACATTCTGTGTAGAATTCGAAGGTGTCCAATACGTTTAGTGGTCCGTTTAGTGATCCGCTCCGTGCTATCATGTTTTTGGACTGGAGCAGACTGTGTGCGTGCTGTGAAACCAGATATTTACACTGTCTGAATCGTTCTCTATCCTTTATATAGTGTACTACATGCCATTCACTGTACAGAAGATACTAAGTTTGTGAACAAGTGACCGATTTCAGCCACAGCTTCCACAGCATTCTCAGAGCATTTGATTGGACAGAAAGTTTAATGAGAAGCTGAAGTGCAGTGTGATGTCATCAGAATCGCTGACCTATCTTGTAAATGCGAATTTTGTCACTGTTTTGAAACGCTTCCTTAGAACATATTCATACTAAAAGCCAAAAAACTTCAATTTTGATTTCATGGGGACTTCAGATGCTGAAATGTATGGCTAAATGCATTGATACTTTGACAGTTGTCTATTGGCAGTGAAGCAGCACTAGGTTTTGGAACAGAGATTGTGTGTGGACACAAATTTTACAAAGTTAACAAAGTTTTTCCTGCAATTTTCTGTGTCTACTTTTGGCTCCTTCTAGCAAAACATGAGGTAGATTTATTTAAAACCATTCACCTTGAGTCTCTTTTCAGCATGAGACTTGGCTCTGTGATATTTTGCATTGGTTCCTGCGCAAACAAATAACATTCCTCATTTTTTTCAATCGAAGCCAGAGGTTGTTCCCTATTTAAATACCGACCTGTTTACCAAAGGCTGTTCGTTTCAGTATCAGTGAGAAGGTGAGAGAAGCAGAATCTAAACATTTATTCTGCACCAAGAAAAAAAAACAGGAAAGGTTAGGGGAGACAGTATTGCATGTATTTTTATTCTGTTAGTCTGCCCGTGTGAACTCCACAGGGACGGCTTTTCTCAGCAGTCCAGACAATCGACAAAAGGTGGAGCACTTTCTGTGTTTGTGTATGTGTGTGTGTGTGTGTGAGCGGGCCTGAACCACCTGCACAATGATGCCGCTGTGTGTCTTTACTGGATGCATAAAAAGGATCTGGCCTCCTCAAAGCTTTAGTTCTTATCTCTGTAAAACAGTAACTACACTGTGAGGTCAGAGGGGGACAAGCATCTCACATTCCCTCAGCTGTACACAGACAATGTAAAACTACCACGGCCTTTGCCTGATCCGACAGATCCCAGGTCATTGTGAATTAAAGGGAGGTCTGGCAATCCATCACGGCGGACAGCTCTTTAAAACATATAGCATTACTGTCGTGTTAAAGGGTGTGAGGTGCAGCCAATCTGAGATATGAGGAACTGATGTCAGCAGTGTGATTGCTCGGAGGTTGAAAAACAAGATGAGCGCATGTTTGCGGTACCATCTGTGTTAAATTACCATTGTCATGATGATTTCTAGTCTCTAATTGCTAATTGGCATAAAACTTTAAATATTTTAGCTTGAGTTATTTAGTGGAGAAAAAAGGGGGAAAATCGATATTTCATGTCACATAAGTATTAACTAACAAATGTGGAAAAAGTTGATGCTTCATTTTGCGTAAGCATTTAAAGAAAAATATGTAATATTTATAAATCTGATTTTTTTCTCATTAATGCTTATGCAAAATGAAATGTTTTCTTTTCATATTTGATTTTTTGTTTGCATATTTCCTATTAGGTAATGATTATACTAACATAAACACTGACTTTTTATTAAACATTATACACTGATTTATTGTTAGTTAATCAAATATTGTTTTTTCCACCATGTGTGTACCATATTTGTTATTTGTTAATCCTTATTAAGCAAATATGGGAAAAATCTGTATTTCATATTGCATAAGGATATAACGAATAACAAATGTGGAGGAAAAAATCTAATTGCGTAAGCATTCTCTTTTTTCTTACATTTGAGTTGTCAAGCAGTGATAAGATTGTGGTTTTATAACTTTATATTTTTAACAACATACAAATGTTCCATGTGGCTTTCGTATGATTAAAAAAAAAATGATGGAAAGTGTTTGCGCTACAATATGAATCAATAAAATAGCCACTTATAGTGAGGCACACCAAAAACATGCTTAAATACATAAAAAGGCTCATTGAATTACATTGTAAAGACAATTACAGTGACTGTAAAAGAGTAAATTGTATGGCGGTGTCATTCAAATCAGTTGTTTTGCAAAACAAGATAAAAACCAGATAATTTTCCTTTATTGCTGCTTTTCTAACAAGAGGCCTAACCTTCAAATCATAATCATGTTTTGAAATGTATGGAAAAATCTGTTCGTCATAAGCTTAATTCATTCCACAGATTTCCATAAAAACGAAATAAATGTTCAAAGAGTTCAACCACACAGTGAAAATGAAATGACGACAATACTGGGCAATTAGATAAAGGCAGGGCCTTTTTTTTTTTTTTTTATCAAATTCAAACCACTTGTGCCCAGTGTGTTTGAGTCTTTGTAATTTGTGTTCACATGAACATTGTTTTGATGGCCTCTCTAACGGGGCAGTTTCCATTCCCGGCTGCGCTGTGAAAGCTTTCAGGGCTTATCGGGAAAATATGACATGTTTTTCAGACAGGAAGTACAGTAGCTTTAAATGCATTACTGCATAGTGAATGACTAATCAGATGTTCAAGCCTAAGCTTTATGGTATCAACTTTACGATATGCACTTGTTTTTCTGAATCAAAAGCCATCGTTCTCGTATGCTGTGACATTTCTGTGGTTTGATGAATTTGCTTGCCAGGTTCCAAGACTTTTATTGTACAGGCTCTCCTGACTGATGGTTTTCTTGTCAGTAAGTGGTTTTTGAGTGATTAGGAACTAGCCGAGAGTGAGATTTGTGTCATATTGTAACATAGAGAACATTTAAAATAAAATACAGGGAAAATATGTGTGCGCATGCAAATGGGGTCAGGAAACACGTCTTTCGCTGTGGGGATGTAGATTGCAAGCAGTCGCAGTGAAAAGTGCTGCTGGAAGGTTTTCCATAAGGAGAGAAGTTTATAAGGGAAATGGGCAGGTTGGAGTAAGTCACAGGAATAATAAAATGTTTTTGTGTGTGTGTGTTCTGGTAGAGTAGGTTTCTACTTTAAAATATTGCAGCATTAAATATAATGTGCATTAAATCATTGCTCTGGTGCAACCATTTCAGCCTGAACGCTCTGACTCGAAAAAAAAGGACTGAGACTGATGCTAGCTGATGCAAAATATATAAATAATAAATAAAGTAATATGAAAATATAACAGCAAAACAATTAAAAAACACTGCTTTTGTCAGATTTTGTTCTTTCTGGTTATATATAGAGCTGTGTATTGAAGCTTGTTTGTGCCACTGAATAAAAAGGTTATTGCGACCATTTATCTCACAATTCTGACTTTTTTTCTCTCAGAACTTTGATACAAACTCACACTTTTTCAGAATTGTGAGATATAAACAATTGCAAGTTATAAAGTCAGAATTGTGAGATATAAACTCACAATTCTGAGAAATTAAGTCACTTTTTTTTCTTGCAGTTGGAAGTTTATGTCTCGCAATTCTGACTTTTTTTCTTGCCATTCTGACTTCTGAATTGTGAGATATAAAAAAAAAGTCCAATTGTGAGGTGGAAAAAAGAACTGATATGTTCTCAGAAGAGTTTGTCTTGCAATTCTGACTTTATAACTCACAACTGCAAGTTTATTTCACAGAATTGTGAGTCAGAATAAAACCCACAATTGCAAGTTATAAAGTCAGAATTGTGAGATAAAAAAAGTTTAACTTTTTTTTCTCGCAAATGTGAATTTGTATCTTGGAATTCTGACGTTTTTTCTCGCAGACATGAGTTTATATCTCTCAATTCTGACCTTTTGTCTCCAAATTGTGAGATATAAACTCTTTTGAGGGGGGAAAAGGATAAAAACTCACTGACTTTTTTTTTTTGGCAAATGCGAGTTTTTAATCTTGGAATTCTGACTTTTTTTCTTGCAATTGCGAGTTTATATCAAACAATTCTGACATTTTTCTCACAATTCTGACATTTTGTCTCAAAATTGTAAGATATAAACTCGCAATTGTGAGTTATAAAGTCCAATTTTGAGGGGGGAAAAAGACCGATATGTTCTCAGAATTGCTGTTTGTATCTCACATTTCCCAATTGTGTGTTATAAAGTCAAAATTGCGAGATATAAACGCAATTACCTTTTTTAAATTTTTTTATTCAGTGGTGGAAACAGGCTTCCTTAGCTTTCACTTCTCCATAAATAGCCCAATTCCACATTTAAAACAGTAAAATCATGTAACTTGACTTCAGAATGGGACGTGTTTGATTTTATTAAAGTTGATTAGATTTATTCATGTTTTTAAAAGTGCGAAGGAGAATTTGCACTGTTCCTGTAAGAGACTGAACAGAACATGGACATGGAATTCAGCTTTTAGCTTAAGGTACATGCTTAATCGGTCAAATACATGCAAAAATGTCAAAATGCGGCGCTTAGTGATTATTCACATAAACCCTCGTCAGTTATGTCTTAAGTGAACGTAAACTGTTAAGAATGAACATGCGTGCATAACAGTAAACTGGATGCATGCGGCTGTTAAAGTGACAACAGGCTATTCCTGCTGTTGATTGTATGGAAGCCTGTTTCCACCACTGAATGAAAAAAAGTTAAATTAAAGTTAATTGCGACTTTTTATCTCAGATTTTTTTTCCCAACTCGCAATTCTGGCTTTTTTATGAGAATTGCAAGATATAAACTTGCAAATGCGAGTTATAAAGTCATAATTGCAAGATATAAATTCACAATTCTGAGAAATAGTCACAATTCTGAGAAATAAAGTCACAATTCTGAGAAATAAAGTAGAATTGCGAGTTATAAACTCACTATTTTGACTTTGTTTAGAATTGCAAGTTTATATTTTGCAATTCTGACTTTATAACACGTAATTGCAAGTTCTTAAGTCAACAATTCAAAGTCAACAAGTCACAATTTTGAGAACATATTAGTCTGTTTCCTCTCAAAATTTGACTTTTTAACTACCAGTTATGAGTTTATATCTCACAATTCTGAGAGAAAAGTCAAAACAGCATGAAAAATGTCAGAATTGTGAGATACAAACTCACATTTGTGAGAAAAAGTCATAATTGTGAGTTTACATCATGCAATTCTGAGAAAAAAAGTCATAATTGTAAGTTTAAATCATGCAGTTCTGAGAAAAAAAGTTGCAATAACCTTTTTTTTTACATTTTTATTCAGTGGCGGAAACTGGCTTCCATACGACTGTATTTTTAATATTAATCAAACAACAAAAGACAGAGAAAATCACTCACTGCTCTTGACTGATATATATTGATATATAATTTATATACACTACCATTCAAAAGTTTGGGGTCAGTAAGACTTGTAATAGTCTTTAAAGTAGTCTCTTATGCTCAATAAGGCTGCATTTATTTGATTAAAAATATAGAAAAAAAAAAACAGTAATATTGCAAAATGTTTTTACAATATAAAATAATGTTTTTTATTTTAACGTACAATAGAATTTATTCCTGTGATGAAAAGCTGAGTTTTTATCAGCTGTTACTCCAGTCTTAAGTGTCACATGATCCTTCAGAAATCATTCTAATATGCAGATTTATTATTAGAATGATCAATGTTGGATAATATCAACAGTTGTGCTGCCAAATATTTTTTGGAACCTGTAATTTTTTTTTTTCAGGATTCTTTCATGAATAACAAGTTTAAAAAGTACAGTGTTTATTCAAAATATAAATATTTTATAACAATGTAAATTATTTATTATTAACTTTTAATAAACTTTTAATTATTAACTTAATACATCCTTGGTGAATAAAAGTATTAATTTCTTAAAAAAAAAAAAAAAAAAAAAAAAAAGAAACAATAAAAATGTACTGACCCCAAACTTTTTGATATATATATATATATATATATATATATATATATACAGTCATATAAACTTTTGGTCATGCGGCCCACTCATAATTGTGTTAAATAATCGTGATTACAATACTGACCAAAACAATCATGATTACGATTTTCACTATAACCAAGCAGCCCTAGTTATATATCCATTTCTCTTCATAGGCTTTATACTGTGGCATCCTTGTTTTGTTCCTGCGGGCCTTCATCATTCAAGCGTTCTCTGAATGGTTGCATGCTGTTGCAAAAATCCCCAATGCAATTTAGAAATGAATTCAATAAACTTCTATAAAAATTCAAAACTGGCATGTTTGTGAAATTCGATGCCCCTATCTACCCCATCAAAGGGCACTATGGTTTCATAGCAGCGCATTCTTGCTTTGGTGATTTATTTCGTCTCTCTGTGAATGATTAACAGGCTGAGAGAGAGGGAGCTGAAGGAGCTTGATGATGAGGAAGATTTGTGTAAAGCTAAGTGAGAACAAAGAGGTTTAAGAGGAAAAAACAGTCTGCGGATCATGGGACACGTAGGATGTTTCGTAATACCCGGCCACAGTTTTGTTCCAGATTGGTCTTGTAGTTTAGAGGTGGACAACAAACATCTTATCTGGCTTTAATGGGAAACGTAAGTGTAAAGTATGACCTTTTGAACTGGCGCTAAACGAGAAAGCATCTCAAGCTGTGATCTTTCTGCTCCTCTACCGTAAGAACCACCCAAATATGTTTCAAATGTTCCCAGTAAAATTCCCAGAAGTGCCGGCGTTTTGTTTAAAAGCAATCACTTCTAAATGGCAATTGTAAGGCCACTTTACCTCAATTGATCACTTACACATTGTGTTATGAATTGCAGGAAAATGCAGCCCAACAGCCTCAGGACTCCACGTAATTCAATCCAATCTCCGGGCCTCCCCGACACACTCGCATTGCCCCTCTCTCAGGCTCCAGTCGGCGGAAACTCTCACATGTGAACCTCAGCAGCAAAGAGTGGTGGCACTTGAGATTTAATCCACAGTAGCTGCTGTGTAGATTAGGCTCATAGAGATAAGAAACACTCAACAGGTCTCTGCAGGCACCTGACCCGTCCCGTTCCCCTGCAATAAAACCAGGCTTAGGAGCCGAGCCCCAGGGGCTTCAAAGCTCCCATCGGCCCCAGGAGGCTGAGGGTCAGCGGTAGTTGGCGAGATAAAGTCCCTGGGTGGGAAGAGACGACGATACCTCCCTCGCCAGCATGGCCTTCTCCAAAAACTGAGGTGAAGCTGCTCTTCTAGACTGGCCACAGTGACAAAGGTACAAAGTAGAGTGAAGCTGTCTCAGGGGTCAACGGTTGGGTCGTAGGGTCGCCTTGATGTCTGTGACCTTTGACATGAAGCTCTCAGGGTGGGCGGGGTTGAGTTTCAGCTCCTGGGTGCATGTGTTCAAATTCTGACCTGAAAGAAAAGCCGAAGAATGGCAAAGAGGCTTGACGTAAGGCCTATGGTTCGAATGCTGAAGTTAGACACTTCAGGCCCTCAGTAGAGCCATAACCACCTGTCCCGGATTATTAAAACCATTCAGCACCGACACAACATACTTAATGACTTTCTGGAAAATGTAGAGCAGATGAATAGGACGTGAAAAAAGCGTGTGTTTTGAAAAATGGAGTGGGAATATTTTCTCTTGGAGCAAATAGGAACACACACATCAGTGGCTCCTAGTTGGCTCTGAGAAATGACATCTGCGTTGTGGCCATGACCTTAGCTGCTTTATTTTGCTACTTCTGTGCATTTGCTCGCAGATCTGTCAGTGTTTGTGGAGACTCGTGTTACTGAAGCCTGTGGTACCAGGCGGAGAATAGTTTGTACGTAAATATATATCTTAAAATCACGCAGTCACATATGGAGAAACAATATGAAAGGAATGTCTCTGTTTTATCAATTGACATAATCACTGGTTGGCATTAAGTCTAAAGGACAGTTTTCTATCATGTGTAGTCGTATTTACTATTGAAACAGGAAGTTTGGGTGGGACATTTTCTTCAGCATGAAATCTGCCTATGTCCATTTTGTAAATGCTTGTTATTTCTCTTTTTGTGAACAATTAATCTATTTAGGTTGAATTTTATTTGAAACGATCTTTCATCTTTTTTAACAATCTGTTTTACTAAGATCTTCTTGTACATGTATATTAATATATTTATAATTATAACTACATATTGACAATATACATTTATATATTCAGACTTAAAACTATATATTCAGATTTACTTCCATATATTCATGATTTACATTTATACAGTCAAAAGTTTTTGAACAGTAAGATTTTTTTTTTTTTAAAGAAGTCCCTTCTGCTCTCACCAAGTCTGCATTTATTTGATCCGAAGTATAACAAAAACAGTAAAAATCTGAATATTTTCACTATTTAAAATAATTGTGTCTATCTGAATATATTTTAAAATGTAATTTATTCCTGTGATGCAAAGGTACATTTTCAGCATCATTACTCCAGTCTTCAGTGTCACATGATCCTTCAGAAATCTTTCTAATATGATGATTTGCTGTTCCTGTGATATCAAAGCTTTCAAAGAAATTAATTTAACTTTTATTTAGTTACTATTAGAATGCCTTAACTCTTTAACTGTCACTGTCCACCCACTGGGACGCCTAAGTTTACTTAACCATATTACAAATAAATCCTAATCTAATCATGACAAGGTCTAAGACTCCTAAATAGATATTTTACTATATATTTGTGTTAGAAATTATGTAGAAAAAGTAATAGATTAATATATATCAAGTGTGCAACTTAAAAAAATCTATATCATAACATGACTTCTGACCTTTGTTGCCTTTTCCCCTGTCACACTTTAGAAATCATAAGAAATTACATATCAGTTCAAAACTTAAAATCTCAAATTCATCATTTGAAAGGCATTTTAAAATCAGACATTGCATTACCACAGAAAATGTACATCAAAATCATATTAAAAAATGTTTTCATTCATGAATTATAAAAAATTAAGTCTGGATAGTGCATTTTTATGTCTGTGTTCAAATGACAGTTATATGATTAAAAAAAATATATATATATAGTTATATGAAAAAAAATCTACTCAGCTGTTTTCAACATAATTATAGTAATACATGTTTTTTTGAGCAGCAAATCATAATATTAGAATTATTTCTGAAGGATCATGTGACTGGAGTAATGATGCTAAAAATTCAACTTTGAAATCACAGGAATAAATTACATTTTTAAACATATTCAAATAGAAAAGTTATTTTAAATACTAAAAATATTTCAAAATTTTACTGTTTTTGTTGTACTTTGGATCAAATAAATGCAGGCTTGTTCAGCAGAAGAGACTTCTTAAAAAAAATATTCAAAACTTTTTACTGGTAGAGTATTAAGATAATCTAATTTACATTTATATATTCTGATTTATAAATATATAATCTGATTTGCTTCTATGTATTCAGACTTACAACTACATATTCTAATGTGCATTTATATATTCAGATTTATAAAAATATATTCACAATTTACATTTATATATTCAGACATTATCTAATTATTTATTGTTTGGCGCTAAATAAATAAATAACACCCTCAAAGCTAACACAAATTCATTTTAATTTTCTGGGGTCTATTTGCATGACTTTTTAAACATAAATAGAGTTTAAACATTCAGTATACAAAATGCAAACACCTCTTCTCTGCTAACAGTTTTTATTACAAACAGTTCTTTTTCTGTCATTCTAAAAGAAGCTCTCACCCACAAACACCTTTTAAAACGGGCCCATTCTGAAAACCGGTTCCCCGTGAATTGCACTCGGTCAAACAAACGTCATACCGGTTAACAGTAAAATGATATCATTCAGGTTGTGGTTCCAAAGTTCCTTTCCAAACCTTGTGAAAAATCTGTACGGCTGCCATGTTATGCTGGAGGAAAGCATTTTTTTTCCTTACTGATTTACGCAGTATAATTTGTACCATACCATCAGGACCCATAGATTTGGCTGCGATGATACCTTGTAGTGTCGTTGCTAAGTTTAGCTAGAGTTTTACTTCAAACTTCCTTCATAAAGAGAAATATTACATAGTTTAGCATTTGAGGTCTGACAGCCGCTAGCACATGGTGTCAGGCCAACGCTGATGTTGAACATGAAAGCAGTCGCCACTGGTGGACTCTGTGGTCGTGCTTTCTTTTATGAGGTGGTAGTTTGACTCATTATAGCCACACAAACAATAGCAGATGAAAACCTAATGTGCTTCAGTCTGCAGTGTAGAAAGACATGTTAATCTGACAGACATACACCAGACTCTCCACCAAGGCATTTTTCATTACAACTAGTATCAGCATAGACCTAGTTTGGATTTATTTAAATGGAATTGTAAAATGTATATTTACAAATTCATAAAGCTCGATCTGAGAATGATCAAAAGAGCATCCGAGGGCCACACACTCAGTGTCAAAAATGTGATTATTTGATTAGTGACCTAGAAATTTAAAATAGTTCTTATTCATTTTTTTTTTCCATCATAACATTTGCTTGTCTTAAATTCATCAAAATCTCAAAACTTTGTTTATTTCCAGAGCTAAATTAAATTTTGAACGTCCAGCACAGATGTTTCCTTTGCCATACTATTCATATTGTTTTAGTAGATCCAAAACCGATAGGAACTAAAAAAAAGAGCATTAGAAATGTTGAGTTAGGACATTTTTCTTTTTCGTATAACGAACTACAGATATAAATAATCCCATCCAGGCACAGTTTACATAAATTCTTGATACGCAACAAATAATTGGTCCTCAAAAAGCAAATAATTATCTCAAGAGGGAGTGCTGTATACTCAATATGTCTAGAGCTTGGTGCATGACAAAACAAAAGGAAAGCATGTAAGCACAGGTGCTCGGCAGATCTACTTTTGTTTGTCTCTGTTTATATACAGTTTTGGTAAAACATTTCTGCAAATCGTGGCTGTCCTCTAAACTAATAACCTCATTGCCTGTGGCACGATGGGCAAAATCTTGTTCAGAGAAACCGAGCCAAAGGCTCCCACAGAAAGTGAGACAAAAGAAAACACATGCTTTTACTTTTAAGAGAAGATGTCGCAGTGGTCTGAAGGTGACAGGCTCGGTTCATGTTTATTTTGGCCGAGTTGCTCTGACCCTGCCCATGGCCTGCTGTGTGGCACGGACAGCTCCAATGATGTGGCTTTACTTTGATCTGGAGCATGAGATATAGCTTATTACCTTCCAACCTGGGGACAATAATCCCCCATATGTCTCCCCCTACTGGGCTACATTGCAGGGCTTGACCTTTTGCTGTTATTCCCCAGCTCACAGGACACCCATGATTCCAGTAACCTTTCTAGAGCACAACAGGATGTGTCCATTTCTCTCACATCCATCTATAACAATAAAACTAATGTTGACAGTTCTACAGGGAGAGACTAATAAACTCTTTTGTTGTGGCTGTGACCGCTGTATAGCAAACTGTTTCTAAAGGGAATACAATACCCTTGTGCATGCTTACCGGTTGCCCTTGTCTCATCACCGTGCAAGCTGTGTTAAGAGTTACAGTATTAGCGGTGCATAATGTGATTAAAGGGATTGTCTAAACAAAAATGAATATCCACTATTTACTCACCCTTACGTCATTTTAAACCCCATATGACTTTCTTTCATCTGTAGAACAGAAAAGGAAAATTTTTTGTAATTTCCAAGTGGCTTTTTACAGTTAAATTGGAGCTTTCAAGCAGCAAAACAAAAGCAAAACCACCATAAAGCATAATAAAAGTGTTTCTTACGACTCATTATGCATTATATTTCACACCATTGTGTGATGAACAGACTAATATCACTTACGAAAATCAACCATGGTTTTTAGGCTTACCATTAGTAAACCACAGTTTTTCTACAAATACCATGGTGTAGCAAAACTATGGTTAATTTGTGGTAACTAAAGTAACAATGTTTTTTTTTTGTTTGTTTTTTGTTTTTGTTTTTTGTAGTAGTAAAACCATGGTTAGTTTTCGTAAGGAAATAACTGTTGTAAGGGAATAACTCTCACAAACTCTCAGATTTTCAGTAAAAAAACTGACTTGCTTTAGTCTATTTGTCACACAAAGCTATCGGGACTTCATAAGGCTAATATAGCTAGCAACAAGTCCTGTATATGATACTGTTAATGGCGTATGTGTTCAGAATCTTACTGTTTTTGTTGTACCTTGGATCAAATAAATGCAGGCTACTGTTCAAAAACTTCTTGGTTGTGTATTAAGATTTTTATCTTTTATATTCTGATTTACATCTATGTATTTAGACTTGCAACTAAATATTCTGATGTACATTTCTATTCGGATTTATAAAAACATATTCTGATTTACTTCTATATATTTTTAACAGTTTACATTTGTGACCCTGGACCACAAAACCAGTCCTAAGTAGCATGAGTATATTTGTAGCAATAGCCAACAATACATTTAATGAGTCAAAATAATCGATTTTTCTTTTATGCCAAAAATCATTAGGATATTAAGTAAAGATCATGTTCCATGAAGATATTTTGTCAATTTCTTACCGTAAATATATCATTAATTTTTAATTAGTAATATGCATTGCTAAGAACTTAATTTGGAGAACTTTAAAACCAGTTTTCTCAATATTTTGATTTTTTGCACCCTGAGATTCCAGATTTTCAAATGGTTGTATCTCAGCCAAATATCGTCCTATCCTAACAAACCATTCATCAATGGGAAGCTTATTATTCAGCTTTCAGATGATGTATAAATGCCAATTTCCAAAAATTGACCCTTATGACTGGTTTTGTGGTTCGTAGTCACCTATATTCAGACTTCATATAATTTTGGCCTATTGATTACCATTAGTTAACCACAGTTTTACTACAAATACCACGGTTAAACTATGGTTAATTTGTGACTTAACTTAAGTAACCATGTTTTTTTTATTCGAAGTAAAACCATGGTTAATTTTCGTAAGTGAATAACTGTTGGATCAATGAGTCAGGGAGTTTAATTTAAGAACCGGTTCACTGAACAAATCATTTAGACTGGTTTTATGAATCGAATAGACTGTTTAACTGAAATGATCAAACACACAAGAACAATTCAATAACAAATCAGACGATAAACTCTCATAACTATCAGATTATCCGTAAAAAGCGACTTGTTTCGGTCTGTTTGGCTATCCTTGCGTGGGACTCCGTAGTACGAAGTCATGTTCGGCTCACCTTTTCCATTTGGCTCTCGTACGGGTTTGAAACGACTTGACGGTGAGTACATATGACAGAATTGCATTTTTTGGTAAACTGCTCCTTTAATGTCGAAAACATCCCCCTAATTCAGACAGCTTGGGTCTGTAATGTAATAGTTTGTGACTTAGTGAGTTTCCTGTGAGGTTTGTTAAAAGTACAAAATACAGACGTGATCCATTAGACTCGAGAACAGAGGAGAACCCAAGGTTAGATGGCAGGTCGCAGATGAGGGACGTCTGTTATGACTAGGAAAGCAACTCTCGTTGTCTCTGTCCATATCTCTATTTCTCTTTGCCTTTTTCTGCGTAATGATGCCACATGGGGAACTCCAAATAATGAGAGGTGAGCACTGAAGCTGCGTTGAATTCAGTTGCTACAGAAACAGATGGGTGTTTATGCATAGTTGTGCTTCCAATGGCCCGGTATGACCAGGAAAGAGAAATGGAGAGAGGGAGGGTGAATGAGTGTCCCTTGAGTTCTCATTCAAGAAGGTATGTCGGGCAGATGGTCGGACTCTGTAAAGACAGAATCACCCTCCCTAGTCTTTCACTTTGTGTCTATTCACAGTGACTTTACTGTAAGTAACACTTGCATCACATGCAAATGATCAAACCAAGCTGTATTTGCAAACAAATGATTGTAAAACTTTTCCCAGGACTATTTTCACTTTGCAGTTTTTTTTTTTTTAAACTGACTATTCCCAAAGTGATTTGTAGTATCTGTATGAAGTCAGTTCTCCTCAAGTTCACACAGGTGTGAACCAGGTGTTGTTCATTACATGAACTATTGACATGTTTTACAAACAACCGGAGATTTAAATACTTTTGACTGTATTATTATTTGAAATGTCTTTTTGTGTATACTTGAAAGTGATTGTGCCGTTTCTTGCACTTGGTTTGGTATTTTGCTGTATAATGCAATAGCATTCTTAAGTGTTACATACGTGTTCAAATACTTTTGGAGGTCGCTGTATAACAAGTGGGAGAGGAATGACCACACTGTAAATTAATTGGATGGGAATATGTGCTATAAACACTGACTTGCACCTGCAAAAAAGATAAATAATTTGTGTATTTTTCTGTATACTTTGGAGAACGAGATGAAAGTCGATCTAACTAACCTCATTAAGGTGATGAAAGCTGTGTTTAATCAAAAGTAACATTTGTTTTGTAACAGTATAAAACACTTTCAAATACAACTGGGTTGGAATCGTACATCGAACACCAGGAAGAGTGTGTTGGGACGATTACGCCAGATGACCTGGGTAAAGGAGTGTTTGAACACAGGGTTAAAAGAGAGGAGAAAATGAGGGATGAGGGACGTGGAAGAGAATCCCAGGAACAATGAATGAATGTAAATATTTGCGGCGTCTTTGTTTGCAGTTAAATCCACCTGTCAGAGCAGATGGATGACGTCGGGCGAGGGTGTTTTTACTATGCGATTCAATTTAATTCTCTAAACAGGCCTCGTGACATGAGCTGACTTTAATTGGCATGTAAATATTTAGAGGTTAATTGCAGATAACTTCAAATATATTTATTCTGTTGCTACAGACCTTATTGCTTTTCCAGTAAAATGCTTTACTGGAAAATATGTTAACAGAAAAATACAATAGTACAAGTATTGGAGCCATTAAGTTAATACAATGGATTTTGTTTTTGATCATTGGACTTTCCAACAGGACAATCATCAGAATCTTGGCCAAAATGGCCTGATACTTCAAAGAATCCATGATGTTCTTACAGTCTAAAATTCACTTCTCGCAACAGCAAAGCACCCCCTAACAAGACTGGTCCAACTCAGTGTTTGACCATGGGAATGATGTTCCTCTGATCATAAGCCTTGCCTTTTTTTGCACCAGACATACTGCTGACCTTTGGGTGCAAAAAACTCCAGAAGTCTATCCAGATTCATTTTAGCATATTCAGGTCAGCCTTTTATGTTCTTCTTGGTCAAGACTCGCATTTAGCAAATTGTCCCAAGTGTTCTTGTCTAGCGTTCTTCTTATACTCTGCTTTGAAATGTTTCATCAAGTCATCCTTCAAGACTTTGGCAGTAAATTGAGGGTTTTTCTCAGTTGCTCTCATCAAATATTTTATGATAGTGTGCTTTTTCTTCAACATCCTCAAAGGTTTTCTGGTGCAGCAAATTTTAAACTAACGAATAAGACTGCCAGCTGTGTCACTAGGAACTTTTAGTGTCTTGGAAATCTTCATTTAGTGTAATAAAACTGTTTGCTATATTCTCTATGACTCAACTTTAGCTCATGCATGGACTGAATAAATGTATGTGCAACTCAATTCTGTTTTTACTAACAGCTGAATTGTTTTTACTTACTGAACAAAGATGTAGAGATAATTTAAACACAGCCCCTTGTCATCCAAGATGTTAATGCCTTTCTGTCTTCAGTTGTAAAGAATTTATTTTTTTGAGGAAAACATTTCGGGATTTCTCTCCATAAAGTGGACTTCTATGGTGCCCCTGAGTTTGAACTTTCAAAATGCAGCTTCAGAGGGCTTTACATTATCCCAGCCAAGGAGGAAGGGTCTTATCTAGTGAAACGATCTGATATTTTCTAAAAAAAAAATAAATAAATAAAAAAAAATCTATAGGTACTTTTTAACCTTAAATGCTCGTCTTGTCTAGCTCTGCATGAACTCTGTGTATTCCTGTTCATGACAGTTAGGGTAGGTCGAAAAACTCCCATCTCCTGTCCTATATCGCTGTTTTACCTTTTTTTTTGTAAAGGGCATTTGATCTTCTTTGCATTTTCACTTTGTAAACACTGGGTTGGTACTTCTGCAGCTATGTGGGACGATTTTGTTGGATGAGGAGGAGAAAATGAGATGGGAGTTTTTTGACCTACCCTAACTGTCTTGAACCATATTACACAGAGTTCATGCAGAGCTAGACAAGATGAGCTTTTGAGGTTAAAAAATATATAAATATTTAATTTTTTTAAGGAAATAGCCAATTGTTTCATTAGATAAGGCTCTTCTTCCTTAGCTGAGATTGTTTAGAGCCTTTTGAAGCTGCGTTTAAATTGAATTTTGGAAGTTCAAACTCAGGGGCACCATAGAAGTCCACTATATGGAGAGAAATCCTGAAATGTTTTCCTCAAAAAACATAATTTCTTTATGACTGAAGAAAGAAAGACATTAACATATTGGATGACAAAGGGGTGAGTAAATTATCTGTACATTTTAGTTCTGGAAGTGAACTTCTCCTTCCAGATTTGTAACAAATTACAAATAAGTGACTTAAAGACAGCAATGTTGAATAGGGGTTGAATAATTATGACACATTACATAAAACAGTAATATGCTAGTAAACTGTTATAGATGCAATTTTGGAAAAAAAAAAAAATCTGCATGCAATCTATCATTTGGCAAACCTGGTGTCAGATCAGTGCAAAAGCTATGTGGTTGGTGGATTTCTCTGAATGTAACATTACCAGTTCTGCACATTTTGAGCTTTCATTCACATCATGGTGTGATTAAATACAAGCCATTACATCATAACGTTTTAAAGATCATGAGAAACAAAATCAGTCAAGTGTGTCCAAACATTTGACCGGTAGTGTGTGTGCATTAGTATATGTGTGAGTGCTCAAATGTGCGTGCCTGTGAGTGTGTTTGTGCATGGCTTTCCATCTCAGGGCCCCCTCGCAGAGTTCTGCTCCACATTAACCCATCGATAAATCAGCTGTTACTCACTCCTGCTGTCTGGCTGCACACTGCACACAGGGAGGGAGGGCAGAGGCAGCGGATGTGGCATTGCTATGTCAGACATGATTACAATTCAGCTCACAAGTCAGATGGAAGTTTCTGCCCTTATGAAAGTGTCTCATGGGTCTGAATACTACTTAGTTCTCAGCTAGACTGTACAAATCAAGTTTGCATTTGGATTTTTTTAGGATGCTGTGTTTAGAAACTGCTAATTGGTGACAAACAAAAATGTGAATATTGTTCAGCCAAAGCTCTTGGATAAAATCCCACTGGGAATGGTCGTTTTATCCTGTAGAGATAAAGCGGAACATAGCGGTTAAACAGGCATGTAAAGCTATACAGATCCATGTTTACACACAGAATTAAACTGATTTGAACACGGCTGTGTAGTTTTAAGACAGCGGCTTCCTGACGTTTACGGTGGCATATTGACTATTATACATTAATGAAATCTTTTAAGGCACACTGAACTGGGAAATATGAAACTGTAAGATTGTTGAGGGTCTAAAAGGGATATTACTTTACTTTTTTAGTGTACCAATTGGGGAGGAAAGTGTAAAAAGGCACCACAAATATTATTCACAACTACTTTCTTAGATCTACTGCTAGGTGAGAAAAAAAATTTCTATGGTAAATCGTAAAAAGTAATTATGAGATTAAAATAATGATATAAAAAAGTCACTATTATGAGAATCTAGAGGATAATTATGATGTAAAAAGGATGTGAAATTTTTTAATGTTTTTTTAATGTTTTTTAAAGAAGTCTCTTCTGCTCACCCAACCTGCATTTATTTGATACAAAGTAGATCAAAAATAGTAAAAAAAAAAAAAAAAATAAATAAATAAAATAAGATTTAATGCTATTTAAAATAAATGTTTTCTATTTGAACATAATTTATTCCTGTTATTTTAAAGTTGAATTTTTTGCATTATTACTCCAGTCACATGATCCTTCAGAAGTCATTCTAATATTCTGATTTGCTGCTCAAAAAACATTTATTATTATTATGTTAAAAAAAGGTTTCCTTAATGAATAGTTCAGAAGAACAGCATTTATTTGAAATAGAAATCTTTTGTAACATTAAAAATGTCTTTATCATCACTTTTGATCAATTTAAAGCTCCCTTGCTAAATAAAAGTATTCATTTCTAAAAATGTTTTCCCCTATATTTATCATTTTATTTCATCTCATTTGTCTATTTTGACTTCTCATAATGATTAAATCTCATGATTTTGACTTTTTGTGTCTCATATTAATGACCTTGTCATCATTTTGATGTTTTATCTCATAATTTTTTCATTAACTTTATCAAATTTTTCATAAATCTTACTTTTATGATAGTAACATTATCTCATGATATTGACTTTTGTATCATGATTATGATTTAGTATGTCATAATTTTTACACTCTGTGATAATTATGACTTTTTATGACATGATGCCAGCTTTTTTTTTTTTTTTTTTTTTTTTTATCTCATTTGTGATCATTTTGCTTTTCGTCATTGTTGCTTTGTCTCTTAACTACCTTGTGATAAGTAGTTAAGTTTTGTTACCAGTTAAAACTGTCAGAGCTTAACGAAGTTCATATTGCACATATCGTCTGTGTCTGTCCTGTGCTGTTATACATGCTGCGGATTAGAGGCACGGTCAGGCAGAGAAAAGGTTAGAGGGGTGCACAGGAAGTGATCCTCAAGCATAAAAAGACAGCACACATTTCACCCGGCACAGCTGTTAAACCAACCTAGCGCGCCACTGCACTGGAAAAAGCAAGCTCAGTAAAGCAACGAGAGAACACTGACACAAAGCCAACCAGGGGGAGGCCTAAGTGTTCGTGAAAACATGCCAGATCTAACCCAAACAAACAGGAACTGTGGAAAAACAATAAGAAGAGAAATGGATTGCATCCTATATCTTTTGAATACTGAACCCATCAAAGGTTACGTGCTTGTCAGAAAGGAATACAAATTTAAGCTTATCAAAGCAAAATAGTGTTTCTGGCCAAGTTTTGTCTCCTAGGAGAGTGTTGCTCCACAACGATGTTAAGAAAACCCACCGGCTCAGCATCTGTTGGAGCAATAGCATTAATCAGCCCGCTAATGGTGCTCGGCCTGAATCGTTTGGTTGTTTAAGTTTAGATGCGAAAGAAAAATCTCTCACGACTTGCTTACATTTGTGACCACACAAACTTTGGATCGCTAAACACTGATTTACTCTCGCACGTCATGTTAAGAGTATTTATTTCGGCGTTTAGACATTTATTTACATCTTTCCCTATATCTCTCAGTTCGAAAGAATTCGCACGTTATTTGTAATAATGTCTAGAAAGAAATATCCCTTTGATTTTGATCAAAGTCTGATTATAATTTCTTTTAAAGTGCGAAGTGTTTGTTATCGTACCGCAACAGGAGATAATTATGATTGTTGATTACTCCTCACACTGTTTACGTAGAAATCAATGCCGTCGCGCTCTGCAAAATGAATGTCTTCACCGATCCACTTCGCAAACATCCTAAACGTATGGAGTGAAGTGAACGGGAAAGCAAACAGAACTATCAAAATCAGCATAAAAACAAACCCAAATGCACAAACAAACACGTGTTATCAAAATATAAACACAGACAGGACTTCAGAAGGAGCATTCCTGTCGCCGTAGATAACACCATGTGGGAGCTATCATGGCCCCCATCAGCTCTCAGGCATACTTTGAGGATGGCACCGACTCAGACAGGCTTATGTCCGTTGCCAGCAGCGTCATCCTCATTTCCTCATCCTGAGACTGTTTTCTCTGCAGTGGTTTGGATTTAGGAAAAGCTATGTTCTTGGACCAGCTGATGTTCTCCGATGAACCAAAAGACGCTTGGACTGAAGTCAGATACCTAACTAGCAAAATAAAATAACCAAAATACGAAACACATGAGATGGTAATTCCAAAGTATTTGGTGTATACCATGGTACTGAATAGTTTCCATATTCGTATACCAAGTGTCCCATGTGTTACCATAATGCATGTTCAAAAAAACCATGGTAAAAAAAAAAAAAATAATTGGAAGAATTATTAAAATCCATCCAAGCTGCGGTTCTAGAATTCCTAGAATTTATCAAGCGGCTAATAACTCACATGTTCTGTTTTGCTCCACTAGCTTAGAATTCCTAGAATTATCCTCAGCATGGAACTTATTTTGTGCTGGATTCTGATTTCCTTGGAGAAATCTGAAAGGAATATATGTTTGTATTTTGTCTCAGGTCTATCTTTCAGCCCCATTTTAAGTTGCTCAAATTTTTCACTAACAACATTTGCTTATCACGCTAGGCTACAGGACCGAGCGTGTTTTCTAATCGCTCTATTTCATGTTCATTCCAGCATTGTAGAGCCAAAGCAAAGTGATTAATATAAATTTTCCTCTTGATGTTTTAATAAATGAGTCTTTCAGCTTCGCCAGAACTTCTCTCGTCTTGTTAGCGTAGATGGAGAAGAAACAGCTGCTAAGGCGCACCAATCATTACTCAATCGTACTGTGAGAGGTATAATTGGTTCTGACTTCATGCCAAGGTAAAGCTGGACAAGCTCCACTGACTTATTGTCCAGGTTGACTCTGTTGATGCAGACTTCTCCAAACATGGTCTCATTTCCTTGTTGTAAAGCCTCGGTCCGGTCAACCCGCAGCTATGCTTAAGTCCATTACATATCACCTAATGTCTCCAGTTGAACCTTGTGCTGTGAACGTGCAGTTCGTAATCTCTGCTAAATAAAATCACTGTTTGTTTTCGACAGTGATGTATGTTGCAAAGCCTCTGCCAAAGATTTCCGTAATCTTTTTGCAGTCTTATACTTCTGGTCAGCTCTTTTCCATGCAAATATCAAAAATTTCAGATATTTTAAAATAAACAAAAATTGTCAAAATATATTGCTATTTTTAGAAAATAAGTTTCTTTTTAATTTATAATTTAAAGGCATTTATATGTGCCTTTAGCCAAAATGCATTTCTTCCACATTTTAGAATATATTTTGGTATTTGAAGGTTTTAATGACATTTTCTTAGATATATAGACATACACACAATACCAGTCAAAAGTTTTTGAACAGTAAGATTTTTCATGTTTTTTAAAAAAAATCTCTTCTGCTCACCAAGCCTTTTATTATTTAAAATAACTGCTTTCTTTTTGAATATATTTTAAAATGCAGTTTATTCCTGTGATCAAATCTACATTTTCAGCATCATTTCTCCAGTCTTCAGTGTCACATGATCCTTCAGAAATCACTGTAATGTGCTGAAATGCTGTTCAAGAAACATCTATTTTTATTATTAGCAATATTTAAAACAGTTGATGAATAGAAAGATCCAAAGACCAGCATTTATCTGAAATAAAAAGCTTTATACTCTGTAGCATTCAAAAGCTTGGCGTCAGTATTTTTATTATTAGTATATTTTTTTTTTTTTTTGTAAAGAAATGTTTAATCTTTTAGTCTGGCTTAAAAGTTTTCAACATAATAATAATAATAAATGCTTTTTGAGCAGCAGATCAAAATATTAGAATGATGGATATTCTGATATTCTGAAGGATCATGTGACATGGTGTAATGATGTTGAAAATTTAGCTTTGATCACAGGAATAAATGGCATATTAAAATATATAATCAAATTGAAAATAGTTATTTTAAAATGTAAAAATATTTCAGAATTTTACTGTTTTTGCTGTACAAATAAACACAGGCTTGGTGAGCAAAAGAGACTTCTTTAAAAAAACATTAAAAATCTTACTGTCCAAAAACGTTTGACTGTATTATTTATAATGTTATAGTGGATTTGGACATCCGCCATGACACACACTGTGAGAAATACCGCAAGCGGAGTGATACAAATGGTAAAAAGGCATTCTGATATCACTAGAATATGTCACTCCTCTCAGCCAATCAGATTCAAGGACCATAAAGAACTGCAGTTCTAACAAAACAAGTAAAAAAACTGTGAGATATAGAGTCACAATTCCCTTTAATTTTTTATTCGGCACTAAAACAATCTCACTTCACTTCTTGTGTTCCATTATTGAGCCAAACCGGTCATATCGACCAAAACGTACAATATTGTTTCAGCTTATTTTACTGTCAGGCCCAAAAGGCCTAGGGTTGTCTGATTAAAATAGACTAGCATTACTTGCCTGCTGGTGGGTATCATAGCTACAGCATTCTGATCCCAAAAAGCAAGTTTTAAAGACTTCGTCCACATTTATGACATGAAAACCCGTCACAAGAGTCGCTGGTGATGAGCACTGAAAATCCCTTCAACAAAATGTGCGGACAGCGCAGGAATGCTCACACTTGACATTCTCTGAACCCTTTAGCTGAAATACCCTACTCCAGCGGGGAGCATGTGACCGGCCGTGGAATGCTTCTGCCAGAAGTGAGCCATTTTAAGGGCGGCTGGGCAGGGGATTTGCCTGTAGTGCTAATCTCTATTTGGCAAGGCAGCCGGTGGACATTACATGAAAAGGACTATTGAAAAATAGATTAATGAGAGGGGCAATAAAGAGAGAGTGAGAGAGAGAATGAAAACGATTCATCATTTGTCTCGCTCTACATCAGAGAGTAATTGCACTTGGATGGAACTCTTGAACCCCTAGAAAGGGCAGAGTTTAGACGACATCAATCTACTTAGTGTAACGACAGTCAGACCTGTATACACTCCTGTTGGCCGCGTAGACAGACACAGTCATCTTTTCTTTAGTCTAACCCCTTCTGATCTGCACAGATGTTGTTTCCATATTTATTTAATATCTATTCATCATCCGCGGATTGCGTCGTGATGAATGATGTTATTACGCTTGTTTGCACAAACATTCCCATTCGTTCCTTTTCAGTTTGCTGTTTTATAAGCATGCACATACTTTCGGTCAATGACGACTCAAAAGGTGCATGTGTAGACATATGAATTCCCACTCCAGTTCCAACCCGCCCATATTCTCTGAATGCATAGTCACACTAGAGAGATTATTATTATTTTTTCCCTGCTTGTTTTTGTTCCATATAACCATTCACAGACTGGATTACTTAATCGCCTGCATTGAAGTGCAATAAAAGCTGCTGTCAGTCTATACAGCTTCACGCAGTGCGTAGCAGTACAGTGAAAAGGCAAATCTTTGTCCTACTGTCCTTCGAGAAGCCTAAAATTAATGACAGTATCGGTTGGAGTGCTGATGGCAAAAGCACACTCTGTGCCCGGGCTTGAAACCGAGAGTAAATATTAGGACACGCAATGCAAAATGAGCAGGAAACATTGTGACATGCATAGAGGTATGTGAATGTGGATTTTTTGCAGGAGTGTGTATTGGTGTATGGAAGCAGGAGAGCCTTTCTGACACCAAGGTGTGTTCGATTTAGCTTGAGGCAGTTGCCGATTGAAGTTTTTCTCAGTGAATGGATCCAGGGATGATTAGTGGACTGTCAAGGCTCACAGAGAACGTTATGATAGAAAAAGGCAGCTGGGTCATTCTACAAACAATTGAAAAAGGCATGAGTAGAAATGTTGGCATTCAGCGACTTTCTAAAGGCATAGTTATATCCCAGTATTCTTTTTCTTGTCTAATGGAATGTGTGAAATTCTAGAAAAAATTACTTGATTAACCTGGAAAAGACCCCTGTTTCATAGCATGACCAGTTTGTTACAATAAAAGGAATGGATTCCATGCAAGAGATGATCTTCATGTCTTCAGTCTGGCTTCAATCATGGTTTAGAGCTGTAGACATGAAGCTCTCAACCTGCAAGAAACATCTGATTCCTCTCTCTTCTTCAGCATTCAGAGCAGCTGCTCTGTTTCTCTGACATTCTTTCATCTCTTCACTATGCCCAAGCTAGAGCAAGATGGATATTCTCAACCCCCCTTTTCTCTGCCACACAATCCCAAGTGAAATTAAGATGGATCACCATATTTGTCATCAGTTACAGCTGTGTTATCCTGGTGAAAATAAAGATTAATACTTCAAAATTACACATCATCTTGGGTACCTCAAAAGCCCAACCGGTTTTCATTTATCTTCTGTCATGGATTGAGATGTTGTCATTGTTCTGAAAGCACAACTGCTTACATCTTTATTCATAACCAGCCACATAAAGATATTCTCCCATGATTTTTTTTTTCCAGTTTTGTAAGATCATTCAGTGTCTAAATTGTTGTTTCTCATGAACTTAACTGATGTTTTGGACCATGTAGTGAAGAGAAAGCAACACAATATTAAACTCATTTAATATTGTTTAAAATGTATACCAGGATACATCTCATGAATTTGGTTGAGTTGTATTCCAGGCAAAAAGTGTGAAAAGGTAACTAGGGCTGGGTAAAAAATATAGATTTCTTAATTTTAAATGATTCTCATTTTTACGAAACAACAATATTAGTTCCTAAATCCCAAGAGTCGATTGGTCTGGCATTGTAGCGCACATCCCATCCAGTATATCACAATAAGCTTTGTTACTTTTGATATGAAACAAAGTCTCAGATTTCAAAATCTGTCTATTTCATTACATTATTCAAATAAATGCTGCTTTGGATCGCTGTAGTGCCTTAGTTCAAGAAAAGCAGCAGTGAACTGATCATCTCCTCCGCTTTAATACTACTTATAGTACAAAATAAACATGAATAAACATCCTAAGGTATGTTAAAAATAAGAGTGCAACTTACCAAAATCCATATCCTGTCTCATGTAATCGTTCAGTCGGTGTTTCAACCGTGCAAAGATGTAAATATAACAGCTTCTAAGCAATGTCATGTAATGTCACATTTACTTTAGAAAAAACATATTCAGTGACCATAAACTCTTTAGTCAGCTACTCTAGAGGAGCATTTTGCTAAATATTTGCACCTCATAACATGCGTTACAATTTTTACTGTTCTTAAATGTTTATGTTTGAATATATCCATCAAGTCTTTATGACAGCCACCATTTAAATGTTTATATTTTATTAAATGAATTGGAGTAGAAATAAAATTATGTAATTGTAACTTTATTATAAGAAGTGTGTAATTTAAGTGTTTGTATACAAAATCATCTTATATGTAGTACCAAATGGCTCTCAAGTAAATTTTGCAGCATTACTTGACATTTTTTTTCTTTGAGAACATCTGTCATGTACTGTATCTGATATATATCCAAAATAATCGATATTGAATCGAATCTGCTTACATCTTTATTCATAACCGGCCAATAAAGATGTTCTCCCATGATTTTTTCCAGTTTTGTAAGATGATTTAGTGTCTGTTTCTCATGAACTTAATTGATGATTTGGCCCATGTAGTGAAGAGAAAGCAGCACAGCAAACATTTCAACTCATTGTTTAAAATGTATTCCAGGATTTGTCTCATGAAGTTGGTTGAGCTGTATTCCAAGTGTGATTTCTCAATTTTAATCTATACTAATTTTATGAAACAATATTGATTCTTAAATCCCAAGAATCGATTAGTCTAGCCTGTTTTCAGTTAAAGGAGAAGTCCACTTTCAAAACAAAGATTCACATATAATGTACTCACCCCCTTGTCATCCAAGATGTTCATGTCTTTCTTTTTTCAGTCGTAAAGAAATTGTATTTTGAGGAAAACATTTCTGTGTTTTTCTTCATATAATGGACTGATATGGTGGCCTGATTTTGAACTTCCAAAAAGCAGTTTAAATGCGGCTTCAAACAATCCCAAATGCGGTTGGAAACGATCCCAGTTAAAAAAAAACAAAAAAACAATTTAAATACTTTTTAATCTCAAACGCTCGTCTTGCCTTTCATAAGACATTGGCTACATAAGACCCTTCTTTCTCGGCTGGGATCGTTTACAACCGCATTTGGGATCGTTTGAAGTCGCATTTAAACTGCATTTTGGAAGTTCAAAATCGGGGCACCATATCAGTCCATTATATGGAGAAAAATGCTGAAATGTTTTCCTCAAAAAACTGTTTCTTTATGACTGAAGAAAGAAAGACATGAACATCTTGGATGACAAGGAGGTGAGTAAATTATTTGTAAATTGTTCTGGAAGTGGACTTCTCCTTTAATGAACAGAACATTGGTGCACATCCAATCCAATAAATCGTAATAAGCTTTTAGTTGCTTTTAGTACTTTAGTTCAAGAGAAGCAGCAGTGAACTGATAATTTCTTCTGCTTTAATACTAGTTATAGTACAAAATAAACATGAATAAACATCTGAATGTGTGTTAAAAGTAAGAATACAACTTACCGAAATCCATAGAGGAGCATTTTGCTAAATATATGCACCATGTAACATATTCATTACAATTTTTACTGTTCTTTTATGTTTGTTTGAATAAATCCATCAAGTTTTTATGTCAGCCACCATTTAAATGTTTATATTTCATAAAACAAATTGGTGTAGAAATTTAATTGTAATTATATTACTTTATTATTATAAAAACTTCATCGAGTGTAATTTAACCATTTGTATACAAGTCAGTTAACTTTAATCTTTAATATTATAGTAATGAAATTTTTTTTTCTGATATATATCCAAAATAATCAATATTGAATCGATTTGAATCATGAAATTTGCGTCAAAAAAAAAAAAAAACCCATGCCAACCCTATTGATGATAACATACTCTAATTCCTATACTTCTGTTTGTTATTTCATAGATTTGAGGAGTGAGGGTCAGATTTATTTTTTAATTTTTGGATTTATTTATTTTTGCAGTAATACAAAATGAAGTGTGTCCACATGTTTGACTGGTAGTTTAAGTTGAGGAGCAAAAGTAAGTGTTGTCTTTCATACTGAACGGTGTGTTTGGCTTTGATTTCCAAACACTCAGCTGAGTCCTTACTTTACCATCAGCCACTTACAGTGCCTCCAAATATAGACGGATACTGAACTGGAATGCAAATAATGATTATTGCAGTCCAAGCAGAAGAGAGGAATGTTTGGGTGAGCCGTAGGGTGAAACGAAGGTGAAGTCAAAGGATTTGGAGGGTTTTCGCACAACACTAGATGGACTTCCTGCTCATATTCGGCTGATACAGTTTAGTCCTCTCGAGGGTTTACTGGGCTACAATCTGTGCTTAGTAAGAGCCAGTTCACGCTTGGAGTTTAGAGTTAGTTCTCCCTCCAGAATTACCCACAGAGTTGTTTTAGCAGCCCAGGTGGAGGTTTAACACATTACTGCGCTATAATAAAAGACTGTAAATCAGGTTTTTGTCAGGTCTGGGTATGATATATGCTGCGTATGAATGGGGTCAACTGCCCAAGATGTGATAGACTACTCCCGCTGTCAAAACCCAGCTCTGCTCAAATGAACAGAAGAGCGATGGATCCACTAATGTATAAATCAAGGCACACGCAGGGAACCTTCTCCTACAATAATAATTTACCATGATAGATGAGTGGGGGGCTGGCCAGTCCCTTAATTATAATATGAAACGGTAAGTATATGGCTGTTTAATGATACGTCAAAATGTTTTTTGCTAGCGGGAAAGAATCCACCCTGATTCTCATTGGAGAGCCATAATCAGACCGTTGTCGAGCACTTCGGCCAATACTCTGCTGTAAGCACTCATAATCAGTTGTAATGAGTTTGACTGCTGCCATTTGCTCTCAGTCAACTCTAAATACATGGAATTACCTCATCCGGGCTGAAATATATGGAAACAATTAACGGCAGAGCTACCTCTCACAATCACTTGTGCATTGGGAGGCTGAAGATAGATTGATGAGAACGTACATGTGTGTACTTTTTAATTTCGCCCTAATCAAATGGAATCTGATGTTTTCCTTGCCTTGAGAAAACGTTAAAAATGGATCGAGATTCAAAGGCCGTATGATTTATTTACTTCACAGTGCCGTTCGGATGTCAGAGGCTGCCATACTTCCTGCACTTGAATTAAAGTCTCATTTTTATGGTTTCTCCATTCGCAGGTGCGTCACTGAACGTTTTACGGTTATAATTTTACCGTATTAAGTTTATAAGGTAACGTCTGTGAGCTGAAGACTTGTATTTCTGTCAGATGGTAATGGCACGATGAAATACGAGTGAATTAAATGAGCCATGTGACTTTATACTCTTTTTTTAATTAGCTACAAAAGCATTGTTCATACTGAAAAATTAATAGTTTTGTAAATTAACGATTGTGCAAATTTGTTGCAAATCTAAATAGTATTGAATTACCCAATTAATAGGTTAGTTCTCCCAAAAACAAAAATTCTGTCATTAATTACTAAAGACTAAGACAGAAGAGAAGAAATTATTGAAGTCGTTATTTTTATTTTCTTTGTGCATAATAAGTATTCTTGTATCTTGTAATTTTGACTTTTTTCTTGCAGTTTTGACTTTTCTTGATGTTTCAACTTTATTCTTATAATTTTGACTTCATTCTCAAAATATTTTTACTATTTTCGTAATTTTGACTTTTTCTCAAAATATCTATTCTTGTATTGTTACGACTTTATTCTCAAAATATTTTTACTTTCTCATAGTTTTGACTTTTCTCAAAAAATATTCTTGTATTGTTATGACTTTATTATCATAATTTTTACATTATTCTTGTATTGTTATGACTTTATTCTGATCATTTTGACTTTATTCTCAAAATATTGACTTTTCATATTTTTTTACTTGTTTCTCAATTTCAACTTTATTCTTGTATTGTTGACTTTATTCTCATAATTTTTACATTATTCTTGTATTATGAATTTATTCTCAAAATATTGACTATTTTCATATTTTTAACTTTTTTTCCTCAATATTTCAACTTTATTCTTGTATTGTTGACTTTATTCTCATAATTTTTACATTATTCTTGTATTGTTATGAATTTATTCTGATCATTTTGACTTTATTCTCAAAATATTGACTATTTTCATTTATTTATTTTTTTACTTTTTTCTCAATATTTCAACTTTTGTCTTGTATTGTTATGACTTTATTCTCATAGTTTTTACATTCTTGTATTGTTATGACTTTATTCTGATAATTTTGACTTTATTATCAAAATATTGACTATTTTCATATTTTTTTTTCCTCAGTATTTCAACTTTATTCTTGTACTGTTACAACTTTATTCTCAAAATAGTTTTACTTTATTCTCATAGTTTTGACTTTTCTCAAAATATTTTGACTTTAATCTTGGAATCTTAGTTTTTTTATTTATTTTTTTTTTTGACACTAAATCGTCCTATAAACTTTTGATTGAAAAATTTGTTGCAAATCTAAACAGTATTGAATTGCCCAATTAAAAGGTTAGTTCTCCCAAAAACAAAAAATCTGTCATTAATTATTTATGACGTTCCAAACACGTAAGACCTTCGTTCAGCTTCAGAACACAAAGACACACTAAGACAGAAGAGAAAAAAATTGTTGAATACTGAATTGAAGTCGTTATTTTTGTTTTCTTTGTGCATAAAAAGTACTTTTGTAGCTTCATAAAATTAAAGTTGAACCACTGATGTCACATGGACTATTTTAACAATGTCCTTACTACCTTTCTAGGCCTTAAACATGGTAGTTGCGTTGCTGTCTATTCGGGGTCAGAAAGCTACTGGATTTCATCAAAAATCTCTTAATTTGTGTTCCAAAGATGAATGAAGGTCTTACGGGTTTGGAACGACATTACGACAGGGTTTTAATTTTTAGGTGAACTATCTCTTTAAGGCGACTGCTTGTTTAGTATTTACTAGGTGACACGAATCAAGCTGGACTTTGCACTTCAGCCAAGTTATTTGAAACCAAAGTCATCCTTTGGAAATTGGGAGATGGGAACAAAATGCTACAGTAGAGCGAACGGCTGAGGAATTTAATATGGCACATTTACAAGTGCCTATCAGAGCACGCCCGGCTGTATATTAGATTAAAGAAAACAGCGCAAATCCATCACACACTGCGTTGACAAGAGAAGACGTACAGCTGACCGCACTCGCTCTCAAGTGAGGTCCGATTCAAGCCCTAGTTCATCCGTCTCGTCGGATTAACGCCACCGATCTCTGGCCTGACCGAACCGTGGCGGTTGACCAGACTAGTTTACGTTGGCTGTGTTGGCAAGCATGTATGTTCGTAGTGGACAGCAGCCATAACGTGATAAGCAAAATAATTCATTGGTTTGAAGACTATTTAAGAGCAGAGGATGTAGGGAAATGTGTGGAGTGTCTACGAGCAGCTGGCCCTGAAAATTACTCTCGGCAATCACAGGGTGCAACATAAGCCAAACGTGATTAAGTTCAATCCCATTCTAATAAAGGCACACATATGGAACCCTAGCTGGGGTTGGCAGAGGCCCCAGTCAAACAGTGCCCATTTAAAACGCTCCCAGGGTCGCCTCCCTTTCACCAGCCTCCGCCACTAATACCCCTCGCAGTGATTGTGCTGGTGTTTGTTGACTCCATTATTTAGAGTAAAAACCTCTCGCTCTCACCTCAGCCGTTCAGATTTGCAGCAATTACACGGAGTCGTGTTGACTTTTCCCAAAGTGCTTAACTCCTGTTTTTATATTGTAGAAACAGAATTCCATTACTGTACACCTTAGTCTTGTCAGGTCAGTGTTTCCCCATTTAAGAGCTATTTTGTGCTGGGAGTGGGACAAATTGCCAAGAGTTCATTACTTGAAACTGTTTTGTTACAAGGCTGAATTTATCAAAGCGATGTATGTTTGTTTTTAATGTTGTGTGGTAATATTGTGCTTGTCTTTTTTTTTTAACTTTATTCTCAAAATATTTTCAAAATATTTCAACTTTATTCTTGTATTGTTACGACTTTATTCTCATAATTTTTACTTAATTCTCAAAATATTTTTACTTTATTCTCGTAGTTTTGATTTTTTTGTATCAAAATATTTTGACTTTATTCTTGTATTGTTACGACTTTATTCTCGTAATTTAGATTTTTTTCTCAAAATATTTCAACTTTATTCTCGTATTGCTACCACTTTTTTCTCATATTTTTGATTTATTTTTCCAAAATATTTAAACTTTATTCTTGTATTGCTGACTTTATTCTCATAATTTTTACTTGATTCTCAAAATATTTTTACTTTATTTTCGTAGTTTTTAATTTTTTTATCAAAATATTTTGACTTCTTGTATTGTTAAGACTTTATTCTCAAAATATTTTGACTTTATTCTCAGTTTAGATTTTTTTTTTGCTACGACTTTCTCGTAATTTTGATTTTTTTTCCTCTCAAAATATTTCAACTGTATTCTTGTTTTTCGTAATTTATATATTTTTTCTCAAAATATTTACTTTATTCTTGTGTTGTAACAACTTTATTCTCATAATATTGACTTTATTCTTTTATTGTTACGACTTTATTCCTGTAATTTTGACTTTTTTTCTCAAAATATTTACTTTATTCTTGTATTGTTACGACTTTATTCTCATAATTTTAACTTTATTCTTGAAATATTTTGACTATTTTTTTAAGTTTGATTTTTCTCAAAATATTTTGACTTTATTCTTGTATTGTTATGACTTAATTCTTGTAATTTTGACTTTATTCTCAAAATATTTTGACTTTATTTTCATAATTTTTACACTTTTCTCAAAATATTTTGACTTTATTCTTGTATTGTTACGACTTTATTTTCATTTTGACTTTTCTTGAAATATTTCAACTTTATTCTCATATTGCTATGACTTTCTCGTAATTTTTAATTTTTTTCTCGAAATGTTTCAGCTGTATTCTTGTGTAATGACTTTGTTCTTGTAATTTTAACTTTATTCTCAAAATATTTTGAATGTATTTTTGGAATTTAGATTTTTTTTTCTCAAAATATTGACTTTATTCTTGTGTTGTAACAACTTTATTCTTGCAATTTTTTTCTTTTTTCCTCAAAATATTTTGACTTTATTTTCATAATTTTTACTTTTTTCTCAAAATATGTACTTTATTCTTGTATTGTTACAACTTTATTTTTGTCATTTTGACTTTATTCTTGTATTGTTACGACTTTATTCTCAAAATATTTTGACTTCATTTTTGTAGTTTTGATTTTTCTCTCAAAATATTTTGACTTTATTGTTGTATTATGACTTTATTCTTGTAATTTGACTTTATTCTCAAAATATTTTGACTTTTTTTTTTATAATTTTGACACTTTTCTCAAAATATTTTGACTTTACTCTTGTATTGTTACGACTTTATTCTTGCAATTTTGACTATTCTTAAAATATTTTGACTTTATTTTCATAATTTTGACACTTTTCTCAAAATATTTTGACTTTATTTTCGTAGATTACATTTTTTTTCTCAAAATATATTGACTTTATTCTTGTATTGTTACAACTATATTCCCATAATATTTTGACTTTGTTTTTGTAATTTTTAAACACTTTTCTCAAAATATTTAGACTTTTTTCTTGTATTCTTATGACTTATTCTCATAGTTTTGACTTTTCTCAAAATATTTAGACTTTATTCTTGTATTGTTATGACTGTATTCTTATAATTTTGACTTTATTCTCAAAATATTTTGACTTTATTTTCGTAATTTAGACTTGTTTTCTCTAAATATTGCTACTTTAATCATGGAATCTTAGGTTTTTTTTTTTTTTGAACTTGGCACTAAAATGCTGTCATAATATTATATATGAACTTTTGATTATTTTAAAATTTGAAAATATTTATTGAAAATTATATATATTATGACAATGTTTTTAAAGATTTATGCTTTATTTTGGTAAACAACTGAACAAAATGAAAAATGTTTTTAGTAAATTGCAAAAATAACTACAAAGAAATAGCAAGATAAATAAAATACTAATGAAATGTTGATATACGAAGACTGAAATACTATTTTCTTACAAAATGTATTCCAATAATATTTTATTTTACTTCTAATTTTTTAAACAGTATATTTAGATTTATACTTTATTTTGAAAAAAAAAGTTTTTTTAAATAACTGAACAAAATGTTCAGAAAAATTTACATTGAAAATTTTCACTTAGAAATTGATAGTAAATTTCACAAATAATTACAAAGAAATGGCAAAATAAATAAATACTAATGAAATTTTGATGCAGAAAGACTGAAATAGTATACTCTTTTTCTGCCTGGTTAGAAAAAATATTAAACGTTTTACACATCTATTCACTGTATTTTGATGCAAGTGGAATTCTATGTAGATTTTTTTTTTTTTAACTTGGCACTAAAATGCTGTCATAATATTACATGAACTTTTGATTATTTAAAAATTTGAAAATATTTATTGAAAATTATATATATTATGACAATGTTTTTTATATATATATATATATAATTTACTTATTTGATTCTCTCTCTCTCTGTACGTTTAACATTTATTTTAATAAGCGTTAAGTAACTTAATTGCTTTAACAGCATTTGATCTTAATGTGATTTTCTTAATTTTTAATGTCAAAAAATGTAATATGTTTATTATTTTGATTATAAATCATGTTCTGAGGCAGAAAATGATGTTTTCAAAGGGGACGTATTTATCCTCACCTTCGAACATTAAAATTCTTTGCATAGTTAACTTGTGTGCATAACTCAAACAAACCAGTTCCAACAAAAATGTCTTCATGACAAAACCTTGTAAATGTATAACTACATTCAATAAACAATCAATTCGCTGCTTTCAACAGACTCATTTGAGAGGCGCAGACTACAGCAGAACTTCTGGAACTTTAATACATTCTTGATCCGTGATCTAAGATCCTTCAGTCTGCTCGTTCCTTCCTTGCAAATCCGTGGCCGCTTTTGACGGGCCAGCCCCTGCAGCAGAGAGAATGGGGAAGGACGGGAATGCTTGCATCAACCTTCTCCATGGCAACATGCCTGAAGCCTGTCCTGAAATGCCTGGGGGTCACAATGATGACAAAACAGTATTTAACCGAGCACACTGCTCCGGCTATTTACAAAAGGCTTGAAGGGAGGGGAGAGAGCAGCTTCACAAAAGTCCATTTACAGTACGGGTCAGTACATCTCAATACCTTTACAATTCCAGTCAAATTCTTTGCGTCCCCCCCGCTGACAATAAGTATCTAGCCCGCGCCACACACAAAAGGGCGCCTGGCCATTTATGGTCTCCGCTGACATTAACCCAACAGATTTGGGCTCCTCTCCATTAAACTGCTCTTTCTTTTCTCTATCACGCCATTAAACTTCTCCCTTTCTTCCTCTGTCACGCGGGTCATTTCGAGTGCGAAGCCGTCGGAGTGCGAGATGCGACAACTTGCCTTTAACAATAATTAGTTCCTCTGTACAGCGGAACAATCGGCACCAAAAGGATTCCGCCGTTAAGGAGACATTAGCTGCCGTAACAAAGGGGGTCCCGGCCTTTGGAGCCGTTCGCCTCGCATTAGCTCATAGTCCTGCTTCCGTTTCAGCCTGGCTTTGAGTCAGGACACAGCGATGGGAGAAATCTCCCTGTGAGTTTGAGCTGCACGCATTATGCTTCCATCCCGGCCTAATCCTGCTTTTACAGGGGTCAAAATAAGGTCAATCCTCAGAGCATCCACACAGGACATGATGCTGGGGTTTGTGCACACATCTAAAGATGGAAATCTCACACACTGAGGGTTTTAGTTTCAAAGTATCTTAGGGAATCAGAAACTTGAAGAACTGACAGAAATTTCAAATCTCAAGTATCTAGTTATGCCATGAACAATTAATATAAATTGAGTTACAAATTATTCATAAATCCAAAATAGTCTTAAATTACAGCTTGTGCATAGCTGGGCAAATTCAGGCAGAGGAAACCAATTAAAATAAATAATGAATAAAAAATACACATATAAATGTGGCTTGGCTGCCCCCAAGACTAGAGAAATAACATTCCTAAACTCCAGAATTGAATTAAACTTAATCTGCCGCAATGAAGCCATGCTATTCGAGCCAAATCAAATATATTTATTTTGGTGATTTATGATATTTTTATAAGAAGGTACATTTTCAGTACCTCCACACTTAGGCATATAGTGTACATCTCTTGCTTTATAAGAAATAAGATACAATATAGATTAGATAAAATTGTGTTTTTAGCTAACTACACACCCTCAATAATTAAAAATGTTTTAGAATGGGATGCGCAATAATGGTATATGACCATATCGATATTAGCCAGTATTATTGTCCTAAGTTGGTCTAAATTTTCTGCCTGTTTTGAAAAAATATTAAACATTTTTAACATCTGTTCATTGTGTTTTGATGCAAGTAGAATTCTTTGTAGATTTATGCTTTATTTTGGTAAACAACTGAACATAATGAAAAAATGTAAATTAGTAAATTTCAAAAATAATTACAAAGAAATCACTAAATAAATAAAATACTAATCAAATTTAGAAGTACAAAGACTGAAATAGTATTTTCTTACAAAATGTATTCCAATAATATTTATTTTATTTTACTTCAAAATTTCTTTCTTTTTTTTTTTATTTATTTATTTATTTATTTATTTGACATTTTTTGAAACTTATACTCTTTTTTTTTCTGGTTAGAAAAAAATATTAACCATTTTCCACATCTGTTCATTTTGGGTTTTGATGCAAGTAGAACAAAAGAACAAAATGAAAAAATAATATTTAGTAAATTAGTACATTTCAAAAGTAATTACAAAGAAATAGCAAAATAAATAAATAAAATACTAATGAAATTTTCATGTACAAAGACTGAAATAGTATATAAAATGTATTCCAAATGTTTATTTTATTTGATTTCAACATTTTTAAACAGTATATTTAGATTTATGCTTTATTTTGAAAAAAAAAAATGTTTTTTTTTTTTAAATAACTAAACAAAATGTTCAGAAAAATAAACATTGAATTCGACACAGAAAGACTGAAATAGTACTTTCTTTAAACATTTTCCAGTACTATTTACTTTATTTTACATCTAAAAACCTTTTTACACATCTAAAAACCTCTTTTACACATCTATTCATTGTATTTTGATGCAGGTGGAATTTTATGTAGATTTATGCTTTTATTTAGGAAAAAAAAAAAGGGTTTTTTAAACAAGAAATTAGATTTTGTTTAGAAAATTCTACATTAAAAAATTCACAAATAATTACAAAGAAATAGCTAACTAAATAAATAAATAAAATACAAATTAAATTTTGACATAAAAAGGCTGAAATATTATTTTCTTTAAAAATATATTCCAATAATATATATTTTATATATAAATATAATATATAAAATGAAATTATATATATATATATATATATAATTCATTTTCATATACTTTTTTTCTGCCTGGTTAGAAAAAATATTAAACATTTTTCATATCTGTTCATTGTGTTTTGATGCAAGTACAATTCTATGTAGATTTATGCTTTATTTTGGGGAAAAAAAAGTTTTTTAAACAACTGAATACAATGAGAATTTGTTCTGAAAATTTTACACTGAAAATTTTCATTTAGAAATGGATAGTAAATTTCACAAATAATTACAAAGAAATAGCTAAATAAATAAATAAAATACTAATGAAACTTTGAGGTAGAAAGAATGAAACAGTATTTTCCTACAAAATGTATTCCAATAATATTTATTTTACTTATAATTTTTTTTTTGAAACAGTATACTCTCTTTTCCACATCTGTTCATTATGTGTTGTGATGCAAGTAAAATTCTGTGTAGATTTTACATAGAATCTATGTAGAGTCTATGTAAATTTCACAAATAAATAAATAAAATACAAATTAAATTGTGACGTAAAAAAACTGAAATATTATTTTCTTTAAAAATATATTCCAATCATATATAATTTTTTTTTTCTTTTTTGAAACCATATACTTTTTCTGCCTGGTTAGAAAAAATATTAAAAATTTTGCATATCTATTCATTGGGTTTTGATGCAAGTAGAATTCTATGTAGATTTATGCTGAAATTTTGAAGTAGAAAGACTGAAACAGTCCTTTCTTATAAAATGTATTCCAATAATACAGTATTTATTTTTTTACTTCTACATTTTTTTTAAACATTATACTCTTTTTCTGCCTGGTTAGAAAAATATTAAACATTTTCCACATCTGTTCATTACGTGTTGCGATGCAAGTAGAATTATATGTAGATTTTACATGGAATCTACATAGATTTCAAAAAGTAAATTTCACAAATAATTACAAAGAAACAGCTAAATAAATAAATATAAAATATAAATGAAATTTTAAAGTAGACTGAAATCAGATTTTCTTATAAAAAGTATTCCTTTTGGCATTCTATTGATTGCTTGTTAGCATGTTGTTATGTAGTTATTAGAGTGTCTGTGTTTGTTTTGACATAAGCACGTAACAAATTTTTATACTTTAAAAAGTATGAATTTAAGTATGAGCGATAATAAAAGGGATGCTTGCTTTAGCAAACACCCCTAACAATACAGATTTTTAATATCAGACATAACGTTTTGGACAGCAGCCTCAAAAATAATTACCGGCTATCAGTATTTTCCAAAATTTCTATTTATGTTTTGTTTCCATCAGTTACTTGAGTTAGTCTATGATTAGTATCCCACACTTCCACCTCATGACAGGAAGACCTTCTCACTCCTTTAAAGGTGTGTGTGACAGGTACGTCTACTGTCTAAGAGAGTAAGTGTGAGACAAAGACTGTGGGAGCTCCACGTTCTCTGTCCTCTTTTACCAGGGTACCCCGTCATGTGTCTTCTCACTCATCGATGGAGAGTCCCTGGTGTTGGTGATAGCTCAGGCCTCTTTGACAGAGAGAGGACAGGGGCGACTAACACCCCAAACCCCCACCTCCAGCTGCCAGGATAGGGCACACAACTGACAGAGGCGTCCTTGAGTCTGTCGACAGAACTAGCTGTGGGTGCTGAGGTACCCCTCCCATCTGCACAAGATGACTATTTCCTCTTTGCCCTACCTGCCCCCACAGACATCCAGTGCCATTCAACACCATGAATGACTTTGTCCATGCTAACCCAGTATGTCGGTCTTTGATCCCACTTATACAGGAAGAGACCATATAACTGGGAAAAATCAAGATGTTGTTGATGAAATCCCAGAGCTTTCTGATCCTGCGTAGACAGCAACGCAACTGACATGTTCAAGACCCAAAAAGGTAGTAAGGACATTGTTAAAATAGTCCATGTGACATCAGTGGTTTAAAATTATTTACCAGAATTTATTTAGCGGAAAAATGTAAATACACAACACTGTATTTCTGAAAGTAAATAACAATAACACTTTGTTTTAATAAAACCAACTAATTAGAGATGGTTTTGATTATTAAAATTTACTGAAACCATTAAAATGGAATCTATAAAATGAATGAAAATAGAATTTGGTGAAAAAAAACAAAAAAAACAAACTGAATTTAAGAAGAAAATAAGTATTTCATAGAGCCTTAAAAATGTCATTTTTAAAAATGTAATAACTAAAAGAGTCTAGAAAATTTTAAACGGGGAAAAAAAAATGGAATTTGGTACAAAATAAAACTGAATTTGAAAATAAAGTATTTCATACGGCCTTCATTTTATTTTTGTGTAAGTTGCATGATTTCAATTAATTAGACATGATCTTTGATTAATATTCGTTTAACCATTACAACAGAGTCTACAAAAATTAAAAAAGGAAAAAACTGAATTTGGTTAAAAATAAAATAAAATTTGAGAAGAAAAAAAGTATTTCATAGGGACTTAAAAATGTAATTTTGGTTAAACTTTTAATAAATTGCTGTAAAATGTGTAAGTTACATGTTTTCAGTTAATTAGACATGCTTTTTGATTGATATTTTTTAATTTAATAATTAAAATTGAGTCTACAAAAATTGAAAACTGAAAAAAAAAAAAAAAAAAAAAACGGAATTTGGTACAAAGTAAAACTGAATTTGAGAATAAAAAAGTATTTCATAGGGCCTTAAAATTATTATTTTTGTTAAACTTTTAATAAATTGCTGTTAAATTATGTAAGATAAATAATTTCAATTAATTACACATGCTTTTTGATTGATATTTTTTAATTTAACCATTAAAACGGAGTCTAGAAAAATTAAAAAGGAATCATATGAATTTAGTAAAAAATAAAACTGAATTTGAGAAGAAACAAATATTTCATAGAGCCTTAAAATGTCATTGTTGTTCTTTTTAATAAATTGCTGTTAAATTGTGTAAGTTACATGATTTCAATTAATGGAAAAAACTGAATTTGGTAAAAAATAAAACTGAATTTGAGAATAAAAAAGTATTTCATATTGCCTTAATTTTATTTTTGTTAAACTTTTAATAAATTGCTGTTAAATTGTGTAAGATAAATAATTTCAATTAATTACACGTGCTTTTTGATTGATATTTTTTAATTTAACCATTAAAACAGAATCTAGAAAAATTAAAACGGAATAAAATAAATTAAGTAAAAAATAAAACTGAATTTGAGAAAAAAATATTTCATAGGGCCTTAAAATGTAATTTTTGTTCAACCTTTAATAAATTGCTGTTAAACTGTGTAAGTTACATGATTTCAATTAATTACACATGCTTTTTGATTGATATTTTTTAATTTAACCATTAAAACAGAGTCTAGAAAAAAAACGGGGGAAAAAAACAGAATTTGGAAAAAAATAACAAATAAACTGAATTTGAGAAAAAAAAGTATAGAGCCTTTTTTGATTGATATTTGATATATATTTAACCATTAAAACGGAGTCTAGAAAAGTTAAAACAGAATCACATGAATTCAGTAAAAAATAAAACTGAATTTGAGAAGAAAAAAATATTTCATAGGGCCCTAAAATGTCATTTTTGTTCTTTTAATAAATTGCTGTTAAATTGTGTAAGTTACATGATTTCAGTTAACAGAAAAAAAAATGAATTTGGTAAAAAATAAAATGAATTTAAGAATAAAAAAGTATTTCATAGGGCTTTAAAAATTGTATTTTTGTTACACTTTTAATAAATTGCTGATAAACTGTGTAAGTGACATGATTTCAATTAATTACACATGCTTTTTGATTGATATTGTTTAACCATTAAAACAGAGTCTAGAAAAAATAAAACGGGAAAAAAACGAATTTGGAAAAAAAAAATTAAACTGAATTTGAAAACTTTTAAAAGTATTTCATAGAGCCTTTTTTGATTGATATTTTGAATTAAAACAGAAAAAAAAAAAAACGTACGTTGTGTTACTCTCGTGAACGCACGTCGAAGTCTGACGCAAAAGAGAAGAAATTGTTGAATAAAGTCATTATTTTTGTTTTCTTTGCACACAGAAAGTATTCTCGTAGCTTCATAGAATTACGGTTCAACCACTGATGTCACATGGACCATTTTAACGATGTCCTTACTACCTTTCAGGGCCTTGAACATGTCAGTTGCGTTGCTGTCAATGCAGGGTCAGGTTGAGATTTTCACAAAACTGTGAGCAAACAGACTGAATATGCCAACATTTTTGGGAGCCTCTAGATCGTTTACTTAAACTCGTGTTATTAGGATAATAGCGCTATTATCTGCGTTGAAAGTCTGGTTCAACACTAATACGAAGAACAGGATGTCATGAGCTTTCTTACTATCTTCAGTTGTATTTGAGCTATAACCGACTTGAAAAGTGATGTACGAGCACGTCGCTTCCTTCACAGCGGTCCCTCTTTACAAATGATTTTCTGTTACAGGATTTTTCTTCGGCATGTATGAAAACACCAGCGTTGTTCTTGGCCTGAGAGCCGTCTCAGCATGAAAAACCCTTATGAGTCCATGACAACAGCTTGGCTAGCTAACAAGGCGAAACGGTTTTGTATACGAACAGTGCGCTTTCATCATTAAAATCCTTTCAGAATACGTGCTAATCACCCCCACACTGATTTCTTGACTACCGCAAACAAACCAAACGCTGTCAAACCTCCAAAGTTTAACCGGCCTCCCTGGCTAGTGTTGCGTCGTCTGCTCTCCTGGCCGAGTTTGCAGTCTCGGTCAACATGTGCTCGCCCTCACAGTGCTAAAACCGAGCTAAAGCCAAGAGGCTCGTCTTAACGCTAACCCCTTGAAAATCCCTTTCCGCTCCGGTCGTACCATGAGAAGCAATTACAGGAGACATTTGAACGGAATTGGGCGTTTGTAACGTTCCACTCAATCTACGTCATCTTTGTTGTTGTAAAACCTGAATAAAACAAGTCGTACTCACAGCCCCCCGAGTAATGGACAATTAAACGCTGGAAAGAGTTGAGCACATTGTGCCAAGCGCGAGGTTTTGCTAGCGCTAGCGCGTTGCTATTTGTTAGGCTGTGGTGTCCAAACAAACACTTTCCCAGGGTTTTTACGTTTGAGAGACCACTTCTCGTGTGCTTTTAATCGGAACAATAACAAATGTGAGATGATTTATAGAAGTGTCACGCGTAATTGTGCTAAATTGTTATTTGCTCAAGACGAGGAACTTAAATTAATGACAACTATGTTTTTGCAATCAGTCTTGCTCAACGTCTCATGAAAGTCCAGTTGAATTAAAAGAAAAAGGCAGGCAGGTTTAAATGGTAAAGATTTTTAATTAGTTCATAAATATTTCTTTTTTAATTCAGCATACAAAAATGACAGTATGTACATCCACAGAGAAGTGGTTCACGACGGCCGTAATGGGTGACCCACATATTCTGTTCACATGCTCAGAGGTTTGGCATTTGAATGTCAGCATTTTTTTTTTATGTTGGGTAAAAATATAACAAGGCACAACACATATAGTCCAATGTCCTTGTTGGTATACGTGGAATAAATACAGGTATTCTCCCTCTAGAATTGAATGGAAGCCATTGCAATATTCCTCATTCAAAAGCCACATTTTGAAGTTCCCTTTGTGTTCAGCACTTGTCGGTTTATTAAACAGTCTTAACTGGTGAAACTAAAGTACCATCTGAGTTTCTGAGGTTTTGAATCGCTTAGAACTTGGAATGCGGAATCCTGTGGAACGCCGAGCGATTCCGAAGGTTCTAAGAAGAGTGCTAAAAAGCAAAAACGGGAAATGTACCTTTTATTTAAAATAAACGGACCCAGGTATTGTGTAAGAAAATAGACTTTTAAGATCTGGATAAAGGAGCATATGATTTATTGGTTTAAAAAAACAAAAAAAAACATGAGGAGTAAAAATCCTCTTGAGGACGGTGAGCTCATTTGTGTAGTAAAAAAATAAAGTCCAGCTTCTGAGTTGGTTTTTCTTTATAAAAGTTCATAAAGCCAAAAATAAACCTTGTCTTCTCAAAAGCATATAAGCTGGAAAAGCGTAAGACAAAAGTTGGTAACATGCTTTGGTTATTTGCAGCCAATGGTTATGCTCCACACCCAGGCTGAATATATCTAGAACAGAATCAAGTCTTGAAATTTTCAGCTCGTTCCACCAAAGTCAGGGAATTCGAAGGAGAATTCAGGCCAGTTCCGTTACAATAAGTAGAGCGCGTTCCACATCTCCTTTAGATTAGTTTAGTTCAAAACGTGTGACGGGGATCGGGACGACCGCGGAGATGGAGAGCTGACTCATTTGCACACGTATTTCTCCACAGTCCTCTCGCACTTCTTGCACGTGACGTAGCAGCACCAGTGGTATTTGCAGTGGCATCGCTCCACTACTCTCTCGGAGTACGGGTTGTAGCCTCTGCCACAGCACATCAGATCACAGCTGTCACTTCCGCTGGAGGTTTTATTGCACTGCCTGTAGAAGAAACAGACAAAAGGAACTTTATTATACATGCTGTACCACCAACAAACTTGGAAACATTATCCACCTTTTTCTTCAAAGCGGATGTATGCCTATGGGTGAGACTTCCGGTTCATTAGCTGCTATAGGGAAATAATGAGGAATAACAATGTGTTGTAAACTGTAAAACTGTTCGCATTACCGGTGTGTTCATAATTAAATTAATACATTGAAATATTATGGTGAGACGCACCAATTTGCAATATCAAGCTGCAAAAAGAGTGTTTTGTACAGCTAAAGATAGCTGGATGTGGATGAGACAGGAAGCCAGACCCATACAATTCTTGTGTGAAGAAAAATGTTAAATATATAAAAATAAAACGACAATAATCGGTCACAAAGAATGCTTTTCTATTGCGTTTTTTTTTACATTTTTTTATTATTATTTTTTTAAGATCTTAAAAACAATCTGAGTACAATATCCTATTTTATAGAAATATTTTTTATTTTAAATTTGTATAAAAATAACTTTTTATCAGCATTTCATATTAAAGTATTTTTTTTTAATAGAAAAAACACTTTATATAGCTTTCTATGATTTTAGATTCGATAAAATAGTATTATATTTTAGGTTTTCTAAAATACATTTTATTATTTTTTATAAAATCTAAAAATTAAGTTCATTTTATTTAACATTATTTTATATCAACACTTTTCCATAATACTTTACAATAAGGTTTCATTAGTTAACATTAGTAATATACTACTGTTAGTAATATACTACATAAACTACTGAACAATACTTTTACAGCATTTAAAAATTACTTAATATTTATTTCAACATTTACTAAAGCATTATTAAAATCAAAAGTTGTGTTTGTTAACATTTTTTATTAGCATTTTAAATTGAGAAATATTTTTAGTAGAAAAATCTGTATGTTTTCTATAGTTTTTTTGTCATTTTATATTTGAAAAAAAATAGTATTTTTTTTATAGTTTTTATAAAATATATATTTGATCATCTTTATAAAATATATATTTCTGAACATTTTAAATCCATTTTAAGTTATTTGACAGTTGACTTTTTGGTAATACTTTACAATAAGGATTCATTAGTTAACTACTTTGGTTAAACTAAGAATGAATATTTTTATAGAAAAATCTGTGAAAATATTTTCTATAGTTTACTAGGATCTTATATTTAAAAAAAAATAGTAAATTTTTATTATAGTTTTAATAATATATATTTTATCATTTTTATATAAAAATTCCATTTTGAGTTATTTCATTATTTCAACTCATTTTCAGTAAAACTTTACAATAAGGTTTCATTAGTTAACTACTTTGGTTAACATGAACTAAGAATGAACAATAACTTCTACAGTATTTATTAATCTTAGTTAATGTTAAGTTCAGCATTTACTAATGCATTATTTGTGTTTATTAAAATTATTATTTTACATCGCATTTCAAATTGAGGAAATTGTAATAGAAAAATCTGTGGAAATATGTTTTTTTTAATGAGTTTATATTGTACAAAACAGTATTTTTATTGTTTTTATAATGTGTGTGTGTGTGTGTGTGTGTGTGTGTGTGTGTGTGTATATATATATATATATATATATATATATATATATATATATATATATATATATATATATATATATATATATATATACATACATATTTATTTATTTATTTAAACGTTTTTATAAAATATATATTTAAGTCCATTTTAAATTATTTGACAATATTTTATATCAACACTTTTCGGTAACACTTTACAATAAGGTTTTATTAGTTAACATTAGTTAACTACCGTGGTCAACGTGAACAATACTTCCACAGCATTTAATAATCTTTATTTCAGCATTTACTAATGCATTATTAAAATCAAAATTTGTGTTTGTTAACATTAGTTAATGCACTGTGAACTAACATTAACAAACAATGAAAAACTGTATTTTTATTGCTTAACTAATGCGAACAAAGATTAATAAATACTGTAAAGAATGTATTGTTTATGATTTTTTTCATGTTAGTTAATACATGAACTAATGTTAACAAATGACAACTTACTGTAAAGTGTTACCTTTTTTTTAAATACTAAATATTTTTTATAGAAAAAAACAAAGTATTACATTTTTCTTCTGTATTTTTGATAAAATAGTAAATTTTCAACACCTTTTCATATTGAGTGAATGATCAATTTTACGGAAATATTTGAAAAACTTTTTTATATGCAGAAAATATAAAACGGGCAATTCTTTTAAACATTAAAAAAAAAATTTATCAATACTTTTCAATACTAAGCATATGAAAGATGTATTTACGTACTTAAATAAATAAATAAATGTACAAACTGACTAGTCTGCTGTTAGACAACTAACTCATTCCTAATCCAAACTGTTTTGCACATGGAACTTCATGAACATGATTTCAAAAATACATTCACACAAATAGATGACCAAACATTTCTCCGTGACCATGAGAGTAATTACTAAACACAAGCGCCTTTTCAACCCAAGGTAAACATTTAGCTCAACCACATATTAAACCAACAGCACTAAACCTTCTTATAGCCCGTTTTAAGAGCCAGTTGATTCGTACCCAGGGAACATTTTCTCTTGCATTTAAGTGGATCCTGCAGACGCCCTGCATGTACTGAAGCCTGAGGCATCTTGAGCAATGAACAGCCCTGTCATAAATCACGCTCCATACACTAGGGGTCGGCCTGTGTGCAGCCCTCTCAGCGTAAGTGCATTGTTTTATAATTGTGTGGTGTTAATGCTCAGGGTGCTGAGAGACAGACAAGATGGGATGACTACCACGAGGAGAATGCTGTTATTTAAAACTAAAGTAAAAGTCTCCCAGGTCAATGCTGAAAGGGCAGAAAGGAAGGTAAATATGCTTAAGGCCTCAGTGAGTAGCATATGTTCTGCTGACCCGCACCGATGAGAAGTCATACAGTTTATAATACGTGAAGAGACTTTCAAAAGAATTAAAAAGTCTACACTTAGTACATTTTGCTTCCAAACTCCTAACGTCTCTACGGTGATCTGGTTTTACCATCAGTTTAGCAATTTAACAGCTGTGTGCAAAACTTTAAATTTTACCTCAAAGTGAAAACACATTTTCAAACATCTTTTAAACAGCTTTCACTCACTCAGATTGTTTCTTGTTTCTTTAGCGATACCGATCATCTCTGAGCCTCTGGGATGTTGTTCTGTCTGAACTTCTAATGCGCCAATTTCATTAATAGCAGTCTTGCGGCCCACAAAGCAGCATGAAGAACACGGAGAGCAATGCAAGTCCAGATGAGATACGTTCAGGACCGCTCTAAGCTTGTCATTTGGTCTCTCCTCATCTCTCAACGCCAAATCAGATTAGAGAAGCCATCTCTGCAGGTCTAGTTAGGGTAACACTCACGGCTCATTATCTTAAGACCCTTCAAATCACAAAGAGAGGATGTGCAGTGATAGCAGCTTCCTGACTTTGTGGGTGAATCTTATGGGAAAAAAAGCCCAGGTCACATTTCACCACAACATCAAATAAAGAAAAATGGAAAGAAATGTTTATCATTTATAATATTATGTCATGTTACACAATATTATAATAATGTTTACATATATAATATAAATCATTTTAAACATTTTAAATTTTGTACAATTTTTCTTGTTGATTATTTTAATTCCTTTTATATGTAAAGCACTTTCAATTACCATTGTGTATGAAATGTGCTATTTAAATAAACTTAATTTTATTTAATGATAAAAATGTATTTCTATTCTTTATAATGTGCTTAATTATCATTAGAATAACAATTTATTTGAATCAAAATTAAACACTATCCCACATCCAAAGAGTCTCATTACAGAAACATTATAAAACATAAGACGTGCACATAAAACAATGTTTTTAGTGTGACAAAGCACACAGATATTTTGGTAAAATAGACAATTTTATAGAAATATCTACAGGAATATTTTTCTAGAATTTATCACTAATTGATCTTTTTAAAATGTTTTATCTGTGGAAATATACTTTCTATATTTTAAATAATTAAAATATTTTCTTAAAATATATACATTACCAGTCAAAAGTTTTTGAACAGTAAGATTTTTTACTTTACTTCTGCTCATCAAGACTGCATTTATTTGATCCAAAGTATAGCAAAAGAGTAAAATTTTCAAATATTTTTTACTATTTAAAATAACTGTTTTCTATTTAAATATATATTAATGTAATTTATTCCTGTGATTTCAAAGCTGAATTTTTAGCATCATTACTCCAGTCACATGATCCTTCAGAAATCATTCTAATATTCTGATTTGCTGCTCAAAAACATTTATTTTTATGTTGAAAACAGCAGAATTTTTCAGAAAGTTCAGAAGAACAACAGAATCTTTTGTAACATTATAAATGTCTTATCATCACTTTTGATCAATTTAAAGCATCCTTGCTAAATAAAAGTATTAATTTCTATAATTTCTTAGAAATTGAAAATGCTGATCAAAGATCAAAGCTTTGATCACAGGAATAAATTACATTTTAAAATATATTCAAATAGAAAACAGCTATTTTAAACAGTAACAATATTACTGCTTTTGTTGTATTTTGGATCACATAAATGCAGGCCTGGAGAGCAGAAGAGACTTCTTTAAAAAAAACATTAAAAATCTTACTGTTCAAAAACTTTTGACTGGTAGTCTATTTGTAAAATAACACAAAATAATAATATATATATATATATATATATATATATATATATATATATATATATATATAAAAAATATTAATGTATTATATACATGTTGTTTAAAAATTTTTTTATATATATATATATATATATATGTTTTTTTTTTAACAACATATATATATATATTTTGTTTTGTTTTGTTTTGTTTTTAAACAACACATTGCCATAATTTGTGCTAAAACTAATGTTAGAGCAAGTTTAAATATTGTATAAATAATTATTTTTGGGATTACAGCAATAAGGAGGGGCTTTTTTTTTTTTTCAACGGGAAGTGTGCTTAACTGTTATGAAAGACAAAATGTAAACCTTTTCACAATGTAAACATATTTCCTTCTTTCTTTCTGCTGATTTTGGGGTTAAACATGGCCTGGACATCTTCACAGGGTTTATGAGATTCACCTTCATTGTATGTTGTAATTATAATAACTGACATTCCAACACAATGTTCATCTGAGGCCAGCAGGTGTTCTGTGGGGTGATGGGATAAACAGAGGTGCTGAACCCCCTACATACCACAGACCACCATGGAAGAAGCAACATGTGCGACACACACAGTTCCCTGTTGACGTTCTCTATTGATTACAAAACACACCAGTGTCTTGTGACCAAGTGCCAAGCACTAAATATATGAACAGAGAGCACGTGTGAGTAGTCTTATCAGCACGACGGCTGAAGATGCATACTTTGTGTTGAGTGCACCTGACATATAACATGTCTGTAGGTTATCAGCACACTGACCTATAATACCTTTAAAAGCCTAAATGTATACAACTGAAAATACTGAGTTTAAGAATTTTAAAAGTCTGTAAAATTTGACTGGATGATCTGCAATCAAAGACATTGTGATATAACTGTCTTTTATTGTTGCTGCCACCATTGCTGAAAATTCATGTCACGTGAGCCAATAGTTCCACGAAGCTTAGCCACAAAAAAAAAAAAAAAAAAAGAAAAAGACACTGAGCACATTTAAGCGCAAACATAACAAAAATGAGGAAGCTGAGGTTTTTCCATTCTTACCTAAATCTACACCTGCGTCTCCACTGATAAAGCAATAGGAAATAAGCAGGAAGAATTCATTGTCGAGCTAATCTGTGTGTGCAGAGCTGCTATCAGCTGAGAGCTCTTAGCTCTGTGAATAGCAGCATTACTCACAGACAGACTGTGATAATGGTAAAGAGGACACAGTCACTTTGGACATGTCAGAGACACGCGTGTACACACACACAGACTGATTTTATCAGGGCTTTTCAAAAGAAAATAGTGCCACCACAGGAGGAAAGAGATGAGACATTATGAAGTGACAATGAATAACCCAAGACAAACATCTCATGACATGAGCAGTGTGTTTAGAGACAACCTGGCAAGTTAAACTAGTTTTTAAATAGTGGAATAGTTTGCTTTTCTGACCAGCAACAAATCAGTTAAAAACAAGGCTTTTAAAGCAGGGCTCCACAGTGCAACCATTTGCGACTTTAGTGCGTGCAACTATAAAACAAAATATTTAGGAGCATAAAGCTTCAAAGGTTTCTACGTGTTTTTGCAGCGTTGAATAATGTATCACAGACAAATCTCATGAATCCTTTCATCAAGTGTAGAGAGAGTGTAAATAAGAGATTCACTGTGCAGTGTAGAGAGCTTTGTTGATTATAATGGAACTTTGTGAGATCACGATGAACTCAGATGAGTGACAGCTTTTAATGACTTTTAAGGGAGTTTGTAAATGAGATATTGATTTAATACAACAGTTGAATAAACAAAAAGTTAATATTAAGTGACTTACATTGTCTGACTATAACAGTATTGCCTGACTTTACTCTATTTCATCGTCAAAAATAGTTTGAAACAAGTCACAGTTGAGCATTTCCATTCACACACACCGGTGTTTCATTTATGCAAGAACGTGCGTTTTTAAGTGAATCTAGTGAGTCAGTGATTCAATTTCCCATTCATAAACACAGTCACTTGCTTTATTCCTGAATATATCAGCCATTCGAATGAATCAAATGAATGAATGATTCAGTAATAAAATCAGTGACTTGCTGCCACATACTGACAGTTTTAGTTTCAGTTATTTAAATCATCTAATATTTCTATATTCAAAATTTTATATTAAAACATTAATCTTAACATTAATTGACAATCAATTTGATTAAAGTAAGCGTAGTGCCCTGTAAACTATGTTAAATTTGTCTTTTCTGGACCTACTAAAAATGACTGGTATGGATGAACATGAAGGGAATATTTAATAAAAAATAAGTATTTAATTAAATAAAAATCTATTTTTGTATTAGGGCATGTGAAAATATTGTTTTTCCCGACTGGGCTAGCAAAAAAAATAATATATATATTTTTTTTACTAGTTGGTGCAGGACACTATAATTCATTTATGTAAGTGTGGATTGCTAAAATAAAGTAAACTGTGACATATTATACCCAAATTATTCATACAGTGGACTACCAGTAAAACTGATAAAGATTTGGGACCAAAAATTTTATTTGACCTGATCATGTTTTGTTACATACCTTTCTATCAAAGTTATCTGACATTATCAAGATGAATTTGTTCTGACACGGTTAAACTCTGAATTCTTGTCATATTTTATTACCATTTTTAAACTATAGCAAATAAACCATGATAATGTTAGAAATTTTGAAGGTGTCTGAATAAATTTTGGTTTGACAGTATGTGATTTATTAATTAGTTAGTCTCACCTGTCCTGAGTACCGAAGGAGCCCAACTTGTCATTCTTCATGCAATAGTCCGGTGAGCTCTGCAGATAAACCAGCTCATTCTCTCGGACCGGCCGGATGTCGATGTCTTTGGGCACGAGTTGCTTGCGTGTGCCCATAGGCCGATGAACCACCTTAGTGGCTGACAAGTACTTGGTCTTCAGGTCAATGGCGATGTCCTTCAGGTCCTGTAGGCCTCTCCAACAGGTCCGAATAGAGCAAGAACCAGAAACACCATGGCATTTACATTTCATAACCAGGGCGTCTCGCAAAGCCTGCATGGAGGGGGGAAAAGTGCGATGGATTCAGATGAAGCTAATAATAAAATGACATTTTAGAATGCAACATATTAGTGAATTTGGACAGCTTTTGCTCATTACACAAGATGTATCAAAAAAAGAAAAATACTTTGAAATCCAATCAGACTCACACTAAACCATTTTAATTCTACATGTGGTTTGAATCAGGTTTGTAATTCATATCAGACTCCATGCCCAGTTGCCTGGCAGATTAAGTCATGTGACTGACTTTCGTAGTGAATCATTGAAACCACATGGTTTTTCGTTGAGGCACCGCTTACCTGTCTGCCCACTTCGCTGTTGTGAAGATGCATCAGCTTGTTGGCATTCGAGCCAGACTTCTTTTTCATCTTCATGGGGGCATCAGAAAACTTTGAGCCCATGAGGAGACCATAATGCAGGTTATCAGCACAACCACCCCACCTGTATCCAGGCTCAGGGATTTCACCTGGAATCGGGCCACATGTGCACAACCTCAGGTCTCCAGAGGTGCACGCCCGTGCTATAGTGTGACTTATAGCGGCTGCGGAGAGTGCGTATACGAATGCAGACTCCCTCGTTCCTAAAAAACAAACAGATTTAAATTAGTTGCTTGTATAAAAAAAGCAAAGCAAAGCAACGTGAGAAACCCGTATGAAAGGATAATGGCGGAGATTATGGAACTGTTCTCACAGTGCACATATGTCATGACAAGATAATAGGTGTAGAAACAGGAGAGGCTCAACTTGACCCCGTACAAGGTACATCAAAGGCCGGTGCACTTACGTGCTCTAACTCTTGACAAATGCAAACGGTCTGCAGGGACGGACGTCATACGGTTTTCTAGAACTTCAACAAGATTTGGTTTGACCGGCATTTGGATCACGCTAAAAGCTTGTAATAAAAAAATAGGGAGGATGATTAAGCTACCCGTCAAAGCGTAGCATGAGTGTCAACGCCGCGTGGAAATTCAAGACGTGACGCTGCCTCATTAAATACACAATATCCCCTCTATTATATTTAACTGATTTAATATTTCTTTAATTGGTTGACAGCTGAGAATCACATCTGTGCTCTAGGGGTCAGAGGGTCGCAGGGTAAAACCGTAGGCTTTAAACGACTAAAAAAAAGGCAATTCTCTGTCCATTACTGACTAACTCGCTCAATAGCATCTCTCAGTGAATAGAATGGATGCTATTGTTTGTCCTCACAGTAAACGCTGCTCCTCCGTGGAGCCTCTCATCAAACAGAGCATGAGAAAGAAGAGCGACGCGCAAGAATTCGGGTCGGAGGTTTCCGGGTGGGCATTTCTTTTATCATGCAGCGAGGCACTTAGACCGAATTACAGCATTTAACTGGCATAGTCTGCGTTACCCGGAGCGAGAGTGTTTAGAGATCACCTTAAGCCATTGCCCTCATAAAGTTTTCCTTGAGCAGTTAGATGGGTTCTTCAGACCTATTAAGGCCTGAATGGAAACCACACTTGGGTATAAAGAGAGGTGTGTGGTTGCCTTTGAGGGGCTGGCAATGAACAGACAGCGGCTCTTCTTGCCGTGTCTAAACAGAACATCTGTGGATAGAAAACTAGACCTCAATTGGAAATAAATCCTCCTTGGACATGATTTTCCTCTGTATCTCACCTCGTTCCAGGTCCGGGAGGAATTTTGGAGCGTCAATGGAGGAACAGTTCCAGCGCATGTCTGCGAAGGTCTTTTGGCAGACCTTTTTAACCTCCCGTGCTGCTTGGATGATGGTTTGCATGAGTTCCAGGTTACTCCTACAGAGCTGAGCCTGCGAGGAGACGAGGCCTGGCAACGTCTTGCAGTGCTGGGTCTTGTTGATGTGCTGTGTGGTCTGCGATAGCGACCTAGATGAGGAAGCGCATACGTTTCAATGACTGGTGAATGGTGTACATGTCTTGTGAGTTGTAGAAATTTAATCAGATTTTATATTACAAGTTAAACAGACATTAAAATGTTTGGTGGTGTGAAAAGTGATCAAAATATTTGTGGCAAGCCTTGAGTTTAAAGGGGCTGGATGAGGCAAAAAGTCAAATAAACACGGTTAAAGCCAACTCTAAAATATTAGGAGTAACATCAACGGCTTCAATACGTTCGCGCAAGCGGTCTCGCACGCATTTAGGCTGCGGGCTAAAATTGTTCAGTGTCTCGCTCGCAAAGGCATGCAAACAACAACCCATTCCCAGAGATAATCAATCAAGATTAGACCGAAATGGAAGAAGATTATTTCTGCATCGCTTGGAAGCAAGAAAGGCACCAAAAAGCAATTGCCAATGGAAAAAATGTTGTTTATCTGTAAGATGATTCGGTTATTGTTCAAAGCTACGTAGTGTATGTTCCATGGTAAAGCGGCTGTCAGACAACGCCAGAAGGATTTTTGCAAACTTAAGTCATAGTAAAAAACACAAATCAGAGATATTATCTTCCTTAAACATAAACAGTATTAATTTCAGCAAGAAACCGATTGAATTCAACCACTGTTTTTTTGATTCCTCCTTCTCTTTTTTACTAAAACCCACACGTTCGTGAGAACCAACTAATGCCCGCTCTACCTTTGCCTGTTTCGGATTAGGGGCCGCCACTTTATGTTTCATGATATGCTGTGACTGACAGACCCTTGTCTTAACCTCCACACACACACGCTCCGTCTTTGTTATCCAGGGAACACAGGTGTTTATGGCGGCATCTGTTTTGCATTTCTTGCCATGCAATATCAAGTCAGTGGAAACTTCTACCAGCATCTTGTGCATGCAATGGCCTCATCACAACCCAATTTCTCCACCATCATGTTTTCTATCGCAGTGCATCAACAGTATGATTATGCGAATACAAAACATTCTGCAGAAATCAACACAAAGTTACCAGGAAATTAGAGTTTAGCTGGTTTTGATTTAAGAGAATTAAGATTTTTGTCCTAACACTTCCAAATACCAACAATCATTTTTTTATCACATGATTAATTCAGTCAGATTTAAAAACACCTAGAATGTGTTTGAAACAGTTTCAGTGTATATCAAATAAAAAGCAACTCACAGCCATCTGATTCCTGCGCACTGCTGGGACAGGAGCAGGAATGTGAGGAGACAGAGCGGGAGTGAAGGGAAGGTTCGCTTCATGCTGTACAATAAGATCCAGCTCGATCAGAAGACACTGATGCAGGTGCTCGCTGACCCCACTGCTTCTGGACACGCTTATAATTAAAAGCCAAAAGCCATGGCACTTAATCCTTATTTCCGTCCCTCTCCTGCTTGGAAAAATTAAAGAAATCAGATTCCAATCACATAGGTTCATTTTATGCTCTATGCACCAGATGTACTTTGAAGATTTTTACTCTTTGAAGAGCTTTACTATTACTCCAAATAGTAATTTTGTATTTAAATTCTGTATTATGCAATTTTATTGAATTACTGTACATTTTAGTTGTTGAGGATTTAATATAATTGAAATTAAAAATGTGCATTTTGTTGGTTTTTGCATCTAGTTGTGACAAGGAGGCACTGGAAAAATAAGCTAATTACAAAGCTACATTTTTTAAATAACAATTTTCAGTGCTTTAGCACTCTGCAGCAATTTTTTTAAATATCTGTGTTTTTGGAATGTTATCAAATGTTCTTAGATTATTCCATCTGCTTGAATAGGAGGGCAATAAAAAGATACTAGCTCCCAGCGGACAAGCTGTCGGGCCTCAGGCATGATGCTTTCAAATACAGACAGTGATTGTCCAGATTGCAGAGCTTTTTTTTTCCCCTTTCCCCTTCTGGCTATAGACCTACACCCAGAAAACTATACATTAAAAGTGCAATTACAATTACAAACATAGCTATTGTATAAAAAATTATAGTACTTACAGTACTTATTACGCTTAAATGCTTCTGCTATTGAACTTAACACTATAATTTCAACTCTACTAGTTTATACTATTTTTATTTTTTTTTTTTTTTTTTTTTTTTTATCAGTATCAAAATGTAAAGTGCAGTAACTGACGCCACATTGATTTTTAACTAACAAATTTAATCTAGCAATTCAACCTTTTCTGATTTTCACGTTCAATGCGTTGCTTTTAAGTGTACTACATATAAAGGAATAAATACTAAATGTGTGTTTATATCCTATGCATTATCTATAATCTATATAGCATTGCCACGGCAAGCTATACGGACTTAACATATTTTAATATGCTCTTATACAGCCTATGTAATTAAACAAATCTCATAAGATGTAAACAACGGCAAGCTATTTAAAGTGTGCGTACATATAGCCTATGTAAAAGCAATAAGACGGCTGGTTCACTCTTGCTTTCTCCAAGTTTGCACTTTATCTCGTTTTTTCACCTTGAGGGGAAACGAGGTAAAATTAAAATATAATTATTTCAGTCGATACAACCGCTCTAGATGGTCTACGTACTATTTAGGCAGAATTGCAGATGTTATTTTACTTTAAAAAGCATCAGGGATGATATTTAACAGCTTAAACATCTTTAGAGTTAAGAAACTTAGAATAAATAGGAACGCACTTTCATCCTCACCTTTACCACACGGAGACTGACGCCAAAAAAAGCCGCTTGTGGAAAGTAATCCAGAAGTGTTTTATTTAAATCCAGCCAATAGGTCTGAATGTGCGTTAATCCGTTTTTGTGAAGTCCGAGTGAGAAAGCATCATGCAACAGTCCACCGATAAGGAGTCGTGTGTTGATTTAGCGGTGCGGTGCGGTGCTGCTCGGGCGCTGGAATCTGCTGGACTGACGGTGCAGACGGAGCTCGAGTCTATATGAGCCCGCGCCCCACTTTGATCTCGAGCTGATGTCAGGGGCCATTAGCATAACAAAGTGGTTAAGGTTTCCAAGCCAAAGAAAACGCTGAAAATATGATCTGTGACACTCTGACATCTCGCTACTTTTGACACGGAACTTCATCGTTTTTTTTCAAAGCATTTTCATCGAAAAAGGTGCGGTTTGCGTCCCTCATGAATAGCTTAAGTGTGTAAACGATTTAAAAAAAGCTAACAACTTTTATGACGTGATATTGTAGGCAATATTTTAATATTGTATTTTATATAGTTTTTTTTAATTTCCTTTTCCGTTTCCAACTTATTCCAACACAACACATTTCAGTTAAACTTCACGTATTTATATTTATTCCTTCTATAAATAACTTTTGAACAGTTGTTCATAACCATGCTGTATTAAAACGATTTACAATTCCATATATATATTATGACATCATCCTTTCAGGATGTGAACTCAAGGACAAAGGTGATTTATTAGCACTTTATCTTAGATTTTGTCAGAAGGACGTGATTTTAAACAGTCCACCCTGTCGCTATTATTTTGTACAGTAGTGTTTTTTGGAGTGGATATTTGTTGAAATATCAGCATTACATTCCTTAATATCATGCCATTGACTACTAATATAATTTTAAAATGGAAAAGGCACGCTGTTACTAATTTTCCGACAGGTGAAATAAGTGAGAAATCATGGGAAAATCAATTTCAGGACATAAAATCACAGAATTCGCTACAAAAAATGAAAATTTCGCAATTCTAGTGTTTGCATGGTTCATTAAAATTAAGCAGGCTATTTTATTTTATTTTTTAATTTCCTTTTCCGTTTCCAACTTATTTCAACACAGCACATTTCAGAAAAAAAAAAAAAAATCTATTTATTATTTCTATAAATAACTTCAGAATAGGTTAGAATAAAAACAGCTGTTAATAACTGCTTTATTAAAATGATTTACAATTCATAAATAGCCTACATAATGACATCATCGTCCTTTTAGGATGTGAACTTAAAGACAAAGGTGATTTAATAGCACTTCATCTTAGATTTTGTCAGAAGGACATGGTTTTAAACTCCACCCTGTCGCCATTATTTTGTACAGTAGTGATTTTTGGAGTGGATATTTGTTGAAATATCAGCATTAAATTCCCTTACTAATAAACTACTCATAATATCGTGCCATATAATACTAGTATATTTTTAAAAGAACTATTTTTCATTTCCATTACAGATTTTGCAGAGGTGAAATAAGTGAGAAATTATGGGAGCATCAAATTCAGGCTATAAAAATCACAGAATTCGCTATGAAGTTGGAAATACTGCAATTCTAGTATTTGCATGGCCCATAAAATTAAGTAGGCTATTATTTATTTATTTATTTATTTTTATTTCCTTTTCCAATTCCAACTTAAATATATTTATATTTATTATTTCTAGAAATAATGTCAGATTAGGTTAGAATAGAAACGGTTGTTCATAACTATGCTTTATTAAAATGATTTACAATTCATAAATAGCCTACATAATGACATCATCATCCTTAAGATGTGAACTCAAGGACAAAGGTGATTTATTAGCACTTTATCTCAGATTTTGTCAGAAGGCCATGATTTTAAACAGTCCACCCTGTCGCTATTATTTTGTACAGTAGTGATTTTAAGAGTGGATATTTGCTGAAATAACAGCATTAAATTCCCTTTCTAATAAACTACTCTTAATATCATGCCATCGACTACTAATATATTTTTAAAAGCACTATTTTAAATGGGAAAAGGCACCCTGTTACTAATTTTCTGAGAGGTGAAATAAGTGAGAAATCATGGGAGCATCAATTTCAGGAAATAAAAATCACAGAATTCGCTACAAGTTGGAAATATTGCAATTCTAGTGTTTGCATGGTCCATAAAATTAAGTAGGCTATCCAGCTGTAAGCCAGAGTTTCCACACTCGTGCCATTTACAGTCCTGCACACGGCCCATATTGGCCACTCCAAAAACAAGGCAATTTTCCAAGCACGCTAATAACGATTTCAACGTGATAAATGCGTCCTGATGCACGCCACTATGTGACAAAGGTTCTTCTACATTTCACACAATAAATGATTTAACCTCCAGAAATACTCCCAGTAGCCCATTGAAGTCCACATCTGAGCAAAGATATTTCCTAATTTATAAAAATGAGCTATTAAATTCCCTTGTTGTTTTTGGTCCATCAAGAAGTATAAAAGAGCCCATTAAAGGATTCATTATCATTACAGATCGCTAATAATAAATATAAATGTGTTGAGAAAATATTGTTGTAGAATAAAAAATAGGCCGGTACGTGTGTCCATTTATTACAGATCCCACCACACACAATGGCCAAGTTAATATTTTAACCATCTAAGGTAACTGTCATTTTAATAGTGTCTATGGTGTAATAAAAGTCAAGATGTTCTCTGGCCATATGCTTCTCTTATTAACCCGGCTCTCTGGTCCAAAAACGCCTCCTGCAGTGAATTCCCCAACACTCACACAAGTTTCCCCTGTAAAACACACCACACAACCCAATTTTCAAATAACGACGCAATTAAAATACAATCATTAAGACTTTTTCCACTGTTAACAGTATCTACTGTTTTATATAAAGCAGGCAATTCCACTGATTCTGCGGTTAAGTGTGTGAAAGTAGGTGTGTGAGCATTAGTTCGAAACAAAAGAGCAAGAAAACAAGGAAAAACAAACATCAAAGCTAAAGTTTCAAATTAAAAAAAGGTCTATACGCCCCATTTGAAAAAAAATGCAATTTGCAATAGTACATATTTCTTTCTAACACACGCAAATGTTCGAACGAGGAATCCGATGGATGTTTCACGCTATTAAATTGAATCGAACCGCACAGACCGCGTTTGTTCAAGGCCTTGCGTTTGTACGAGTACACGCCAGACGCTACTTATTATCTTGAACTGTATTTACTTACACGCACTAAATCACACACCATAACCTTGATTGACCCGCCGAATGCCTTTCCTTTCACGTCCTGTTGCATAATACACCATACTGAGGGGTGTCAAGAAGACAAAATGTCACACAGACTTAAATCATTCACTCCAATGAGGCCTGCGAGAGAGGCATGATATTGGAAACTGTAGGCATGACTATTTTAGTTTAATTGATTTAAGAAATAATCTAATAAACTAATCATTCTCTCACAGCTGAAGCAAAGAAGAGAAAAGAGGGCGGCGTGTATATTTATAGCTAATCTGATACTCTTTAGAGGTACCACCGACAATTGCCAAAGCATGACATTTCCATTCGCCGCCAAGCTGCACCATTTCAGCTCAATATATAACGTGAAATGCCCGTGGAGCTCTAATCTCAACGCGAAGCGATGGGAAAGCAAATATATGCGCTGTTGCGCTAAACACATCTGCCCACAGCAAATTATTTAAATATGCGGGAATGGGAATTAGCCAAGCTAAGGGGGATGTGCTGGAGATAATAGACTTTGGACATGAATGAAAACCACAGGCTTTTTTTTTGGAGATTCAATGCATTCTGAACATTGTGGTTGGATGGAAGCATCAATAATGTTAAAACAAGCTTATTTATGATCGGTTACACTTCCAGTCAAAACTACGATTTTATGTTTTGTTTTGTTTTTTTTTAAGAAGTCTCTTCTGCTCACCAAGCCTGCATTTATTTGATCCAAAGTACAGCAAAAATAGTAAAATACTGAAATATTTTACTATTTAAAAGAACTGCTTTCTATTTGAATATATTTTAAAATCATTTATTCCTGTGATTTCAAAGCTGAATTTTTTGCATCATTACTCCAGTCACATGATCCTTTAGAAATCATTCTAATATTCTGATTTGCTGCTCAAAAAACATGTATTATTATTATTATGTTGAAAACAGCTGAGTAGAATTTTTTTAAGGTTTCTCTGATAAATAGAAAACTTTTGTAACATTATAAATATCTTTTCATCACTTTTGATCAATTTAAAGCATCCTTGCTACATAAAAGTATTAATGTTACAAAATCCCACATCCAAAAATTCTCATTACAGAAACATTATAAAACATAAGATGTGCACATAAAACAATGTTTTTAGCGTGACAAAGCACACAGATATTTTGGTAAAATAGACAATTTTATAGAAATATCTACAGGAATATTTTTCTATAACTTATCACTTGTATCACTACTTTTTTTATTATTATTATTAGTTCACATTATGTTTTATCAGCACTTTGCATATCTGTGGAAATATACTTTCTATATTTTAAATAATTACAATATTTGTATAAAATATATACATTACCAGTCAAAAGTTTTTGAACAGTAAGATTTTTTACTTTACTGTTTTACTTTAATGTTACAAAATCTTTGGATCTTTCTATTCATCAAATAATACTGAACAAAATGTACTCAACTGTTTTAAATATTGATGATAATAATAATAACAAAATAATGTTTCTTGAACAGCAAATTAGAAAGATTTTTGAAGGATAATGTGGCACTGAAGACTAGAGTAATGATGCTAAAAATTTAGCTTTGATCAAAGGAATAAATTACATTTTAAAATATATTTTTAAAAAAGCAGTTATTTTATTAGTAGAAATATTTCACAATATTACTGCTTGTGCTGTATTTTGGGTCAGATAAATGCAGGCTTGGTGAGCGGAAGAAACTTCTTTTAAAAACAAAAAACAAAAACAAAAACAAAAAAACTTTTGACTGGTAGTAAACAAAGTGTGCATTCTTATCTTTCAGACAGATCATTTTCATGCAGTGCGAAGCCATAATAGGATCATGTTCATGGAAAAACTCTTACAGTCAGCCATTTTTATGAGGGATGTGAAAAGCATCTAGTAACAGTGAGATGTGAATGGGCATGAACTCTTAAATATCAGGTCAAACGGGACTGAAGACTGGCCAAAAGAGCCGTGACCTCCCTAGTGTGTCTGTGTTAGAGGTTTTAACACACAGGCTCTCAATTCCTCCCGGTACCAGGATCAACACCCCAGCCACTTTGATCTTCTACCAGCATTGAGAGTCTTACATAGCCTTAGGCCGGGCACGAAAGGCTTCGGTTTATATAACTGAAATTATGCATAGGGTAGTAAACTACATGTGCTTCGAATGAGAAAATGTCCATTTTGCCTTCAAAACGTTAACTGGATTGAGCAATTTTAGACATTTTGTGCTGGCTATCCGTGTGTGAAGTTTAATGCCGTTACTGAGACTAATGATTTAACGTTTGCATAATGAATCATTTGCGGCAGCTGTGCCAACTGCGCCGCGCTATTCGTCTTCTATCTGAGACATCATCAGACACATAGCGCCATTTACCCTGACACATAGTCAGATCGTTCATTCTGAGCTTGTTGAAGGAGTGCAGAGACACGGTGCCCCCCGTCCTCCTGACGTCTCAGGTCTCTGCCCTGCTCACAGCTGTCTCGTGTCTCAGCGACTGTCAGCGGTCCAGAGCTAGAACTGCACGGCTGTATTTGAGCTGCACGTCGCACTCCTGATATGCATCACTAAGAATGCAAAGTAACAAGAACAAATAAACTTCAGTCAAAGGCAAAATAAATCTGTCCTAATGCCTCTTAGTTAAAAAAAAAAAAAAAAAGACTGGATATTGTCATAAGCAACGTTGAAGTGTTCTGCTGAACACACACACTACAGTAATTATTTATTATATATACACATTACAATTAAATATAATAATGGCTGATAATGTGTGCACACATTAAACATATGTGTAACTGTAATGTATAAATATTAATGTGTGCACATTAATGTAAGCATGTAATTGAGCTTGCACAACTATTACGTTCACGTGTGTGTGTATATATATATATATATATATATATATATATATATATATATATATATATATATATATATATATATATATATATATATAATATTATATGTTCATATAATAATTAAATGTTAATTTATATACATACACAAACAAACGTATGTGTAATTATAATGCATTATTATAAATATTCCTACACACACATATATATATAATGATATGTTGATTATTAAATATTCACATATATATATATTTACATGTATAAAAATCTATACACATATATATGAATATTTAATAATGCTAACAATACAAACATGTATAATGATATATTTATACACGTATTTTGTTCATTATATATATACATATATATACATATACATATCTATCTATCATCTGTCTATATATCCATATTTATCTCTCTGTCCATATATATACTCTCTATATATCTGTCTATATACCCATATCTATCTATATATACATATATACTTTCTATCTGTCTATATATCCATATCTATCTATACTCTCTATCTATATATCTATGTCTATATATCCATATCTATAAATCTATCCATATATATACTCTATTTATATATCTGTCTATATATCCGTATCTATCTATCTATCTATCTATAAAAATGTTATACACACATAAAAATGTCTATATTAATGCAAAAATATCCACATGAAGATAATCTACTTGTAGGCCACTCAAACAGTTATATAATACAAATTACCCTAACGTTTTGTTCCAGTAAGCAATATATATTGACGTTCAGACAAAGTCAAACTTACAATAAAAAAAAAACGTGAGACACATCGCTCTGTGTGAATACATGGTGCCAGCAACGAATGGTGGGAATAGTTACCCGTTTGAGGCAAAACATCTACAAAGTCCAAACAGAACACAGCAACAATTTTGATTTGAAACATTGTTCAGCAGCTCTGTGTCTCCGACAAATACAGAATCCATTTGTTTGAGACACAAAAAGGCGGCAGCGTCTGTTTGGTGCTGTCTGCTACACCGTGATGGAGAGTCTGTCGTTGACTGGCTGTTTAAACTAAGAGGAAATGCATCATTTTGGCTGCAGCACTGCGTCCAGCAAGTTTATTTAAGCTAAGGTGGGAGAAGCTTTGTTTTGGCTGTTCTTTTGAAACCTGTTTTAATTAGGCAATCTCATAAAAACAAATCATGATTTAATAGGCTGAACGAAGAGAGACCTGACAAACAGCTTATGTCGGCATGCCAGTATCCCAAGGTTTTGTTTCTATTGCAAGCATGGTGGTGCTAAAGTTCAAATGGCTTAAACGTCAACAAATTACTGTTTAGGAGAACATTTTAGGAAGTTGACATTCACTAAACATCAGGAATGAAACTTAAACCCCCCCACACACAATTAAGATTCCTATTATATGCAGAAACTAATGCTTTCAGTGTAGAACAAGAAAAAGCGTCTGGGTTTGTGTGTTCTCAGGTGCTTTTTGCTGTAAAAACACTGGGACAGTCACACTCAGCAGGAGAACTTGGAGAGAAAACGTTCAGCGTCCAATTCAGACTGTTTGGACCTGTTCTTCAGAAAGGGGCCATTTGTTTAGGACTGGCCCTCTCTCCCCTCTTTGAAGGCGATGGCCCCTTTCATGTACCAGATGGGAGGTACTTTCAAAAACACAAGTGACTTGTCTCACTGTATGGGAACATGCACCCGTTTGTTTTTTGCTATTGGAGTCTGGTAACATTTGCTACTTCAAAGCAGTGCCTCAGTTATGGTTATATGCAAACTGATTTGGAAAATGACAAAACTTGCTACAAGCAGAGGTAGACCTTTCATGAAAGCAAATTCCATAATCATTAACAAACATGCGAGGAACTCGATGCTCTGTAGCTTGTGTTGTAGCTGTCTGGGGTTTGATCTCTCCACTTGTAAATGATAAAATAGGTGGGAAAGACAAGGAAGCGAAGGGGAGGAACAATGAACGCTTGTTCACAAGCCAGCATGAAACATGGAAGGAGAATTAAACTACGGCTACAAACAGCAGGGGCTTGAAAGGCCTTACAGACATCGCCTTGTGCGTCCATGTTGTCCTGTCCGTGTTATTTTTCCCTCAGTGCAAGATCAAAGCCTTTACCCATCTACCAAGGAGAATGCTGGGACAGGCGATACAGATGAGATAAAAATCAGTATCACTGCAACTTTATCTGTCAGAAGAGACACACTTGTGGTAAAAGCGTTTTCGGGTCAAAACGAGATCAAAAGAATCTGCTCATCAACAAAAGTGGGCGGGTTATAGAGGTTTACACAGATGAGATATAACCACTGTCATCGGAAATGAGACAGCAGGCGGAATACATGCTGTTACAGCATTCCTAGCAAAGGCTAGATCAAAAGCCATGTGCAACAGAAGAGCCAGATACACAATAATAATAACTGGACATTGCATATGTCTATGAAGTAGCACTTCTATTTTAGAATAAACATCAGGAGTTTCTATTTTAGCTGTTCACACAGTTGGGCTTGACAACTATTTAGCAACAGGTGTGACTCATGTTATTGCCAGGAATATTGGATCCAGTCTCTTTACCAGTTATCAGAAGATATCGATGTTGTCTGATACCCAACATCAGTAACACTGTATTTTGTCTGGTACCCAAAGCTCAAAACAAAGTCTTCTATAAGCTTGAGAGTTTGAGAGTTTACTTACTAATCTTAGCAAATCCAACAAGTGTTGTTATATTAAACTGCTTCAAACTGAGATATTCCCTCTCATTTGTAATGCCAAATACTGCTTAAAAACCCACAATCATAAGATTAAACAATCACAAACATTGCAAGGTAAATAAGTAACATGTACACAATATTAAAACATGGGCTAATTAAATGGATAGTTCATCCAAAAAAGACAATTCTGTTATTAATTACTCACCCTCATGTCGTTTCCAACCCGTAAGACCTTCGTTCGTCTTCATAACACAAATTAAGATATTTATCATGAAATTTGAGAGCTTTCTGCATAGATAGTAACACAAATACCATCTTCAAGGCCCAGAAAGGTAGTAAGAACATCGATAAAATAATCCATGTGACATCAGTGGCTCAACCACAATTTTATGAAGCTATGAGAATACTTTTTGTGTACAAAGAAAGCAAAAATGACTTTATTCAACTATTTCTTCTCTTAAGTGTCTGTCTTTGACGGACGTCCACGAGAGTAAACGACACATGCGGAAGACACACAAAACAGTCTTTGCAAACGTCTGAAGATTTCGACAGAGAGGATGACTTGTAATTTTTTGCTCAGCCTTACTTATTTGAACCAAAATATACAACTAAGTGAGATGGACACAGAAGAGAAGAAATTGTTGAATGAAGTTGTTTTTTTGTTTGTTTTCTTTGCGTACAAAATACTCTTGTAGCTTCATAAAATGAAGGTTGCTGTCAATTTCCCTTTAAATGATAAAAATGATAAAACAAAACAAAATAAATCAACACAGATGTAGGTTTCTACACAAATGCTTACATAGCATTCAAATCACTACTATATGAACTTATAACCAGTCAATTCCATTTTTCAGTCTTGTGCTCGCCTCGGAAAACCACCTTTTAACCATAGTGACAGTGACTAAAGTGTCAAGATATGATTTATATATATATAGCATTTTATGATGTGAAAACTACTTCTTGCACATTAACAGGAAACAGCTTGCTTTTCGATTTGAGGAAGATGGATGGAATGAGGTCGTCACTTCTGTAAATCAGTGCGTAAATGTAACAATATTACACACTTTGATACATGACTGACACAGAATTCGATTTCAACAGAGAGGATGACTTGCAATGTTCTGCCCAGCCTTATTTATTTGAAACCAGAATATACATATGATGAACTAAGAGACATGGAGATGGTAGAGAAGAAATTGTTGAATAAAGTCGTTATTTTTGTTTTTCATTAAATTAAGGTTGAACCACTGATGTCAAATGTAATAATTTAACGATATGCTTGCTATCTTTCTGAATCTTGAATGTGGTAGTGGCATTGCTGTCTATGAAGGGTCAGACAGCTATCGATTTCATAAAAAATATCTTAACTTGGGTTTTCGAAAGATGAACGAAGGTCTTGTAACAAAGGGTGAGTAATTAATGACAGAATATTCATTTTTGGGTGAACTATCACTTTAAATGATAACAATTAAAAACAAAATGAATAAAAAAAAAACATCACAGATGTAGGTTTCTGTGTTGAAGCTAGGTCCTTAGATCCTTCACTCTTGAACCTTTCCATTCACACAAATGCTTACACAGCATTCAAATCACTACTGTATGAATGAATAACCAATGTCAATTTCATTTTTCTTCATGTGCTATCCTCGAAAATCACCCGTTTACCATAATTACATTGTCAAAGTATGATTTATCACAGTTGAAAACTCCAATCGAGACGCAAGTTTATCTATAAAATCTTAATTAACCCATAGCAACATTTAAACTCAAGTGAAGTGCATTTGAGTTGAGCCCAAGACCACAAGACTGATGGATGCAGGATCTATCTGACTGCATCTAAAACCTAGATAACACAGCTCATATCTCTGTGCAAGTTGAAAGGGAAAAATAGCTATTACATGGAAAACATGAATGCAGCAAGTGGCTATTGCATTTTATGATGTGAAAACTACTTATTATCCAGGAGGGCCCATTTCACACATCAGGGGTTCGAAAATGAGTCTAGCAGATAGCGGCTAATGAATCAGAAGTCTTGCACATTAACAGGAAACAGCTTGCTTTTCGATTTGAGAAATGATGGATAGAATTAGGTCGTCACTTCTGTAAATCTGTGCGTAAATGTAACCATATTACGCACTTTGATACATGACTGACACCGCATTCTGCTGCTGTGTAAACGTGGCGTGGCATAAAAGCCTTTCACCTGACTGAGTTTTTGCTGTATATCTAGGTCTGAAGATTTAGAGAATTTGAACCAGTGAGAGAATGGAGTAAGCTTTCTGGGTGGTAAGAGCACAGACTTGGCAAAAGTTTTGGGTCTAGATGAACACTGATCTACTAAGGCGGTGGAGATTAACAGGGCAGAAAGAGGTAACAAGTAGAACAATAGATAAACTGTACAGACACATCTGTTTTTGATCAATAGCCTTCTGTAGGATTAAAGCAAAAAGAAACCAGAGTACCAGGGTTGGTTATAAGAACTATAGACGCTCCGATCTGAAAGCAAAGTAGTTCGGAGAAAAGGCTGCCAGAGCGGTAACCTAATCACTCCAAATCACAAGATAATCCTACTTGCCCTCCACTCTTACAGCAGGGCATTATTCATATCGGCAGGCACTCAGACCTCAAACTCTCATAAGCAAATTAATCAGTGACACACATTCCTAATACCCTTGATTTAGAAAGCCAAAAAGCACACAGCTATTTCAAGAATTCTAATAGCCATATTAATCTGTCAAAGATATGCCCATTTCACTTGCAATGTGCTCGGGTTCCGTTTTAAGTGTGGGGGAGAAAGCCGAAACACTGAAACTTAGACTTAAAAACTCACAGGTTAATCCATGACATTTAAATACATGAGAGATCTGATGTTAAGGCCACGCAGAGAAAAAAGAAAAGAAGCAACAAAAAAAATTCAAGTGTTTCCGGATCTGACCAACATATTTGACGTCGGAATAACTCAAACCAAATGCGTTATTTGTTGGTGGTTCTGAGATTTTGGCTTGGGATTGCCGGCACGGAAACCTTGAAATAAAATCCTGTTAAGCCCTCTGCTTCTCTCTCAGGAGTATAGTTAAAACCATGCTGTGCATGGACATGATTATGCACCGCCACAGGTCTTACGGCATGGCCCAGCCTTGACTTCCAGCAGGAAACAAGCTCAGGAGTTCAATTAGGGCAATTCTCGGTTTGGCCAGGAGATTAGCAGGCGACGTAATACAATCAGAGAGTGATGAAACACATAACATAATTTTTAATCGGCCCTTTGAAAGAGTACATCTGATTTTAAAACAGATTATAAGATTACAGACAACTTCGGACTTAGAACGAAGAATTAAAACGGTCATAACAAAAGCTGGCGGTGGGAGAGTCTAAGAGAACACCGGTGGACTCAGACATAATCCTGTCTGCAAACAGCGCTGCCGGGCCGCCCAGCCGTCAGAGGAGACGGATCCGTTTGCTCTGTGGATGAGCAGGAGTAACAAGAAGAGATAGTTCTTTCACACCGGGCTGAGCAGAGACAATCAGACTCTTGTTCTGAGAGGAGGGAGAGGGCAGCTCTGTTTCGGCCTACAGACAGAGAATACATGAGCCCTCTGCAGTGTGATCAGAGAAGAGGATGCTCCAGATGAAAACACAGAGCGAAACAATGTTCACACTGAGTGCTTTTGGAGGAAAGAGAGAGGAAATGTCCTAATCCCAGATAGCGGATCACAAGAGGAAACGCATCTTGGCATTTCGGCTGCAGTTAATGGCTCCATGGGTTTTAAGGCTCACGTTGTTAGTCTAGAAAAGGCCGACAAAGGAACAAGGATCCAGTCTTTAAAGATAAGCTAGGTCTTCAGATCTACTGTATTAACTGACAATATATGCATCTGGAAGAATAATATACAAACTCACCTGAACGATATTGCAACTCCAGTCCTTAATGAGGATTTAAGGGTTTCTTTAAGGGTTTCTAAAGATAAAGAGAAGTAAAATGTTTAAATGTTGCACTTGTAACTGTATTTGAGAACAATGAATTTCACAAAGAATTTCTAACAATCTGGCCAGCAGATCTTACAAATAATAATTTACTGCTCGTGGAAAACGGAGAGAAAATCAAAACCGCTGTGGTATGCGAAATGCATTGGTTGATGAAAGACCGACAAGGACTTGGCTTGTCAGCACACTATCCAACGCCACATAAAAAAAAAATCCTTTGGGAACTGACCAAACAAATAATTGTTTTGAAGAAAGATCGACGTTGCACAATATTATCTAACCACACTTTGCCACTTAACAACGAAGCAAGATTAGAGTATGAATTGAATTTGTACAAAATGCTTTGATGAAACACAAAAAAATTGTACATTTGTCTTGATACAAACTTAAGTCAGTTAAGCTGTTGGCAGAAACTTGGAAAACCTACCCTCGGGAGCAAAGAAAGAAAAATACATACATTCTTTGGATTAGTCTTCATGGATTTCAAGAACCGTTACTCTACTTTCTCGACTGCAAGTCATAGATTCAATCTGCCACAATAAAGTAATAAAGTAGGCCTTGATTGATTTGTAGTTGTAATTACTGTGGCGTTGTCTTGTTAATAGCTTTATTTTCCTGCCGTTCCAACCACTTCTACTGCTGCTCTCACAAGAAACGACCCTAAAAGGTCAAAGGCTCTAGCCCCCAAGGGTGAATCATAGGTCCAAGGTTACATGGAAATGGGAGACTGATTGCTTCTCAACGACATTTCGAAATCTACTCCTGAAAACAATATTCTATGATGGATCTGCAGTCTATGAGCCAAGGGTTAAAGAATAGCTGCAAATCATCGACAGGCTACAGGGGGCTAATGCTACCTTGTGAAAAGCCTGAACTCTTAAAAAAGGCACTAAAAAGTGAAGACATTAATCATTAACTACCTTTAACTCAGTGGAAGAGTAGAGGACACTGGCAGGAAGTGGTGAACAGAAGTGGGATTCTTCTCCTTAGTTTTGAACAATCAAGGCTATAAACAATACATATAAATAAGAGTAAATTAGTTCAAACAAGAAACTAAAATAAATAAACAGATTACACAATAAGGTAACATGTAACCAGGCAACAACATCATATGTTAAGATGACCAAATGTCATTATTTGATATTAATGGCCAATTAAACAGTTATAAACAAATCATCTGCCATTATTAAATGTGCTATTGTATTACACATTTATTAGCATAAGTCATCCTGCTCTCTAGATATTTGTGTTAGTAATGTGAGGGAGAAGGAAAAACCCCCCACAGATGAATCCATTACACATATTAACTTCACTGAGTGTATAAATTAATGTTCCTACAATTAAAATGTCTTCTACAATGCGTAGCAAATCATCTAGTTAAAAAACCTCAGGGCAAAAAGCATCAAAAGAGGCAGGGATGAATGAGTACTTACCCACAGGTAGTTGCCAAACTATGATAGGTGTACACTGCCATCTTGTGGACACCCTTAAATATTCTGTCTTTGAATTGAGCCGAGATTCAAATGTGAAACAGTGCTTCTTTTCAATGATTTTATTTGTTTATTTTAGTCAAATATATATGAACGCGTCCTTCATGAGGAGGGTTTCTGGGAGAAATGTTTACAGAAAGATCCATTCATCTAAATAAAACTGCAAACAAATCAAACATTGTAACACGCATAATGATACAGAGACAGACTGATTTTCGTTTGTGCCGTGGGATGACGTTTTGACAATATAACACAGTCATAATTCATTGTGATAAAACAGAATTCTCTTATCCTCACAATGCATCTCAGAATATTTATATGATCTGAAGTCTCTAAAAGTTCCTGAAGATATTAGGAAATTCCCAAAAAGTGTGGTGTGAAAGTGTCCATCCAGACTTTTTGTCTCGCATGATTCAAAGAGTTATGTTGGGTTGTTGCATAAAGGCACAAAGCAGTAAGGCCCCCCCCCAAGGGCATCCCATTCTCATTTTTTTTGGCAAGACATTGGTCCCAATTGGCAGTCCTCTCTTTCCATGCCACTTATGTAAAAGGAAAAGAAATCATAAAAAAGACAAAAACATCAATAAAACCATTACGTGATTATACTTAAAGTGTACAGGTCTAATTCAACTAATAAAATAAACATACTGAAACCTACAGTCAGATGTGATCTACAGTTTAGAGAATACAGTGGGACATTCTGAAGTTTCAGCAGTGTATGACATCCTATTAGAGAGCTTGTTTGGGGGCAGCTAAGCCAAGCCTACTACAGAGGGTACAGCTCAGATTTCATCTTTCCCTGTGTGAAGCTACTCTGCGTGCTGGAGACGGGCAGGACTGCCAGGAGCCTAAGGATAGTTGAAATGTTGGGAAACGACTCAATGTCAGAAGTTTTCAGAGTGGCGAGAACAGTGTCGGGTAGGTGTTGATGACCGGCGGTAGAGTCTTGCCACCTGTCCCGCCACCTCTGCAGCTCATCCTGGATGGAGTTTGGGTCAGGTAAGACATCTTGGAACACCTTGACAAACTCAGTGTCCTTGCAGCATCCCTCCACTTTGGACATGACATAAGGCACAACCTGCAAGCAGCGAAGAGCAGACAGAACATCCTGGGAGAGCCCTTCCACCTCAGCAATACAATGCTCAATGGCCCCTTTACTGATGTCCTCTCTGTAGTGCACATTTAAGGGTAGTTGTAGTGAAGGTACGTGCTTAGAAGTTAAAACGACTGCCTCTTGAAACCAGTTTTGATGATGTGAGTCAATACTGTTCTTCATTTCATTGAGAGAGGGCAGCAGATCAGACAGGTGGTTTACAGCTTGATACACGTCGTAGGAATTTCCCTGAAGACTCAGGCTTATGCTTTTGGTGAGGCTCAAGATGTTTTTCATAATCACAACTGTCAATATGAAATCAAAGTTTTGGATAGCAGAAAGGAAGCGCTGAGCCTGTGTTGTGTTTGCCTCATTATCTTGGATCCCTTTGATCTCATTCAAGCAAAAGACGATGTCCTCTAGAATATCTGTTGTAAGTTCCAGAACTTCATGGCTCATCGCCAGTTGATTGCTGCTGATCTTGGCTTTCAGCTCACTGGCCTTCCTTTCGTCCTTCTGGAACAAATTTACAACAGCATCCTCTAGTCTTGCACTTCGCTGAATATCCTCAGAGAACCATGTGAAGAGCTGCTCCAAGCACTCAAAACACTGAGTTATCTCTCTCGGGGAGGACAAACTGGCTAGCAAAGATTTTGGAGTCACAAGGTTCGGGAAACTAAAGGCATGAGGGAGTCTCTGGGAAAGCAAAGCTGAAGCCTGTGTCATCTGAGAGACTGAGGCACCTGGTCTTGGCAAGGTTTGACTTCTACAGAGTGCCAAGTCCAAACCCCACTTCTCAGAAAGGGCGATGGTGAGTGCATCTACGAATGAAGCAATGTTTGTGGAAAGGGGGATAAAGGCTATTATATTTTCACACTGAATGTCTTGTTGGTTAAGGTAGTGTACTCCTACAGGTATGTATGGTTGGCCATCAATTGCAAACTCTTCCTTAGTGACTATGGAAAAGAACTTTACGTTGCAGAGCTCCTTGAGCAATTCCTCTCGAGCAACAGCATCGTAGGGAGTAAAAACTCTTTTTTCTAGTCCAGTGCCATCCAGGGTAACTACTTGGTTTGTATCATCCGGAGTCTTTTCTTCAGACTGGACTGTGCCTTCAGATTCTACCTCCATGGGGTGATCAGTAATATCCTCAGGTGAAACAGGTGTGCAGTGGTCAGTAACACTTGGAGTTATTGCAGAGGACTGATCAAGGCAAAAGTGTTCTGCTGCTGTTACTTGGTCTGAGCAATCTGGAGCCACTGAACTGAACTGACCTGTGCCACAATCTGTAGCTATTATGGGCTGCTCAAGGCCAACTTGATCAGTTTCACTTTGATTTCCTGGTACTATCTGATCATTTCCACCTTGACTAAGTGCCTCAGACTCAGGCACACTTTGATTCAATGCAATTGCAGTAATAGTTTCACCTTGAGCTTCTACTACAGACTGATCACTTCCACAAGGTTCATCTGCCACAAGTTGATCATTTCCACTTTGATTCCCTGATGCTATCTGACAAGTTCCACTTCTATCTGCTAACCCAAATCCACTTTGATGTTCTACCATAGGCTGATGAGTTGCAACTTCCACATATGCATCAGTTACAGTTTGATCTGCTGACGACTGATCAGTTCCACCTTGATCTACAGTTACAGACTGATCATTTCCAGACTCAACAACCATGAGCTCATCAGATCTGCATTGATCTCCCAAAACTAACGAATTAGTTCCAACTTGATTTGGTAAGACAGACTGACCAGTTCCACTATGATCTACTGTTACAGACTGATCATTTTCAGAGTCAACTACCATGAGCTGATCAGCTCCACATTGATCCCCCAATATTGACTGACTAGTTCTAACCTCGTTTAGTAACATGGTTTCTGTCTGAGCGGTATCATTTTTACTTTCAATTATTGACTGATCTGACTCAACTGCTACAAACTGATCAGGTACACTTTGATCTTCTGTAACTGACTGACAGGTTACATGTTGATCTGCTGTTATAGACTGATCATTTGCAGAGTCATCATCTACAACGAGCTGATCAGATACATGTTGATCTCCTGATACTAGCTGACTTGTTTCACCTTCACTAGGGAAACCAGTTTCTGTCTGGCCAGTTACACTTTGATCTGCTGTTTGAGTCTGATCATTTCCAGAGTCAACTACCATGAGCTCATGAGACTCATTTTGATCCTCTGAAATTAACTCACCTTGATTTGCTAACTCTGGTTCTGTCTGACCAGTATTATCTTCATTCTTTACTATGGAACGATCATCTTCAACTTGACCAACATCTATGAACTGTTCTGTTACACTTGGGTCTCCTATTTCTGAGTGACCAGTTACGCTTTGATCGGCTGTTACAGACTGATCATTTCCAGAATCATCATCTACCATGTGCTCTTCAGATACATTTTGATCTCCTGATACTAACTGACTAGTTTCTCCTTCAATTGGGAACCCAGTTTCTGTTTGATCAGTCTTATCTTGATCCTTTTCTATGGAATGATCATTTTCAACTTGACCAGCTACTATGAATGGTATGAATGGTTCTGTTAAACTTAGTTCTCTTATTTCTGACTGAGCAGTTACACTTTGATCTGCTGTTACAGACTGATCATTTCCAGAGTCATCATCGTCCATGTTCTCATCAGATATATTTTGATCTCCTGATGCTAACAGACTAGTTTCTCCTTCACTTGGAAAACCAGTTTCTGTCTGACCAGTCTGATCTTGATCTATGGAATGATCATTTTCAACTTGACCAACTACTATGAATGGTTCGGTTACACTTGGGTCTCCTATTTCTGATTGACCAGTTACATTTAGATCTGCTGTTACAGACTGATTATTTTTAGAGTGACCATCTACCATAAGCTGTTCGGATACATTTTGATCTCCTGATGCTAACAGACTAGTTTCTCCTTCACTTGGGAAATCAGTTTCTGTCTGACCAGTCTTATCTTGATCCTCTACTACAGAACAATCATTTTCAACTTGACCAACCACTATGAATGGTTCTGTTACACTTGGGTCTCCTATTTCTGATTGAGCAGTTACACTTTGATCTGCTGTTACAGACTGACCATTTCCAGAGTCAACATCTACCATGAGCTGTTCAGATACATTTTGATCTCCTGATGTTAACAGACTAGCTTCACTTGGGAACCCAGTTTCTGTCTGACCAGTTACACTTTGATCTGCTGTTTGAATCAGATTATTTCCAGAGTCAACTACCATGAGCTCATGAGATTCACTTTGATCCTCTGAAATTAACTCGCCTTGATTTGCTAACTCTGGTTCTGTCTGATTAGCATCTTGACTTTCTACTACTGGATGTACAGTTTCAGACTGACCATCTGCATTGAACTGATCATTTACAGTCTGATCTTTGGTTACTGACTGACAAGTTTCATCCTGACCTGCTGCTACAGAATGATCATTTCCAGAGTAATCAACAGCCTCAAGTTCATGAGATCCAGTTTGTTCCACTGATACCAATTGACTAGTTTCACCTTCATCTGCCATCACTGCTACTATCTGACAAGCTTCATCCTGACTTTTTACAATAGACTGATCTGTTCCAGCTGGACTAACTTCCAACTGCTCAACTATGCATTGTTCCCCTGTTGCTGGCTGGCCACTTTCACCCTGATCTTCAACTACATATGGATCATTTACACTCTCATCAACTTCCATGGCTTGATCAGTTTCACTCTGATGGACTGACTCTAACTGATCATTTGCACTGTGATCAACTGACATTAGCTGAACAGATTCACTCTGATCCTCTGACACAACCTGACCATCTGCTAACCCTGTATCTATGTGGCAACTTTCACCTTGAGCAACAATGGAGGAATCAGTTTCAACTTGAGCAACTGCCACAAACTGATCAGGTACACTTTGTTCCTCTGTTGGTGGCTGACCAGCTTCACCTGGTTCTGCTGCTACAAAACCATCAACCTCCATAGGCTGGTCACCAGTTTCACTTTGATCAACTGATTCTGACTGAGCAGTGCTAGCTGGCTGTTCTTCATTGGACTGCTCAGTTTCAGCTTGATTGGTAACTGTTTGATCCCCCGTTACTGGTAGACCAATTCCACACTGATCAGGTACTTCGAACCTATCATTTACATCTTGAACAAGTGTGATCAGCTGATCACTTCCATCATGTTCCACTCCTGTAGATTGCATAGTGGCATCTTGGACAGATTCGGTTGGTTGGTCAGGTGTGCTGGTTGGCTGAGTGCTGCAAGCAGGGATGACTTCAGCTGCAGTTGTGGCTTGGTCTGAGCTGCTAAGTGTTAAAGATGATGACTGGTCAGGTGTATTTTCTTCAGCTCCTTCTATTTCACTAGAGCCATTGGTCTCCAATAGGACTTCCTCTGGAGCAGCAGTTTCAACACCTAAAAGGATGAGACAAAATATTTAATAAAACAGATTATAATTACTTATTACTAATATCTTTAATTCAACAATACTGACCGATTCCGGCATTGTTTGCCTCTTGTTGATAATTTGAACCGTTTGTATCCACAGCCATTCCCTGTGGAGCCATAGCAATCACTTCTGAGAAAGGACAGGAAGGAGTTATGTCAGAATAAAACACAACAGCAATTTCATTACTGTGAAGGCGAATTTGAGCTACTCAAAAATCAACTGGTTAACAATTTTTGTTAACATATTTTGAGATCGGTTTTACTTACCACCTTCCATTCTCAGGTGATTAACTGTTGATTTTACCTATGTGTGTGAAGAAAATTTGAAAAACAAAAATCAGGAACATAACTTTGTTTAGCAGTTGCTATACACACTAAAGAGCACATATAGCTAGAGTGACTGACAATATGTGATAATTTAATGATGTACCACACCTGAGCAAGAAATTGATTACTTTCTGGATCACCCTCCATGCATTTCTCAATCACCTCCTCCAGGCTCTGTAGTGTCTGGCGATGCATAAGAAGCATCACTGCATCAGTCTTACTGCCGTTGTTGAAGATACCATCTCTGAGTAAGGTCCTCAATGAGTTAAGCGTTGTCTTCATTAGATCGCACTCCATGCTAATGCTAGGCAACACGGCCACAAGCTGAAGAAGCGTTGCAACATTTGGAAGGTTTTTGGCTTCATTATGGAGCAGCGTCTCAGAGATGGAGGTGGGAGGACAAACATCTTGATACTTTTCCCTCCATACTGTGGCCCAGGTGTTAATGTCTTCTTCTGCGGTCTCTGGCTCAGGGAGATCGCTCAGGTATATAGTGTGCAGTTTATCTGTGGATTCTGGGAGTATAGGCAGAGGGTTGCACGTTGGCAGAAGGGACAAAACTTTCAGGGCTTTTAGGTGATTCTCTGAGAAGTTAAACTTCATTTCTTCCATCAAGCCATTTAGAACTGGTAAGCTAACCGCTTCCATGTAGAACATTTCTGGTGAATCGTAGCCACTGACAGATTCCGCGTATGACAGCAATCCCATGACCTTAGTAGCAAGCTCCACTGCCTCCTCAAACCAGACAGAATGCACTGCACTCACATTGTCCAACATCTTGCTAAAAGAATCTATTATTGGCATAATCTTCTCAAGCTCGAAAATAATGTCGGCAGGGTTTCCGCAGCGAAACACAGTGCTGCAATTCCTCAAGGGAGCACAGGCATTCTTCAAGATCACAAGGGGGATGACAAAATCAACCTGTCTAAGAGCTGTGGACAGGCTCTGGGAATGCAGTGACATGCTACTACTCCATGACCCACTGGAGTTGGTGCTAACAGAATCTAAGCAGTTCAGGACTCCGTCCAGCATGTCCACCAAAATATCGAAGAAGTCTTCTCTTTTCTTCCATCTGGACAGGCATGTCTCTGGAATTTCTGCAAGTGCTTCCCGTGGGGTATTCAACAGCCCATCCATAGTCTTGGCAAGCTCACTCTCTAATTGGGGTGACTGGTCAAAAAACTGTAGCAGATCTTCAGTGGTCTCTAGAACCTTTGTAATGGAGGCATTTTGTAAGCTTAAAGCCAGCCAATAAGCAAGTCCACAAGACTCACTGGGAGTGTTCACAGCTAACGGATAGCTCTCTAAAAAGCCCAAAGCCATCTTCCTGAGACTTTGGCTCCCCGTACCAAAGCACATGATGGACTGGCCACGACAGCAGCCCATCTGAAGTCCCCACTCATCCTCAAGTGTGGCTGCAAGAGCCTTAGCTTGCAAATCCACATCAGAGTTTTCATCAAAGGGCAGAAATCCTATAAGCTCCACTTTCGGAATGCAGTCATTCACATATCGAACAAAGACTGGTAGGAACTTCGCATCACCCACTGAAATAGCTCTATCAGTGATGATGGAAAAGAAAGGAGAGTCTTGAACTTCAGTGAGGATTATTTCTCGTACGGCCTTCACAAATCTTTGTAACATTTCTCCCTCTGAAAACGATGTCCCTTCCTCCTGTACCCAATGGCATGACGCAAGTTTTTGAACAATAGCATCTTGCTCTGGTTTACTGAGATCAATCAACGAGCAGTTTCTCCTTGCCAGCTTAGCTGCCTGTTTAAAGACTTCTTCACAGTTCCTTATGTTGTCTGCTGGTTCACCAGAATGGCCATTCTCATCTGGAACCTGTTCCACTTCCTTTACATGCTGCTCTTCAGCTGCCACGTCTGTGCAACCAGCAACCACTTCTATGTTCTCAGACTGCTGCTGAGTCTCTATGCTCTCTGTTTCCACTTTGAGGATATCTGCTTCTAGAAGTCAGGGTAAACATTAGTTTAAATAACATACACAGAGTTTTCTATAAAACAAATTTAATTGAAGACTCAAACACATTAAGAACTCAAAAGCAAGATGATTCCCAAAAATTACATACCACCGCCTGTCATCTCAGAATTCATCACAAGTATTCTGGAGTCTCTGTCCTGTGAATGGAAATACTACTTATGAACAAAACTAACAAAAGCAAATCAACCAATAAAAACTGATATAAAAATCAACATTTTATCCAAAATAGTTTAGACCAATTTTCAACTAACTCAGTGATCTATACTGTAATCTACAAACTATTCTCTAACTGTTAATAACAATAACAATTATCATCATCACAAATTTACAAACCTGCTGAGCTTCCCTGTTCTCTACTTCATCCATTTGGGAATCATCTGCAATGTTGGAAAATGTTGCATTAAAAGGTTATATGAAATGAAAATCCACCCTTTTCTAAATGCATGTTACTGATCTTATTGATAATACTATATTACATACCTTCTGTTTTCATTTCAACAATCCTTCCTAAGGTTTTTGATTCTTTGTCCTGTGAAGTAAAACAAACTTAAGAAACACATCTGTAGAGCAAAGTAAACAATTGAAACAAGCAACAAATTACTTAAAAACAAATCCTTACCAGACAAATACCCTCCAGCGTCTTAGGTGTGAGCTTTAAGCACTGACTAACCATTCGGTCTAGGTCTCTGTTAAAGTCAGTGCCCACTTGAAGCACAGCTAAACAGGGCGATCTGTCCATAGGTGAGGTGTTGTTTAAGTAGTCTTGATACATTATGTGCCGCTTCACCTCACCACAATATTCCAAAGCTGTGCTTGGCAACACGCACATAATCTTCAGCAATGTGTTGATGTTTACAAAGTACTGCATGACGGGCAGACGCAGAGTCTGAAAAATGGTCTCTGGTATGGTAAAAGTAACCACTTTTGTCTTCCACTTCACTTTCCAGCAGCTCAGCTCCGTGAAGAAGTTGTCAGGATCGGGAAGGTCACTGATGTACAATGGAGGTTTTGACTTGAGCGTTTCAAAAATGTAGCTCATTGTCACAGAGCATGGGACCAAGGACAATAAGTTGAGAGCCTCTTTGTGGTCATCAGAGAAGTAGTCTTTCACCATGTTTATAAGGTGGTCAACTAAAGGGACACTCATTGCGTCTTTGTAGTAGGAACCTGGTTTCAAGAGGCTATCCCTTGGAATGGTCACACCATCAGGCACTTTAACCTGCACACCCAGATTCTGAGCAAAAGAAGAAGCTTCATCAAACCAATTCTGATGGAAAACCTTGATGTTGGTTTTCACTCTGTTAAGCGTGGCTACAATACCACTGATCTGGCTGAGCTGCGAGGCTGCGCTAAAGTGGTCTTTCTGTAGTGCTGCACTCAGTTCTTTGGTGAAGGATGAGGCATTTTTCAGCGCAACGATTGCAACAATGAAATCAAAGTCCCTTATTAATTGAAGTAGTCTCTTGGCTCGGTTGGACACATCCAAATTCCATCTTTGTGATTGGCAGTTATCAATGTTTTCTAGCCAATCAACCATAGGCTCCAGAATCTGAGCGAAGACTTCATAAGAGTCGTGTTTCTCAAGCCAAGTGGAGCAGAACTTTCCTTGAAGCTCATGGATTTTCTCATAGCTCTCTCTTAGGCCTATGGCTAAGACTTGATCCAACTGTTTCTCGAGGGCAGGCAAGCTTTGGAAAAACGACACTATCTCCTCCAGCGTGTCTATGGCTCTGATGACAGCAGCTACTGGAACTGACCTTGACCACCACGTATTGAAAGAGTAACATGAGCAGTGTGTGCATATAGCGAGAGGAAACTTTTCCTGTATTTTACATGCAAAAGCCTTGAGCTTGTAGGACACTTCCCCAGAGCCAAGGTAAGCTTGACCTCTGCAGTAGCTCAAATCCAGATGCCACTCTCTGGTGACAACATCAAAAAGCCGCTCACACATTGCCTCAGTGTCATGAGCAACCTCAATAAAACCCAGAAGCTCAAGGCGCATGACATCGAAACTGTCAACAAATCTGATGAACATGGGTAAGTAGTCTATCACTCCACATCTGGCAACTCGGTCGATAAACAAGGAGAAGAATGAAGTTCCGAGCTCTGAAAGAATCCTCTCCCTAACAACATCCTCACACACTTTAAGGACTTCATTCATCTCAGATTTGGTCACATATTCTACTTCTTGATCTTGATCACCCTGAGTATGTCTGCTTTGCCTGCTGTATGCAGCCGTGACAGCAGCCTGTAATGCAGATTTTAACGCCTCTTTATCAGTTTCTGCACACTCAGGTGTTTTCTGCATCTCAATGTCCATATTTAAAGTCATCTCTCTTGGTTCTTCCGTATCTTCTTTAGAGGCGTCATTTGCACTGGTTTCTGGAACTGTACAGGGGTTGGAGTAAAAAGTTAAAAATAAGTAAAAATCAACAATGGTATTTAACATAAAATTCAGCTCAGTTCTTGCAATGAAAACCAAAAGGGTCAAAGGTGAGGAGCTTTACCTGATGGTTGCACTTCCATTACATCATCCTAAAAACAAACGAGTGGATAAAAGTCGTGAATAGCTTGTTAAAAAACGAGCATTGTTTATCTCCAGATCTTAACTATAATTTAACACCAATAAAAGTACACTACAGTTACCAAAAACATGCTTACGTCAAGTAACAGCTGCAGAATATCCGGATATTTCTTTACATACGCCTCCACCATTTCCTCAATGCTGAAGTGGACATCTTGATTGACATAAACAAAGGCCAAATTGCTCAGTCTCTTTTCCGCTGATACTTCTTTCATGTAGGTTTGATAGCGGTCCAACACCATGTCATAGTGCCCATAGACATCCGATTCTGCGCGGACACACGGGATGGTGCCCAATACTCTCAACAGGCTCTGCACATTTGGGTAAAAGCCTATATCTGGTATCTTGAGGGTAGCAAACACACTTGTGGGAAGAATCCTTCGCTTGCTAGCATGCCGCCATTTCACTTCCCAACAGCCCAGCTCATCATAAAAGGAGTCAGGACGAGCCAGGTTATTCAGGTTAGCATCAGCAACTTTGTCTTTGCGGATGCTAAAATTGTGGTCAGCCATGTAAGAGGGCACCAATGACAGCCATCTGAGGATTCTTGCCATTTCAGTGCCTAGGACTCTTTTAACTTCATCAACAAGGTATTGTAAAACCTTCTTGCTCAGTGCTTCCCTGTAGTAATCCTCCAACGAGACTTGCGGTTTCTCCTCACCATCACCATTTGTCACCATCTCCACTGGCTGATTGACTGGCACCCCCAACTTCTTGGCTCTGCCCACTGCATCAGAGAACCACTTCCTGTGGAAAATGGCGATCTCCTGCATGTGTTTGGTTAGAAGCTTTAAGGCGTTGGAGATGGTGTACTGCAAAGTGCTGCTGATGCTGATTATTCCTCTGAGGCTGGGGTTCAGGATGCTCACGCAACACAGTGTGTTCTTCAAGACCACAAGAGTGATGATGAAATTAAAGTTCTTCAGCTTCTCTTTCAGCATTAGAAGCACCACAACAGTGTCTGCGTCCACATCTGAAAGGGCACTGGTGCACATCTCTCCAATGCTGCTTAGAAGTGGCTCCAAGATATCAAGCATTGTCTGGAAAGCATCGGTGGCGTATTCCCAATGGTTCTGACAGGACTCCTTCACTCGGTCCACTTCGCCTTTGATGTGGCTGTATGTAGCAGTGATCTTGGCATCAAGTTTCTTCGCCAGAGTTTCTGACTGCCTAACAATGGCAGCAACCTGCTCTACAGTATCAATAACCTCCTGAATTGGAAGGATGGGCATGGAGCGAATCAACCATACGTTGAAGGCGTAAGGCTCACTGGGGGACAAAACCACTTGTGGGAAATCTCGCAGCATCCTGCAGGAGAGATCCTTTAGTTTCTGACACATGGCACCTGATGACAGGTAGGTGAAGCCACGGCAGTGCTCCATCCGCAGGCCCCACTTGTTCCGGATCTCGGATATAAGCATAAGGAACAGGCTGTCAGAGTCAAGATCGCAGGGAAGGAATCCCAAGAGGTGCTTCTGTGGGAAGCCTTCACCTGTGACTGAGCGGATAAACACAGGAATCTGGTCCTTTCCCTCAATGTTTATTCTGTCTTGGAGAAGTATGGAAAAGAAGCGTGCAAGTCGCAAGCTATTGCGGATCTCCTCACGCATCACATCCTCACCTAATGCGAGCACTTCTTTTTGGTCGATCTTCTCTGCGCATATGGTATTGACCGAGAGTGGCCCTGCTGGGTCATTCCCCAGTGGTTTAACAGCATTGAGAGATGCGTTGTTGGCGATGCTAAAACCGGTGAAGGCTAAAGTCTCCTTGAAGTAGTCCTTCAAAGTTTCCTTTGCTTTGGAAACAGCAGGATCCTCCTTTTCTGATTCATCATGTGCAGGAAGATTGTGTGTTTCGCTGTTCTCAGCTGAATCACTCTCAACTTTAACTTGTGCCTCTGGCACAGAGGGATTTGAGTTATTTGTGGTACCTAAAAAAAGCAAACACAAACACACTTTAAAAAAAAAAAAAAAAAAAAAAAAAAAAAAAAAGGCAGAAAATCTGCTGTAATTAGTTTGTGTAATTACAAAGAAAAAAAAAGAGAATTTAAAAATGCTGACATGGAAATGCATTACCCACCTTTACTTTTCTTTGTGGCAACTGGCTCCTCTCCTGTCTGAAAAATGAAAACAAAATAAATGTATCATTTGTAGTCAACACTACAATATGTCCATAAGAATGAACAGTAACAATAAAACGCTAATACATTATTTTAATGATTGCTACACGTTATAAAATGCTTGTAGAGGGAATGGGCCATTGAGAACTATTAAAAACATTAAATCTAATTACCATTTAAATGGTATGTAATCTACACAGATCTCAGTCCCTACAGTGTTTGTTTACTTTGTTTACCTTTAACTTCACTTTAATCAAAAAATAAAAATGGCAAGTATTTTCCTCCATTATTTTAAGTTAAAAATAAAAGCCTGTATTGCATAAGAATGTGCTGATATATCTATCAAAAAATCTATCAAAAAATGTCTTGAGTTTTGTCTTTTCTCAAGAAAGTTATGAAACAATGTTTTGAATCTTGATGTGTGTACATTAGATACTCACTTTCTCCCGTGTCCTTTTTCTGTTGCTAGTTTGTGCATTGTCCTGGTTGGTTGCAAAATCGAATATAGTAGGAACAGCATCGTCGTTCAAAACAGACTTCTGAGAGCTCTGAAATTTAAAAAGAAAAGAAAACATTTCAACACAGAGGTAAGTGTGAGTATTGTGCAAGCTGTGTCATGTCAGGTGGCGGGGGGGGGCAAGTTGAAATATTTGTTATGTGTGTAAATGCTTTATATGCCAAATAAAATATTAACTTATATCAGTCATTTATACAAAATACAATTTAATCCCAAGCTAGAGGCTTACGTTGCAGGCAAACATTTTATTTTTAAGGCAACCCTAAACAAATGTAATATTGTGAAAATATCTTATTTCATTTCAGAATTTTTAAAAAAAAAGCAAATGATACTTTACAAATGGATATTAACAATCAAACTGCTTTCATTTAGATGCAAAGTGTACTTATAACCACCTAGTTGAACAAATGGAACAGTATACACTACCAGTCAAAAAAAGTTAAAAATGTTAAAATTATGTTTAAAGAAGTCTCTACTGCTCACCAAGCCTGTATTTATTTGATCTAAAATACAGCAAACACAGTAACATTTTGAAATAGTTTTACTATTTAAAATAACTGTTTTCCTTTTGAATATATTTTAAAATATAATTTACTCCTGTAATTTCTAAAATGAATTTTTACCATCATTACCCCAGTCACATGATCCTTCAGAAACCATTCTAACATTCTGATTTGCTGCTCAAAAAATATTTATTATTATTATCATTATGTTGAAAACAGCGGAGTAGAATTTTTTCAGGTTTCTTTGATGAATAGAAACTGCAGAACAGCATTTCTCTGACATAGAAATCTTCTGTGACACGTCTTTATCATTATTTTTAAGCATCCTTGCTAAATAAAAGTATTGATTACTGCAAATAAATAAATACTGACTCCAAGTTTTTGAAAGCTATAGTGTATAATATTACAAAAGCTTTTTATTTAAGATAAATGCTGATCTTTGGATCTTTCCATTCAAAGAATCCTGAAAAAAAAATACTCAACTGTTTTAAATATTGATGATGATAATAATAATAATAATAATAATAATAATAATAATAATAATAATAATAAGTTCCTAAACAGCAAATCATCATATTAGAATGATTTCTGAATGATCATGTGATACTGAAGACTGGAGTAATGATGCTGAAATTTTAGCTTTGGTCACAGGAATAAATTACATTTAAAAAATTCTAATTCAAATAGAAAGCAGTTATTTTAATAGTAAAACTATTTCACAGCATTACTGCTTTTTTCTGTATTTGGATCAAATAAATGCAGGATTGGTGAGCAGAAGAGAATTCTTTAAAAAAAACAAACAAAAAAAAAAACTTTTGACTGGTAAAGTGCACTCATTACTTTGGGAAGCATGCTTAATTTACTAATTCATAGCCAATCTTAGCATGGGATTTTCTCTGTGAAAACTCTACTGGTCAAGCCTAGCAAAAATTATTTAACTGGTTTTGGTTACTCACAGCATAATAATTTTAAAATAGATGCTCACCAAAACCATGCCAACTTACCTGCTCACATATCATTGAGGTCTCAAAATGTTTTGAGCACAATTTGTAGTTCCTGTGTAAATCTTCAGGTGTTTTGGTCTCCAGATCTGGTCTGTGGCAGTTAACCACCCATTGTTTACATCTAAAGATAAGTAATAAGGTTACTGCAGTAGTGCAAAAGTATTATTCTACAATTACAAACCTCAGCAATCAAAATTCACAGGTCTAAAACAAAGCATGTGTGTTAATAAACATTAAAATACTCAATTTGACACCCAAATCACACAAGGAGGAAGCAAAAACACAAATCAAGCCATGCACAGAATAACCAATTCTGGGGGAATTAAATTCCTGCCATTTTGGGAAGGGCCTGATGATGGCGAACGTGTACAGGAGTCGTTTGCTTACAGTAACCCCATAAAAGTTGCAGCAATCAGTTTGAAAAAAAGCGATAGATAATTTCATGACTGCAAATTACAAAACAGACCCACGCAAAACATAAAAAATAAAAAAAAATCATTGCATAATCAGATTAACGAAAACAGCATGGAAAGCATAAGCCCACGATAAGGGTGCCATGCATTCAATGAATCATTGTAAAAGGGGGGGCAGAAGCTAACCAGCTAACAAACAATGCTAATTTGCTCATTCTGTACTTGAAATAAAAATCTAAATAGGAAAAAATAACATCGATTAAATTGCGATTGCATTTACGGCCAAAGGCTGCACTCACCGAACGGGATCCAGTGGGAACCTAAAGAAGGAAACGTTGGACTGGTCCGTACTCTGCTTGCAGTTTGCTGCGGCACAGCAGTCGGGCATTTTGGACTTAATCAAAATGAATACTGCATTGCATGAATCCTTCAGCGCAAAAGGAGACGCTTTCACAGCAAAACGCGAGCGCGCATCTACGCAGATTTCACGCTATCGAGCGTTCCTTCCAGCCGTCGCGTGCATTCTACTGGAACTTGCTCATGGCCGAAATGTTGCTACTTTCACAGAGGAATCAACAACCAGGAAGAACACCTATGTAGAGCGGAAATGGACTAAACTGAGGACGGATCCCCCCCAAAAATAACTCTATCACCGTCATTCGTTCCCCTTCTAAAGTCCACTCACAAATAGGTTTTAAAAAATCGCTACACAACTTATTTTTTAAGTGTCAAATTTATACAATAACAAATTTGTCCCCCTTCTTCGCAAGGCGCCAAGGTTTTTTGTAACCCACGTGAACATTTGAGGTCACACCCTTTAAATAACACTTAGTTGATTATTTTATGAAACCCTAATTAATTTATAGGTGTACGTATGCAGGAGTTTTATCCATTTAATTCCGCCTACTAACATTTGAAGGATTTTTAAAAAATTCAGACTGTATTGATTTAATGTTAACATATGTCCACAGCTGTGTTTAATTTAAATTTGTCCCTCTAAAAGATGTCATAAAGCACGTACAACCACTATAATAGTACATATATTAACATTTTGTGGTCAAATAAAAAACTATTTTGCAACTGTTTTTTCAGTGTATTTACGCAAGGTTATTTTGGAAGGGTTTAGAATTCTGTTAATAGCAAACTGGAGTGAATGATAAAAAAATGTATATTTTATGTGTTTTTTTATGCAGAGATTTGAAAGTTAAAGAAAAACATATTATAAACTTGTTTATTTTATTAGGAAAATACCATATATATATATATATATATATATATATATATATTTGGTTTACATATATATATAAAAATTTGGTTTACATTGAGCCCACGTTTGTTATATATATATATATTATATATATATATATATATATATATATATATATATATATATATATAACAAACGTGGGCTCAATGTAAACCAAATTTTTAACATTTTATAAATTATTTTTAATTATATGTAAATGTTTTGATGCTGGTTTAAGCTGGTCCTTTGCTGAACCATGAACCAGCAAAGGACCAGCATAAACCAGCATAAACCAGCAAAGGACCAGCTTAAACCAGCATCGAAACCTACCTAACCAGCATCCCAGCATCAAAAGTCAACTAAGTCAAAAGTCAACTAAGTCAAAAGTTTACATACACCTTGCAGAATCTGCAAAATGCTAATTATCTTACCAAAATAAGCAGGATCATATAAAATGCATGCAAGTTTTTATTTAATACTGACCTGAATAAGATATTTTACATAAAAGACGTTTACATATAGTGCACAAGAGAAAATGATAGTTGAATTTATAAAAATGACTCCATTTAAAAGTTTACATACACTTGATTCTTAATACTGTGTCATTACCTGAATGATCCACAGCTGTGTTTTTGTGTTTGGTAATAGCTGTTTATGAGTCCCTTGTTTGTCCTGAACATTTAAACTGCCCACTGTTCTTCAGAAAAATCCTTCAGGTCCCACAATTCTTTTGGTTTTTCTGCATTTTTATGTATTTGAACCCTTTTCAAAAATGACTGTATGCTTTTGAGATCCATATTTTTACTGAGGACAACTGAGGGACTCATATGCAACTATTACATGAGGTTCAAACGCTCACTGATGCTTTAGAAGGAAACATGATGCATTAAGAGCCAGGGGGTGAAAACCTTTCGAATTTGAAGATCAGGGTGAATTTAACTTATTTTGCCTTCTGAAAAACATGCATCTTCTGTAGCTTCTGAAGGGCAGTACTAAATGAAATATATATATATATATATATAAAGGCAAAATAAGAAAAATGTACACATCTTCATTCTGTTCAAAAGTTTACACCCTGGCCCTTAATGCATTGTGTGTAAATGTAATGTAATGTATGCAAACTTTTGACCTCAACTGTATACTCACGCTGGGGAAAATATGGGAATAAATAAGTTAACATGGTGTCTTAATTCTGCAATAAAAATAATGTACAAGTAAAATAGCTCAACTTTATGATAAAGCTATTTTCAAGTAAATCTTATATTTATATTAAATAAATATCTGTCTGCTCTATTAAAAATTCAAAAATATTTCCTCCTGCTGTCAATATAGTTAGTACATATACTTATAATTTTTATTTGACAAAATATAATTTAATATCAGATTATATCAGAGATTAAGAACAAAACATGTAAAATGTAATTAAGTCTGAAAAACATTTAACAATTTTAAGACACATTCATGGAGTTGGTCAGCAAAAGATCTTTTTAATGTTTTCAAATTCAAACCGGGGGTACACTTTTATATACACCATGTTAAATGGAACAGTAGGACAATAAGAAAAGGCTCATGTCCTTGCTAATCTTAGGTGACTGTACATAAAAAGCAAAAGTAACAAAATTATAGCTGCAAAATTACAAACTGCTGATTGACAAGCTGAGCCATCATACTGCAATATAAGACTGTGGTGCTGCCTCCAATCAATCACGATTCTCTGATGGCTCACTATCTGGATACATTTTCAAGTATTTCTCCACCATGCTGTCCAAATCATGTTTAATGGCACAGTTAATGTAAAACAGAGCCATGCTCTTGTTTCTGTGATGCACAGGTGTGTCTTCCAGGTACGTTGTCAGGCGTTGTTTCGCAGTGCTGCATTTGTCATTCGTCAGAGCAAAGACTGGCAGATTGTACAGGACTTTCAGGAGAGCACATACGTTGGGGAAGAACTTCACGTCGGACAGCTGAAGCGTCTCGTAGATGGTCGATGGCAACACAACGTCTTTCGTGCCATGCTTCCATTTGATCTTCCAGCAGTGCAGCTCGGCAGGAAAGGTGTCTGGGTTCAGCAAGTCATCTTTATAAATGTCCGAGCTGGTCTCCTCCGAGGTGTTGAACTTCAACTGTCCCATGATGGCAGGAACAAGTGACAAGGACTTCAGGGCCTTCAGATGATTTTCAGAAAAAAGATCAGACAGCTCTTTAATCACATGGCTGACCACTGGAAGGGTGACTTGCTCTTTATAGTAGGTCTCCGGTTGGATTTCCTCACCAGACGTTGGTCGTTTTCTAAAGTACAATCTGGGAACTTTCACTGGGATTTCAAGAGCTGCAGCCAGGTTGACCGCCTCCTCAAACCAGAACTCATGGTACACCTCGATGTTCTCGTAAACTTCATTCAGCGAATGTAGAACTGCAGTTAGGCTACTAGATGCGAAGAAGACCTCATTCGTTTGCCCTTGCAGATTCTTACCAAAGGCTCTGGAGAAGGAAAGTGTGTTCTTTAGAACAACTAACGTCATGACGAATTCAAAATCAGCCAGTGCCTCGGATATGACAAAGGCGTTGTGTGCTACTTCATCGCTCCATTTGTGATCTTCATTATCATGGACGCTGTCCATGCAAAGCAGGAGAGACTCTAGTAGGTCGACGGCTACTTCAAATGCATCATGCTGCTCTGTCCATTTCGAGTAACAGGCCTCTTTGAGGACACTGGCTTTCTCTTCGTTTCCCTGGTAGTAGATCGAAATCGCACTCTCCAGCTGATTTTGCAACAATGGTGATTTACTGAAAAACACATCCAGCTTTTTCAGGGTTGACATGACGAGATGTACTCCTGTGAAGGTCATTGTGTTTGCCAGGCAGATGTTTAGAGAGCAAGTGGAGCAAGGGGTGAGAACCGCTAGCGGGTGTAACTCGGCTATTCTAGCCACCACTGATTTGACCTTCATGGCAGACACACCAGAACACAAATATGCCTGTCCTCTGCAGTACTGCATGTCCAGGCCACATTTCTCGGTTATTTCAGCAATAAGCCTTTCGGTGATAGCCTCCACATCACCTTCAAAATGCAGGAACCCGACAAATTCTTCCCGGAGGGAGTTGGTCTTGTCCACAAAACGTATGAACAATGGGAGATGGCTCTCTCCGCCTATCTCAACCAGGTTGTCTACTATTAAAGAGAAGAAGCGTCCTTCTTTAACTTCAGCCAACAATTCCTCACGAACGCATTTTTCGATCACTTCCAGCATCTGCTGCAATTGAGTCGAGGAGCAGTACTCGAGGTTTACGGATGACCCCTCGAACTTCTTTCTGAGGAATTCATCACCGGCGTTGATGCGGTATTCCAACAGGGCCTGGAAGTTGCTGGGAGTGAAGCTTTTGCTCCTGGGTTCTTTGTCGGAGTGCCCATGCAGAGGGATGTTCTGCGCGCCCATCATCACGACAACGTCAAACAAAGACTTGAGGTACTCTTTATTCAGCGTTTCCTCATCAACGACCTGAGGGCTGCTTTCAACCCCATCACCATTGTTGCTCTCACTGATTTCTTTGGTTGTTGCCTCATCATTTTCTTTTGCCGGCTCACTCTGAGAGTCCGCTGTGAAAATAAAAAAAAACATTCATGTAAATGTATAAAATGTTTCAAACTGCTTTATTACAGCATTACTAAATAAAAATGCAATTAAAGAGTTAGTACCCAAAAATTTAAATTCTGTCATTAATTATTTATGCTTGTGTCATTCCAAACCCGTAAGACCGCTGCTCATCTTCGGAATACAAATTAAGATATTTTTGATGAAACTTGAAAACTTTCTGACCCTGCATAGGCAACAACGCAAATACCACGTTCGAGGCCCAGAAAGGTGGTAAGGACAGTGTTAAAATAGTCCATGTGACATCAGTGGTTCATCCTTAACTTTATGAAGCTATGAGAACAATTTTTATCTGCAAAGAAAACAAAAAATAAGACTTTATTCAACAATTTCTTCTCTTTTGTGTCAGTCTTCAGTACCACAATGTATGTGTGTGGTGCTGCTGACGCAGGAGCCAGAGTTCTGATGTAAAATGTCCATCTCTCTTAGTTTATTGTCTGTATATTCTGGTTCGAATAAGTAAGGCTGGGCAAAAAATTGCAAGTCTGTCATACATCACGGTATTCTTGTGAATGTGCGGTGAAGACTGACACAGAAGAGAAGAAATTGTTTAACAAAGGTGTTATTTTTCTGCACATAAAGTATTCTCGCAGCTTCATAAAATTAAGTTTGAAGCACTGATGTTATATGGACTATTTTAATGATGTCCTTACTACCTTTTTGGGCCTTGAACGTGTCAGTTGCGTTGCTGTCTATGCAGGGTCAGAAAGCTCTCGGATTTCATCAAAAATATCTTAATTTGTGTTCCGAAGATGAAAAAAAGTCTTACAGGTTTGGAATGACATAAGATTGAGAAATTAATGATAGAATTTTCATTTTTGGGAGAACTATCCCTTTTAAAATATCCCTCCAAATTACAGATTTTGCAAGGCAGGTATGTAAATATATGAGCAAATTATATTGTAATATGTAAACAAACAAAGCACACAAAAATAACTCACATTTACTCTTCTTCGCTTCAGGGCCATCCTTATTTTCTGTCTGTTAGAAACACACCAAATTCATTAATACATTATTTACATTCAGTATTTACACAGTATTCAGTAGCTTACTTCTACCCTTACTTTGAAATGTTAAGAGAAAGGCATAAATCAGTACAGTACCAATTTATTGATTAAAACATACTGAGCAACTCTTACCTCATTATTCGGCCGTTTGAAGGAAGGATTGTCAAATATGGTTGGTATTGCATTATCCTTCAGTACAGTCCTGAAAGGGCTCTGGATAATAATCACAATAATGTGCAATGCAACATGTTAGATACCACATGCTATTTACTGATGGGAAGTAATGATGTCAGGTTATTTTACATGCTACTATTAAAGGAGAAGTCCACTTCCAGAACAAAAATTTACAGGTAATGTACTCACCCTCTTGTCATCCAAGATGTTCATGTCTTTCTTTCTTCAGTCGTATGTTTTTTGAAGAAAACATTTCAGGATTTTTCTCCATATAGTGGACTTCTAGGTGCCCCGAGTTTGAACTTCCAAAATGCAGTTTAAATGCAGCTTCAAACGATCCCAAATGCAGTTGTAAACGATCCCAGCTGAGGAAGAAGGGTCTTACGATTGGAGTTTTTCGACATACCCTCACTGTCTTAAGCCAGAATACACAGAGTTCAGGGAGAGCACGACAATATGAGCGTTTGAGATTAAAAAGTATTTAAACTATATTTTTAAATGAAAATAACTGATCGTTTCACTAGATAAGACCCTTCTTCCTCGGCTGGGATCATTTACAACTGCATTTGGGATCGTTTGAAGCCGCATTTTAACTGCATTTTGGAAGTTCAAACTCGGGGCACCATAGCAGTCCATTATATGGAGAAAAATCCTGAAATGTTTTCCTCAAAAAACATAATTTTTTTACGACTGAAGAAAGAAAGACATGAACATCTTGGACGACAATGGGTGAGTACATTATCTGTCAATTTTTGTTCTGGAAGTGGACTTTAAGTAAAACAATCTTACACAACAATAATAAATAACACTAATTCTTGTGTTATTATTATACATGCATTTTTGTTTTTTTTTTTTTTTTTTACGTCACACCGCAGGACTATTTAAATTAATCTCGAAGTGAGCAAAAACAGCACCTAAAATACACCCTTTCCTTTATACATATAGAACTTCAAATAATTTAAAGTAACTACATATAAAGCACATTTATAAAAAGTACAATAAGTACATATTCACATATGAACTACACAAAAAGATTAATAACAACTTACGGTTTTGGTTATCAGGTTAGGTTCAAAGTGTCTGGCACACAGTCTGTGGTATTTGTTCAGATGATCAGGCGTTTTGTCTTTAAGGTCTGAGCGACTGCAGTTTTCCACCCATTTCTTACACCTTAGGGAATAAATACCGCATAAAGGGAGGGCTGTTAGCATCTGCCATACAGTTATTAAGCACAATGGTGTGAATATATCATTATAATAGTATAACATAGTGTATTTTATCTGTATAGTTTTGTTTTACTGTAATAAACCATGTTCGTTGTGTCTAGCTGCTAATAGACAACATTCACTATGGGATAAATATAGTTCATTCACATCTATGACAGATACATCCAGTACATTCAATCAAAACTGCGTTGTAACAGCCACTTGGGCTAACTTACCTTATTTGAACAACACAAATTGAACATAAAACTGGCCAGGCTGACAATCAACTCCTAGTTCTATAACAATACTTTGTGCGGTATGTAAACACTATGCAATGTATATCAGATTTAACTTTGCATCTGATCTGGCAAGCGAGCTAACGTTTAACTGGCTCAGTGGAGCTGTGCACACAATGTCTGCACTGGTAAATAAAACAAGTTAAATGATGGTTAAACACGACGTTATCTATCGTCTAGATGACAAAGAGTGAACTAGGTGAGCAAAACGGGTGTAATTTACCTCTCTGGGTCCCGTGGAAACCTGAAGAACGCCAGCACCGAATGAGTGCTGTTCCTGGAGCAGTTTAGCGCCGCGCAAAAATTAGGCATCGTGCGTTCACTCTGAGTCGAATCTTTAATAGCGAATCAAGTTCATTGGACTCACCGTGATGATATTCCCTTCAGAAAGTTTAAAAAATATAGTTTTACAGACTAATAAAGCGGTAAATTGATCTGCACTCTAGTGCTTTGTGTGGCCTGGAGGAGAAGCGCGTTGGAGTTCGTCTCCGTCCCACAATGCTTTGCTCGCTCAGCGAGTTCAAATTCCCAGCCAATCAGCGTGCGCTTACAGGACGAAATTGGCGGCAGTTAGAGAGGAACCGAGGATGTATTAGAAAAATATTTTTTATGAGCTATATTAAAGTAATATCTCGGCCAAGAATGATAGGTGTGTCGTTTACTCACATTATTTAACGATTTAATATTTTATTGAATACAAAAGATAAAGTTAGACTGTCTCAGTCACCCTTTACTTTCATTATATTTCTGAATGGTGACTGAAACCCTTATTCTGCCCAAAGTTTTAAGGTTTGGAACAACATTAGAGTGAATAAACCACAACTGTAGTTTTCATTTACCCTTAAATAGACAAACCAGACATTAAAATCAAATTTTCTGTTATATTAACACAATGAAACTGATATTTATATTGCACGGATATTTTCTTTATTAAGAAGTCTTACAGTCACCAGTTCAGTGATTAAAATTATGGCAAAAATACAGTGAATGCTCATCTTGTCTTTAAAAAGACATGGTCACAAGTAAAGGATGAATGAAATCCTCTGTAGAAAATTAGCCAAGTTAATTAAATGACTTTACTGTAGAGAAAAGTTGAGAATACACAAGTACACAAAAGAAGAAAATGAACTGAACAGTACCAACTGCAAAAGTGACAGCATTATAAAATCTTCAAGAGAAATTACAGTGAGAAAAACAACACATTCTTTGGTTTGTTCATTTTTTTAAACAAATCAACAACAAAACAAATCCTACTTTTTACATCCACGTCATTTTTTTAACTTCCAGGTTCATAAAATGAACAAAGCAGTGTTGTGTTAAAATTTTATATAATACAAAAGCTCTTTTATATATACACACACACTGCATTAGCCTTGTTAGCACAGAAGAGAACTTTTTATAATAGTGCCTATAAATCAAATTATCGCCCATAAGCTGTTAAGTCATTGCAGTGAAGAGATTACTCTAGTTAACAGCCCAATGCAAACAACACTTAAATATTAAAATATTTTAATAGTGTCACATAGAATACTTTAAACGTAGGTGTTACGCATGCTATAAATGTCCAATTTAAAAGTGACATCAGCATCAGCTTATACTGCTTAACTGCATACTTTTGCAAAGTCTTCAGGCTGATCAGGCAGGTCTTCCAGTAGTGCTGGGTTTTTTCTGTAGATGTACGCATTAGCATCTGCATCTTCCATCTGCACCAGCTCAGCCAATGAGGAGACGCAAGTATCGTGGTCGTTCAGCATACCTGGCAGACGAGAGGACTTACGTTGGATTCGAGTTGAGCGCCGCACAGGCGTCAGAAACTTGAGATCTTTGATGGTGCTTTTGCGTCGCGAGCCACTGCCTGGTGCCGTTTCGCAATCGATTATCTTTTTCACGCTAAAGAACGAGAAAAATCAAATGAACACTTGAACTTCTTACACATGTATGTGTCTTTGTACATATCGTTAAATTTCCCACCTTTGCAGATATGGAGTGGTTTTCACATTGTATTTCACAACGGATGCCCCTGGCATCTCTGGAGTGGTCATCTCCTCATCACTGTCATCAGCATCATCATCACTTGCAAATGGCTTCTTCTCAGGTTCCTGATTATCATCCTCATTCTTTATGACTGCCTTCTTAGTGTCTTCTGTAATGTCGCTCTCTGAGTCTACCTCATCTCCCAGTTCCTCCTCTTTCAGAATTTCAAACACTTCATCTGTTTCCTGCTCCTCCACTTTCACTTCCGTTCTTTTCTCTGCCACCACGTCAGCTTTGTCAACATTTACACCTGTCGAGGATGGGCAAAAACATATGAGCAATTTATAAATATCACATCATGACTTAAATCTAGTAATATTAGTATTAATTTGCAATTCCTGCATTAAGAATCTGAATGAGACTCACCATCTTCACATAATGAGGGCGTCTCCATTGCCTCCAATTTCTCACACAAGTTCAACACCAACTGCATATTGCAGATAAGCAAAGCAGAAATAAACATTAATGAAATGACAATATACTTGAGAGAATATCTATTAGTTTCACAAATAAGACTGTCTTATGGTTCTTACCGACTCCATCCTTATCTCTGGGTCGACTGGCAAGTCCATATCACTGTTGTCCAGCAAGTCTAGTGTGGTATTCATAATACTGCTTGATCTCTTAGAACACGCTGTTTTATTATCAGGGACTTCAATATCATTAGTTTGGTTGTCAGTCTTCAATGCAGCGGTTGGTTTTACAGCCTCAGTATGGATGATAGGCTCAGATTGGATACTAATTGTGGCTTTGGGTTCAGTTTTAGGCTGCGGAGCTGGTTTTGGGTTTCGTGTAAAGGTTGTTGACTTTTCTGAGATTGGAGGCCTTTTCAAAGCCTTACCCTTAGATGCCAGCCAGTCTGCAAGCTTTGCTCTGAAAGTACAGTACAAAAAATAACCATAGGACAATCCCATCAATATATAGTCTTTTCTATCAGAAGACTGTCATACTTGTAGTGCTGGGTAGAAACTGATTACATGTAATCTGGATCACATATTCAGATTCCAAAAATTAAGTACGTGTAGTCAGAGTACATTACGTTTTAAAATACTTGTAGTCAGATTAAAGTTACTTTTTTATGGATTACATGTACTTCACACAATGGCAGTAAAATTATCATAGTTTATTAATTCTGGAAGTCTGGACAAAAATATTTAAAAACCGTAAGACTTCAGGCATGTCATTGCTGTTTTCATGTTTATTATTGCGTGGTTAATGCAGGGATTCCCAAATGTTTTTTGACACGCTTAAAATAAAATATTTGCTTGGGATATAGCAAAGGAAGTTGATATTTCAGTAATTTAACAACTCATTCTCATTTTTACAGTTCTTTCATATCAGTCAATGATCACACTGACTTGCAGATAATCAAATAAAATAAATTTTAAATTGGTCTTATTTTACACTTTTATGATTGAATTAATTATTAGGTGTTTATCAACTCACTAATGTACTGTTTAATGCATTATTATGAAGAAATGCTACTTTTATATCAATATGGTATGTTTAATGGGAACAAGTAATTTAGATTACGTTACTAACTACAGTTTTCATCATGTAATCTGAAATCAGTAATGAACTACAATTTGTAGGTAATCTATCCAGCTCTGCATACTTGTCTAGTTAAAGCTATGAAGCTACAACAAAAATTACGACTTTATTCAACAATTTCTTTTCTTCCTGACAGAAGAAATTGTTGAATGAAGTCGTAATTTTTGTTTTCTTTGTGCACGAAAAATATTCTCGTAGCTTCATAACATTACAGTTAAGCCTCTGATGTCACATGGACTGTTTTGACAATATCCTTGCTACCTTTCAGGGCCCTGAACATTTCAGTTGCATTGCTGTCTATGCAGGGTCAGAAAACTCAAAATTAATTTGTGTTTTGAAGATGTATGAGGGTCTTCCATGTTTGGAACATGAGGATGAGTAATTAATGACACAATTTAATTTCATTTTTGGGTGAATTACCCCTTAAAGTAATTAAATAAATAAATAAAAAATAATAATCCTACTAACCCCAAACTTTTCAATGGTAGTGTAGTGTTTACAACTCACCTTCTCTCTTCAGCCGTCTCTATTTGCACTTTGTACTGGCTGACTGTACTTGTGACAGGCCTGCGGACTTTCTGTTCAGTGATGGCTGTTATGGGTTTCTCCACCTGTACCGTCATCTCTTTCTTCTTTGAAATGATTGGTTTGCTGATGGCAGAGCGCCCTGTAGCTAAAGGAGCTGACCGGGGAGGAACACAAGCACCTGCTTGGGAGACAGTACCTTGGACCTTTTGAGGAATCCGTCTATGGGAAACAGACTTCTGGACTGGTTTTTCAGTAACATTCAGCTGGACATCAGAGACAGATTTCAGTCTAGATGACAAAGCAGAGTTAACTCTGGGTTTAGTGGACGCCGGCAGGGAGGTAACAGACTTGGACCGAATTTTAGGCAATTCAGGTTTTGAAATCACTTTCTTTTCTGTGGGCTTCACATCAGCACTGGGCTTTCTGAAACAGTCGATTTTAGACTGTACTACACGACCCTTATACGTGCCAGGTTTGGATTTCTGGACAGCAGACACAGTAGAGGGTGGTTTTTGAACTTCTTCCACAAGTTTCTTGTGTCTTACAGTCTGCTGTGTACGGAAGGCCTGGCTTAGTGTGTTACGCTTGGTAGGATCAGCATTAGGTTTGGTCTTCGGTCTAACATCCTTTTCCTTCTCTCTTGTTCCAGAGTTATCCTCCTTAAGATCATTCTTTGACTGAAGGGGTGCAGATTTACTTAGCACTTTCTGTTTTGGTACAATACTGCTGATGACTTGTTTTTTCAGGCCACATGCTGGTTTAGTGTTTTCCTTGTTGCTCTGAATAGAAAGAATGAAGGAGTAGAATTAAGCAAATGACATTTCAAGCACACAGGCATCTTTCACACATCCAAATGTGAGAAATAAAAGTTAGAAATATATGGAAGAGCTGATCTGCTTTATAAAATGCAATGTTCACCTTTCTCACCACTGACTCCATTCTGTGCATCTATCAAGGACAGCTCTTCAAAGATTATCTTCCACTGTAGAACATCACATAATAACATTATAACAATAGCAAAATAGCAACTTTTGCCTGCTTTATTTTGCTGAGTCACAAGCTATATGTAAAATTATACAATACATATTTTTGTGGACTTTCATCTTAAACACCTCATATTAATAACTAACAACAAACAAACTGTTATCAAATAGCAACGGGGCTTGCACCCAGACATACACATATGCCTCATAACATGTCAAACAGATTCAAAAATAATTCACAATTTTATATCAGTTCTAAAAGAATCGGCGAGGGGTTCCCATTATGCTAACACGCTTCAAAAAGTCCCAAATTATGACAATACTCACAAACCATTGATAACAGTTGCCTAGACAACCTCTACTTACGTTATTTACGTCTCCTTCGATGAGTCAGGTAGGACAAGTGTTAATATTTCAGTTTAAAAACTAAATTTGAAGAACAATTGTCCTCACATTCAAGCACAACACGCGCTTTCAAACAGATTTGAGTTCAGCGCGGCGAGCTTTCGGATTGGCGATGACCGTTTGAGTCACTCTAGCCTACGAATCCTATTGGCTGCCTCTGAACATGTGATCAAAATTGAGTTGGCCCCACCCCTTTTACTAAAAGCTGGGAGCAGCCTGTTTTGAACCAAAATAAAATTCCTCTTATAACTGCTCAGTGTTTGAAAACTGTTGAAAAAGCCAGTTGCCCTAAATTCCAGTCTAATGACATTAATATTTCATTAACCCTAGTCTTTGTAAGAAAATGTAATGTTTAATTTAATTTTTGGTAGCTCTAGTCTCGGTAAGAAAATGTAAAATGTGGTTTTATCTAAGAAAAAAAAACAGCGTATCAAAATCATAGTTTATATATTTGATTTAGTACGTATTAAACGTATACATTTTTCTCAAAAATATTAATTTATTCATATTTTTTTTTTAAATATGAGAAGTAAATTTCATGTTTTTTTGTTAGTATTTATTAGGTCACAGGACCCTGGTGAAAAAAATACCTAACCAGCATCCCAGCATCAAAACATACCTACCAGCATATGCTGTTTTTTTCACCAGGGGATAAGACGATATGACAATATTTGACGTTTGAATATGTGACCCTGGACCACAAAACCAGTCAGAAGGTCAGTTTTTTGAAATTGAGATTTATACATCATCTGAAAGCTGAATAAATGCTTTCCATTCGGCTAAGATTAAACTATTGAACAATCTGGAATCTGAGGGTGAAAAAATATCAACGTATTAAGAAAGTCACACTTGAAGTTCTTAGCAATGCATATTATATCAAGAATTAAGTTTTACAGTAGGAAATTTATAAAATATCTGTATGGAACATGATCTTTACCTAATTTCCTAATGATTTTTGGCATAGAATAAAAATAGATAAGTTTGACCTATATAATGTATTGTTGGCTATTGCTGTTAATATACCCGTGCTACTTATGATTGGTTTTGTGGTCCAGGGTCATATTTTTTCTACACACCTGCATGTCTACAGAATGCACTTCAGAAGTTTGGACACTCACAGTTCATTTGTTTCCCATAAAGCTTCCACATGGGGCAAGTGGCAAATAGCAAATCACATTCAGCCACTAGATGGCAGAAGATTCCAGTCTTGATGCTCTCTATTAATATTAGAAACCCATTTGAACAGTATGGCTGTGAAATGTGCCTTCATTTCAGTGTGATAATGAGTAAATAAGGAGCTTATAGCTGTTAGGCTATGACTCCAACTGTGATCTCAAATTGCTTTCCTTAGGGGTTCCTCTTTAATTATTGCAATATTTAATTCATGAGATATTCTGCTGACTGCATCATTATGTGAGGTCTGTCACACGTGTGGTCATTCCTGCTAGTTAATAATGACCTTTATTTAAATAAAGAAGGGCAACTCATTTTACCTTAAGCATAATTGTGTGTCTGGACTTATTTCATGTAAATCAGAGACAGTGGGAACCAATTAAACTGGTTGGACAATCAAGTGTAACTAAGTTTTCGGTTATTCTGTTTTAAGTAGACAGCTTTCAGTTTTCAGCTACTCTACTTATGCTAGCATTTACATTTTTAAATTTAAGATTAAATGTTATTCGGTCTTGATGTTACGTGAAAAAAAATGAAAAAACAAGGCCTACATTTTCTCAGGTTGAAAAATGCAAATAGAACAGCCCTTCAAACTTCACATGTTCCACTGACAACCATATGGCTCTAACTAAACATCAAGCCAAAAACAAAATCAAGAATTTCCTGTCCTGTATTTAATCTTTACAAATCTAGTTGCATATCAGTTTCTATGAGGGAAAATATTATTTCTGGTGTGGACTCTCTGTGAGATGATGATTACCCTGCTTCTCTCTATGAGGGTTATGAAACAATAATAATTTACTCTGCAAACAACTACATTGCGTTTAATCTAATGTGACAAGCAGATAAGACTTCATTATATGAATAATCAGCATTTCTAAACAAACCATCTGCACAACTCCTACACTCACTTGATTCAAAACTGCTTTTTACATAAACTGCTTTTTACATTTTACATAAACTCTTTGTAAACTTGAACTAACAGAATATGATGGTCACAATGTTCAAATTTTGGTAACCTTTACTGTCTTGTCAAATTTGGAAACACTGCAAAAATACAGCAGTTTAGACCAGAGTGAATTTGGGTAACATCAAAGCTATTCTGTGTGAAATAGATGAGAGAAACAGATTTCGGTAACCTTTACTACCGCCTTGTCAGATTTGGTACTGTTCACATCATTTGTATTTTATTCATTTAGCAGATGCTTTTATCCAAGCGACTTATAATTGACCATATGCACGGATTACTTCCTTGTTTTAGAAAAGCCAGCTCAGTCATTTCCGGTCAAGTGTACTGTGCCGTAATAGGATACAGTGTCCTCTGTTTTTTCTACATAATCCATTCACAATTTGAAGAAAAGTTTGTTTTGTCTAAGAGGACCAAACGTCCATGTATACCATTTCAAGAATGACAAACACGAGTATAAAGAATAACACGAGTAAAATCTGCTAAATATGCCTTGCTATGATAGACAGTAATAAACGAATGAAACATCTGACAAGCCGAGCTGTGCATTAAATAATTCAGACTAAATTCAGAGTAACAAAACTACAACAGTAACAAGTTTGTGTTGGTTGAATATAGGCTATTTAAAAGATGTAGTTATCAAATTAAATCTAAAATATTTCAAATTCATATTGATTCATATTGAATTCATTATTTGATTATTATACCATTAATATTTAACTTATTTATTTGTAGTAAACTATATACAAGCATTTAAATAATTCACCCTTAGGTATAAATATATGAGCTTATTTATTTATTTTAATGACTATCTGCACTTGCTATACTATATACTTCAAAGCGGTAAAAGTACTAAAACTTGTTATACTAGTAATTTTATAATAAACCGAAAAGCAAGACTTGAAAAAGATAGGGTGTTGAAATGGCAGCTGCAGCCAATGAGTGATCCTCTGCTGCCATCTTATAGTTTATAAGGGTAATTTCATGTCATTTTCATCTTAAAAAGTCGTTTTCCTGCAAAAGACATTTTTTCATGTCGTCCCTGTGAATGGAAACTTAATCTTTTTAGCGAATTTTACTGCACAGCTGTAGAGTTGAAAAAAAATAGGCTTTAAAATATTTAAAAAAAATGTAAATGTGTTCATGGCTATGAAGGCAAGTTGATAAGAATACTGTTAAGATGTCCTTGAAGACAAGTATTGCTGGCTAGCTAACATAAGCCTAAACAGTTATGAATATGATCGTGTTTAGGTGTCAGCATTTAAATGTACAAGTACTTGTCTAGGTGCTCTCCTGGGATTACCAGGCTGTACATTTAAGTTATATGTTGTCAAATAATATGATACAGAATGTTCATGCCGCTATCATTATTTACGATGTTGCATTTGTTATTTTTCTCAGTTTCTGATAAGAACGAGGAAGGAGAGGAGTCTTAAGAGTCTCCACCTATATATAGCACAAATAAAATGAGCTTCACTGGATGTTTACCAGCTGGCTTATCATTATGCGGAAGTTCTAAGAACGCTCAGTGCATATGGTCAATTGAGGAATACAACCAGCAATTCATCATAAAGAGGCAAATAAACACAGGAAGTGCTTGTAATACAACGTTTCAGATGGGGTGCATTTCCCTAAAGCAAGTTCCGTCGTTACAAATAGAGTTCAACAGAATTTACAATAGTTCGCTAACCATCCCTGGTGAAAAAAACAGCATATGCTGGCAGGTATGTTTTGATGCTGGGATGCTGGTTAGGTAGGTTTTGATGCTGGTTTAAGCTGGTCCTTTGCTGGTTTATGCTGGTCCTTTGCTGGTTCATGCTCGTCCTTGACCAGCAACATGACCAGCAAAGGACCAGTTTAAACCAGCATCAAAACCTACCTAACCAGCATATGCTGTTTTTTTCACCAGGGATGCTAACTCACCCCAGATTAGTACAAAATATAGGAGAGATTAGGGAAAGATAAAGCAAGAGAAATGTTTTTTGTTGTTGTTGTTGTTTTTTCATTAAATGAGGTATTTAAATGTTGATGAAAGAGATGTTTTTAGATGTCTCTTGAAAATAGTAGGTTCAGAATAGAGTGTTTGCACTTACCTCACGATTTGGTCAGTCACCTGGATGCGCGTTCATATTGGATATCCTCGGATGTAAACAACAGCATGGATTGCACAGTTAATGTACTACTGAATATGTTGTTCTGCTAATTTATGCTGTCTAAACTATGGAAAAAACGTGTGGAAGCTGCCAAATCATATAGAGAAGGACTTAGTAAGCAGAAAAGGTGCAATATTTTAACGTTAATAGGTGGTAAAGACATGTACAAGCGGTATTAATTAAAATATTAGCCTAGTATTTCACTACCTGACTGGAAATGTTTAGAACAAACACGAATGTTGTCAAGATTCTTGCCCTGGAAATCCTGCTTCAGTTTGGCCAACCACAAACACCTTTTGATCCTCAGAGATTTTTTTGCACTCTTCTCCTTGATTTGTTATAACTTTTGCCAGTCTATAGTACTACAGATGTTTTCCTGGTCTGACCGATTAGTACAGCCCAAAACATGGCAATAACTGACCATTTTCAGGAGCAATAATCAGCAAAATATGCAAGTTCGGTTAGTTTAGTTCGGTTCAGTGGCATTGTTTACATTCATTGCCGCCAATATGGCGATTAATGACACGTCGTGAAAACACTCTATTCCGGATAGGGGTGGGAAAATCATCCTACCAGCCAGGAACGATGAACAAAAATGTTCTGGAAAGGTGACTGTAGAGGTTTAATGGAAGTCCAGCCAGAAGAGCATTGCAATAATCCAACCTAGAAATGACAAGAAGTTGTGCTGCATGCTCCATTAGGAAGCCAAAATGCTTTCTAGGATATCAAATAGCAAGTTTAGACATCACTGGAGTAAATTTGGATACCAGATAAATGAGGTTATATATCACAAGTGCGTGCTTGGGTAACATCAAACCATACTGTGTGACACAAAGAGGGGTAACAGATTTCGGCAACGTTTAATACTTCCTTGTCCAATTCGGTGACTCTGTTTTATGTCCGTTACTTTTCACATTAGACCAAAATAGCTTTCAGGACATAAACCAGAGGAGGTAAGACATCACCAGAGTGAATGTGGGAAAAATTTAAGTCATTCTGTGTGAAATAGATGGGCGTAATGAACATTAGAAACATATTTGACCATCTTATCCAAAAAAAAAAAAAAATTCTACCTGACTTAAGACAATACAGGGGTAGTGACAGTAATTTGTCCATCAAAATTACTGAGGTAAGAGGGAACCACAGAGCAGAAGTAAGATGATCTTAATACATACAGACTGCTTGTTTTCCTTGAAGTCTGACAGATCCTACTTGTTTTTGCTGAAAACACGGCAAAGCGATACATTTGTCAAAAGTCCACCACGTGTGACATTGATTTTCTGTTGCCTTACATTTCCAGAAGCTCTCCAGCACTTGCCTGTCCATCTCACTGACAGCTTTAGCGTAATTAAGGAGGAAACTGTATGAACTCTCCTCCGCTCTGTCAAGTGTTAAACCAGGGTGAGGTTTGATGAAATGCTGTGATTATCAGTAACAGTTCATCTTCTTCAGGCAGACATATGCGATCCTAAAACAACAGCTGACTGCAGCGTGTGACGGTTTGCTGATAGTGCTAAATGGGAACAGCAGATCGTCAATAACTTCTGATCAGCCTTTACATCTTCCTGCAGCGTGGATCCCTGCAGTTTTGCATTCTAGCGGCAAATACTTCAGCACTGCATCACCCTGTCGGAAATTAACACTGGGCAATCCATCATTCCAAAAGAGAAAGATACACGCAGGTTAAAAATACACAGATCATGCAGATCAAGAATGAAGTTTACAGAGTCTCGGTTAGAGCAGTTAAATAAAAGGCATTACGAAAAACAAATACACAAACTAAATGCAATTTAAAACATATAAATGTGATTTTTTTTAATGACAGTATTTATTTACAAATGCAGTGAAATATATTGGACATTTATACATGTGTTATATAAAAGTTGTAAATACCAAACAAAGATCATATCAGACACAATATACTGTCAAACATACAATGATTAGCAAATACGCATATTATTGCAGCAGATATTTAAGGCAATAACAGGACATTAATGAAATGCATAATATAGAATAGGTTATTATAACAACACAATATACCAAAACACAACAACTTAATCCACCGAGAATACTGTACTTACACAAACACGATAAAAAAGCAACAGACGAATGAGAGTAATACAGTAGGGTCCTTCTGAACACAAAAGATCAAAAGTCAATAGGTCGTTTGACATATATTCCTTTTTAATGATACTGGCACCACTTAAAATGCAAAAGATCCTAAAGCAGGTCCCATAAGCAATTCTCAAGTGGGAACTGCAGCGGAAAGGTCATCGTTCAGTCATGTCTCCTTGTATATGATTTGCGTTCGGGAAGTGCACTGGATGTAGAAGCTCTTTGAATCGCAGAATGAAAGTCATGCCCATATATGTGCTGTTTACAGTTTCCTCTATTGTTTTGTCTTCCACATGTTTAGTAAGGGTAATGTTTCTGTTTCTTCCCTGCGAAACATGCCATCCATGTGCACAACAGCATGGCCACCACTGCTCCAGCCCCGGTGCAGTAATAAGCCCATCCGATCTCACAAGAACCTGAAAGAAACATCAACCTGATATTCAATACTCAAAATAGATTCTGTTCGCAAAGGCACAATTTATTGTCAGCCATGTATGTATACTACCAGTCAAAGGTTTTTTAATGTTTTTTAAAGATTTCTCCTTTGTTCACCAAGCCTGCATTTATTTGATCCAAAGTACAGCAAAAGCAGTAATATTGTGAAATGCATTTACTATTGAAAATAACTGCTTTCTATTTGAATATATTTTAAAAAGTAATTTATTCCTGTGATCAAATCTACATTTTCAGCATCATTACTCCAGTCTTCAGTGTCACATGAGCCTTCAGAAATCATTCTAATATGCTGATTTGAATATTATACACTATACCATTCAAAAGCTTGGAGTCAGTATAATTTTTTGTGGGGGGGAAGAAATTATAGAAATGAATAATTTTATTTATTTAAATTGATCAAGGTGATGATGCTATTTTCAAAAATTGAAAAAAATCTACTCAGCTGTGTTCAACATAATAATTGTCAGAGTTCTGTGTGCCATTTGGACTGTTTATGTTTGTTTTTCCCATTGTGCCCATATTTGGTTCTTCCTGTCCTCATTTTGTCCTGATTAGTTTATTTACAATGTGTCTTAATCACCACCCTTTATAAAAAAAATCGTTCTGTTCCTGCCTGTTCCTACTAAGAGTTATATTAAATTGCTGTGTTCAACATAATAATAGTAATAAATGTTTTTTTGAGCAGCAAAGCAGAATATTAGAATGATTTCTGAAGGACCTTTCAGCTTTAAAATCACAGAAATAAATGACATTTTAATATATATTCAAATAAAAACAGTTATTTTAAAAAGTAAAAATATTTCAAAATTGTACTTTTGTACTTTTTACTGTACTTTAGATCAAGCAAATGCAGGTTTGATGAGCAGAAGAGACTTCTTTAAAAAACATTAAAAATCTTACTGTTCAAAAACTTTTGACAGGTAATTTATAAGCTGATAATATGACACTTCAATGTTGTTGTATAGTTTAGATGACACCAATAAATTAAAGCACACATTATTTCCAGGGTTGCCAGATTTTCACAACAAAATCCACCCAATTGCTACTCAAAACGAGTCCAAAACTAGTAATAAATAAGATATTTTTTAAATATTTTTTGGCAGGGTTCCCCTAGTAAAATTACCATTTCTAGGGCAAAATATCATGTTAATGGGGTTGGTACAACACGCCGACATGAAAAACAACCCACGGCAACAGCGCTGAAGTACCCAGTTTCCACATGAAAAACCACAGACAGGCAACACTGATTATTTCATGTCTACCTGCTCAATTAAGAAACTAAAAATATTAAAGTAAAATGATTACTCAACTATGGCACAAGAACGTTTGTTATTTGTTATATATGTAAAATACATATATTTATACACTATAGGATTCAAAAGTTTGGGGTCGGTAAGATATTTATGATTTATGACTTTTTCTTTAAGATTTTTAAAGACTTTTAGGCTCATCAAGACTGTATTTACTTGATTAATAATACAGTAATTTATGGAAATGTATTACTGTTTTAATAATAATAATTACAACAACAACAAAATAACAATAAATAATTATAATAACATTAAAATGAATAATAATAAGTAGTAGTGTACATAAATTGTAAGAAGTCTCATAAAATGTATACTGATATCTACATCGCCATCCAAAAGTTTGGATCAGTAAGGTTTTAGTGTTTTTTAAAGAAGCTTCTTATGCTCATCAAGGATGTATTTATTTAATCAAAAACACCGAAAAAACTGTAACATTGTGAAATATTATTACAATTAAAATTTTATTACAATTTATCTTAATAGACTTTAAAGTATAATTTATTTCTGTGATGCAAAGCTGAATTTTTAGTATTAATCCTTCAGCCTTCAGTATCACATGATCCTTCAGAAATCATTCTAATATCCTGAAAAAGAATCCAAAAAAAATATTAAGCAGCACAACTGTTTCCAACATTGATAATAAATCATTAGAATGATTTCTAAAGGATCATGTGACACTGAAGACTGGAGTAATGATGCTGAAAATGTAGCTTTGATCACAGGAATAAATTACATTTTAATGTATATTAAAATAGAAAGCCATTATTTTAAATTGCAATAATATTTCACAATATTACAGTTTTGTGTATTTCTAATCCAATAAAAGCAGCCTTAATGAGCATAAGCAACTTCTTTAAAAAACATTAAAAATTTTACTGATCCCAAACTTTTAAACAGCAGTGTAATATAAATAATAAGGAATACACATTTCATATTGGTACATTCCTATTTTGTGGTTTAGGCCTGAAGTAAAATCTGTAATTGTGTAAATACAAACGTACCAAGATCGAACTGGTCAGAGCTGTTGCTGCAAGTCTGTCTGACCTCTTCACTGTCCCACCCTAAAGGGTACAGGGCACATCCCGATCCGATCAGCAGCCCTGCAGAGAGAGAAAACACACTGTGAATACAAACAGATCTAAAAGTACACAAGAAGAACTTTATAACATGACTAAGAGCTCACATAGTTTCCCGCTGCACGATATCTCTTGAAAAATAGATGATAGCCATGAAAAACAGCACTTCACGCATTTTGTCTTTGGCCTGAAAAGCTATTATTTGTTTTACTGCAAACAATGCAGGATCATTAGCTCATTTTTTTTTCCATTTGACACAGATACTCTATCACACGCACAAGCAAAACCTACACCTCCACAGAGATGCAAAAACACAAATCTTGTTTTCATCTAGGCTTCCAAGATCCAAACAACTATGGAAATATGATAATAAATGCAGCAAGTAGCTTATTTATAAACGAGCTTCTAGGGAATTCTTTCATATTTTCCCTTTTATGTTCTTACCAATTCAGCAAAAATAAACAGGCGTGTAATTCCCACTAGAAAAATATACCACCGTAGTTTCAATATGGCTCCTCCTCTCCAGTGAGCTCTAAATTCATACCAGAACATTTCCTAATAAAAAAAGACCTGCATGTGCCTTCATCGACCCTACTAGTGTCAGTCTCTTTTTTTTCAATGAATATTTTTTGTGATTAGGATTCTGTATATTTATATATTTTAATTACTATTTATATATGTATTTACTATTTTTTAAAAATGTTTTTGAGTTGCTTATGCTCACCAAAGCTCAAAAATACATTGAACGCAGTCATACTGTGAAATATTAATACTATGTGGTCATGTTTTGTTCTCTTTGTGTCTGGTTACAAACGATGGGTGTGTGATCATCTCAAGTTGTCTGTGCCGCGCAGTTGTTGTCTGAGATAATGAAAGGACAGAGGACTGAACATAAAGAACACTCCCACACTGCCGCACAAGCTAAAGCCCAGTAATAGTTTATTTTTGGAATGATGTGCTTTCATTCGTACTTAGACTTTGATGTCACAGACATTCTTTGATATAACAAGCCTAGATTTCGCCATTAGTATCCCAGTTCTGTAGGACTTGCTCTTTGTCAGGACTTTCAAAACTCGTCTTTGTCTTTAAAATTCTTCAAATGCCTCCTGTTTCCTCCGTCCATTCAAGCAGGCCTGAAAATCCATTACATTGAGTCAGGCACTTACAATAATGACATTCTACTTTAGACTTCAAAACTGCAAAGGAATACAGGGGGAAGGGAAATAAGCTTTTATGTGCTTCTACTTTTGTTTCTCGGAGGCAATCAGAAAAGTTATGAATGAGTAATCGATAAGTTGTTATTAGCTAGTTATTATGTTTATGTGAAGAATGCAGACTTATGCAGAAATTAACTTTTACAGATTGCAGCCGTATTCATTTCACCCTGGCGTGTGGTCGAGCACGTATGGTGAGGTTTGTAAAGTTGCCAGTACAGCAGTTCTCCTTGACCAAGACAAAAATGGACCATTGCAGTACGAGGTGGGTCTTTCGTCACTAAAAAGGTGAGGAAAAACTGACAGTGATAAAGTGAACAAGAGGGACGGAGAGCTGCACACTCACACTGAAAAAGCAGCTCTATGGCCTGCAAAGTGCTTCTGCTAGAATGCAGCACTGTGCTTTCAAAGTCATATTACCACTAGCATCTGGAAAGTTCTTAAACCGTATGTAGTGCATAGTGTATATTCAGTGTGTACTAATTTAAGTGCATGCTAGCTGAAGTGTGTGCACTAAAATAAATATGCTCTTGAAAACTTTATAATATGTATTACAAAACAGTATGCCCTGAAAAACTAGGTATAATTCATTACAAAAATGTACTACACAACTAGAATGAACCAGATGCTATGCATTACAAACCAAGTATGCACTAAATGTAGCATATACTAGACAGATTGCACAACAAAACTAGTGTGCACTAGGTAGCATTCACTACAGAAAATGTACCGCAGACTAGACTGAAAGACGCTATGCATTACAAAACAAGTATGCAGTATTATGTAGCATTTACTTGTCGACTGTACAAGTGTGCATGTAGCATTCACTACAAAAAATGGGCTACACAACTAGACTATGCATTACAAAACAAGTATGCACTAAATGTAGTATATACTAGGTAGACTGTACAACAAGTGTGCATGTAGCATTCACTACAAAAAATGGGCTACACAACTAGACTGAACTAGACTATGTATTACAAAACAAGTATGCACTAAATGTAAGACATACTAGGTAGAGTGCACAAAAATAGTATGCATAAGGTAGCACTCACTACAGAATATTGGAATACACGACTACAATGAAAGACACTATGCATTACAAAACAGGTATGCACTAAATGTAGCATATACAGTACTAGGCTTAGAGCACACAAAACTAGTATGCACTAGGTAGCATTCATAACAACAATGTACTACACAACTAAAATGAACTAGATGCTATGGATTACAAACCAAGTATGCACTAAATGTAGCATATACTAGATAGATTGCACAAAGATAGAATGCACTAAATAGAAACAGTATTACACAACTAGACTGAAAGACAGTATCCATTACAAAACAAGTATGCACTGTAGCATATACTAGGCCGAGCAACCAACCAAACTAGTTTACACAACTTCGCATACACTACAAAAAATATACAACACAACTGGACTGAACTAGACTGTATATTACATAACAAGTATGCACTAAATGTAGCATATACTAGGTAGACTGCACAACGAGTGTGCACGTAACATTCACTACAAAAAATGTACTACACAACTAGCCTGAATGACACTGTGAATTACATAACAAGTATGCACTAAATGTAGCATATTCTAGGCCAAGCAAACAGCCAAACTAGTATGCAAAACTTTTTATTCACTACAAAAATGTACTACAAAAATAGACAGTGGATTACAAAGAGTGCAGGCTGAGGGCACAAAAAAACTAGTATGCACTAGGTAGCATTCACAATAAAAATGTACTACACATCTAGAACGAACCAAACGCTATGCATTACAAACCAAGTACACACTAAATGTAACATATACATAAACTAGTATGTACTAGGTAGCATTCACTACAAAAAATGTACTACACAATTAGACTGAACTAGACTATGTATTATAAAACAAGTATGCACTAAATGTAGCACTTACTAGGTAGACTGCACAACAAGTGTGCATGTGGTATTCGCTACATAAAAATGTACTACATAGCTAGCCTGAAAGACACCATGAATTAAAAAACAAGTATGCGTTAATGTAGCATATACTAGGTAGACTGCACAACAAAACTAGTATGCACTAGGTAGAAACAGTACTACACAACTAGACTGAAAGACACTATCCATTACAAAACAAGTATGCAGTACATGTAGCATATACTAGGCAAGTGCACAACAAAACTAGTATACATTAGGCAGCATTCCCTACAAAAACATACTACACAACTAGACTGTACTAAACTGCATTACAAACCAAGTATGCACTAAATGTAGCATATCTAGGTAGAATGCACAAAACTAGCATGCACTAGGTAGCACTCACTACAGAAAATGTACCACAGAACTAGCCTGACAGACACTACGCATTACAAAACAAAATTACAAAAGTATGCACTAAATCTAGCATATACTTGGCCGAGCAAACAACCAAACTAGTATGAATTCACTAGTACAAAAATGTACTGCACTGGATTGACCTAGACTATACATTACAAAGCAAGTACGCAATAAATGTAGCATATACTAGGCCAAGTACTCAACAAAACTAGTATGCACTAACAACAGCATTTACAACAGAAAATGCACTGCACAACTATACTGAAAGACACTATGCATACAGTAACAAAACACACATGCACTAAATATAGCATATACTAGGCTGAGTGCACAAAAATCTAGTATGCACCTTGTGGCATTCACAACAAAAATATACTACACAACTAGACTAAAATGGACACTGCATTACAAACCAAGTATGCATTATTGTAGCATATACTAGGTGGAGTGCACAACAAAACTAGTGTGCACTAGGTAGTATTCACTACAAAAAAATACTACACAACTAGACTGAACAAGACACTGCATTACAAACCAAGTATGCAATACTGTAGCATATATTAGGCAGAGTGCACAACAACTCTTGTATGTACTAGGTGGCATTCACAACAAAAATGTACTACACAACTAGACTAAACTAGACACTGCATTACAAACCAAGTATGCACTAATGTAGCATATACTAGGTAGACTGCACAGCAAACTAGTATGCACTATATTGAATTCACTAGAAAAAATGTACTACAGAACCAGACATTACGCATTACAACCGAAGTACACACTAAATTGCAAATACTAGATAGAGTGCACAACAAAACCAGTATGCACTAGGTAGCATTCACTACAAGACTGAACTACACACTATGCACTAGAAAACATGTAAGCAGTAAATGTAGTATATACTAGCTAGAGTGCACAACAAAATTAGTATGCACTAGGTTGCCTACACTACAAAATAAATATGCATTAAAAAAAACCTAATATGCACTGTGCATGAAATTGTGTGCACTATAAAAGCTGACTATTACGAGTTAGTGTGCATGTGAGTGATCATGTGCAGAGATTGAGCAGCACTAGAGCTTAGAATGTAAGGAACCCAAAAGGAATTTTGCTTTGACTCTGAAAAATCAAACCCTAAGGAACAAACAGTGGAAAGTTTGAGTCATCAGATAATGATTTCATGAAATGTGTGTGTTTACTCCATGTGTTTCAGTAACAGGATGAAAAGGTCACTGTGCGCGCTGGGGAAAGTATGTTGTGTGCAGCTGCTACATATTTTGAGGAGAAGATGCATCAATTTGAAACAGAGAAAAAAATGTGTGAGAGAGAGGCATGAGAACTCAATCCAGCATCGGAGGCTACTTCTACTACTTCTGAGCATTTGGTCTCTAAGGATTCTCATGTTGCTCACATATAGAGATCAAGCTCTAACCTGAAACCCATAATCCTGTTTTAAACCCTCATCTAAACACAATTCTCTTCCTGCATGGAGAGTGGCGGGGTTTGAATTTTCAGTCAGGTCACAAAAACAGCAATCAACTTCAATTTTCCCACTCTCATGTCATATGCAATGCTAATGACTGAGCGTCCGGCCTTTTTTTAAGAAAAAAAATTAATCAATTTCTATTTTAAAATTCAAACCTTTAAAATTTCTCACCATGCATACATTTTTTAAATACAAAAAATTAAAAATTAAATTAAATTAAATTAAATTAAATAAATAAATAAATAAATACTACTACTAATTTTTAAATAAAAATCTATACTTCTATTTTTTTAAATATCTCACCATGGATCTATTTTTATTAAAAAATCTATTAAAAAAGAGACCTTATTATTATTTTTGTAAATGAAATTTGATTAATAATAATAATAATAATAATAATAATAATAGTAATCATTGTCTAATAAATTTCTAAACTTATACAATTTCTAAATATCTCACCATGGATCTATTTTTTTATTATTATTATTTTAAAAAAGTACCTGACAATGACTTCACCATCCATGCATTTATTTATAAAAAAAAAAAAATACAAAGTTTAATTTAGCAAATAAAATAATAATAATAATAATAATAATACATTTTTAAATAAAATCTAATTGTGTAAATATCTCATCACAGATTAATTTTTTTATTTAAAAAGAGACCTTAGTATTATTAATTTTGTAACTGAAATAATAATAAGAATTTTTTATATATATAAAAAAAGCTTTTGATAATGAATTGATAATATATATATATATATATATATATATATATAAAATAATATCATAATTTTATTGGTGAAAAATATATTTTTTTGAGAAAAAATATTCACATTTCTACTTTATAATAAAATTCTAAACTTCTGAATTTTTCTCGGAATATCTCACCATGCGTGCATTTATTTTATAGAAAATATTTTTAGTAAATAATAATAATAATAATAACACTGATAAATTTCTAAACTTGTACAATTTCTAAATATCTCACCATGGATCTATTTTTATTAAAGAAAAGAGACCTTATTATTATGAATGAAATTAAATGAAATGAAATTTGATTAATAATATTAATAATAATAATATTAGTAACCATTATCTAATAAATTTCTAAATATCTCATATTATTTATTTTGAAAAAAAAAAAACAAAGCCTCTTATAATTAATTAATTTTTTTTTAAATAATACATTTCTAATTTCTAACATTTCTAATTGATAATAAAATTCTAAACTTCAAAATGTTTAAATATCTCACCATGCATGCATTTTTTTTTATAAAAAATAAGATTTTAATTTAGTAAATAATAATAATAATAATAATACATTTTTAAATAAAAATCTATACGGAGGCACTACTTCACTACTAAAAATCTATTTAAATAAAAATCTATACTAAATGCACAAGCACAACTGTAGTTATTGTGCAACGCAGCAGATGGTCGACTGTCAACACTATACAGTGCTCACACAGCCTGACAACACCGCAGGAAATGAGGGCGCCAAGAAGCGGTCTTCAGTGGAGACAGGACAGCGGAGACAACTGTCTTATCACTGAGAGCAACACCTCTGATTGCTACTTACGCAAGCTCTCTTCAGTGAGCGCGCAGATACTGTATCTGAAGTGTTTTTCACCAGAAACAACAGTAAGCACACTGTGGAGGAAGGGACAGCAGTGCAGTTGCAGCCTTCAAGAGCTTGCATAATCTGAAAGGAATGACTTGAACTTCACATTTCACTTGCGATCCAAAAGATCTGCTGTCGGGAACGCGTGGGTACAAGTCACTTACGGATTCAGTAAACACTCCAGCACACAACGATAAGACGCATCTCTTATCCTGACAGCAGACAACAGTCTCAAAACATTCCACTTTCGTCTCCACTGCAATCAGTCATCCCAGACTCTCTGTCTAATCAAAGCCCTAAGTGAGAAGAAAGGATATTACATCAAAGGAATATGGAAATAAGGGTCTGCAGATTTGTAGCTGGATGGCATTTTCTATCGCCAAATTAATTTTCCACGACCCTTGCTGAGACTGGGCCACAGAGGTCTACAGAACCTGGAGAAACTAGGGAAAATCCCATTTCAAAAGTCCATTTCATGTTTAAAATATAATAATAATAATAAAAATAATATTAATAATAATATTATATGCACAATTATATAAACTTTTTTTTTTAACTCTGTGACCATGCTTTATCAGTCCAACTGTTTTAGGCAAAAATGTTGAAAAACCTATTTCAAAAGCCCATTAAATAAAAAAATAAAAAAATAAAACTGTATTAATAAAATATCATTATACACAAATATTATATAAATATATAATTATACAAAGTTAAATTTAAATAAATAAACAAATACATGATACACAACAAAATTAAATTAATTATACACAACAAAAATAAAAAAATAAATAAACAAATAAATAAATGCTACACTATAACAAAAACAATATGAATAATATATTATTATACACAATATTATATAAATATACAATTACACACACTTAAAATAAGTTAATTAAAAAAAGATAACAAATTAAATAAAAACGCAAAATAAATAAATGTTACACAACAAAATTAAATAAAAAAATGATAAACTAAATAAATAAATGCTACATAACAAAAATAAATAAAAAAATAAAATGCAACAAATTAAATAAATAAATATATATACATTTAAATAAATAAACAAATACATGATACACAAAAAGATTAAATAAGTAAATAACACAAAACAACAAAATGAAATAAATTAATGACACACGACACAATAAATAAACAAACAAATAAATAAATGCTTCACTACAACAAAACAATATTAATAATATATTATACAAAATATTATATAAATATACAATTACACAGACTAAAAATAAATTAAATAAATATAAATAAATGATACACAACAAAATAAATAAATGCTACATAACAAAATTAAATAAATAAAACACAACAAACAAAATAAATAAATTAATTAATTAATTAATAATACACAGCAACAAAATTAAATAAATAAAACACAACAAACAAAATAAATAAATAAATTAATTAATTAATAATACACAGCAACAAAATTAAATAAATAAAATGCAACAAAATAAATAAATGCCACACAACAACAAAAATAAATAAATAGATACACAAAAATCTCATTTTTTTATACTTGCTTTTTTGCAATTTGTACAAATAAGTGATTGTGATTGTTTCTCTTTTTTATTGTTTTGATGTGTTTTTACTGTATCTCTTCATTCTTTTTTTCTTTTAAACTGTTCTTGTTTAAGTGTAAAGTGCTTTTTGCTTTTAAAGGCGCTATATAAAAATAAATGTATTATTATTATTATAAAACAATATTAATAATATATTATTATACAAAATATTACAATTACACACACTTTTTATTGTTTGTAAATTTAAATTAATTACATTTAAATAAATAAAACCCAACATAAATAAATAAATAAATAAATGATACACAACTAAAAATAAAATAAAATAAAATAAAATAAATGCAGATGTGTAATTACAGCATCTATTAGCAAGGAATAATGTGGGCATGTTAATCATCCAAGCAAGTGCAAGCAAGATTCACTTATAAGAAAACAGCTGTTGTACTGTGCAACGAAAATACTGATTTTGTCAAATTATGCCACACGCTAGCCATGATTCAACCATCTGTGTAGAACTTGAGACATTGAACATTGTACTTCTGAGGTTTGTGTGAAGTTTCTTCAAAAGTCTTCAAATGTTTGATAATACTGCTATCATCGATCATGTTCTGCCCTTCCATACAGTTTGGCACCGGGTAGGCGAACAATGTCAGACATCTAGCATCTCACTTTGATGTCAGCATAAATCTGCCCCTCTTTATTAAAAAGCCCTGGCAGGCTGCGATCTCTTCTGATTGAGAACAAAACCCAGCTGGTTCTCATTCTATCGCTGAAAGCCTTCATTGCTCAGAACTGGAGTGTGCAGTCCTGACATAACCATCATTTTCATGGAAGGGAGGCATTCATATGGTGCTGGCGGGTCTTACAGGCTTTGGGATTTTTTATCATAGAGCTCTTTCATGACCTAGATGTCTGGCTCCATGCCTGCACTGCTGCTCTCTCCTGCCCACCCACTTACATTCCCTCTATGCTCCTCAGAAAAATACCCATGTCCAAGGTTGTGGAGGATGAAGAATTGCGTTACGCCGGCTTAAAGATGAGCCTCTCGGCCTGATCATTTGTTAAGTGCTCAGATACTTTAGACCATATACTGGAATAGACAACACACTTCCGTACTGATATATATCTCTGCTGACTTGGTGATACAGCAATATATATTCACTCGCTAACGCATGCATCACATTTATCATTGCTCATACTTTAGGTTAAGGGTTTAGAATTTCAGTTTCAGGTTTAGTAGTTTTCATATGTGCTTTAGTTTAGTTGTTTTTAAAGGGATACTTTACCCAAAAATTTAAATTCTCTCATTAATTGCTCACCCTCATGTCATTCTAAACCTGTAAGACCTTCGTTTATCTTCGGAACACAAATTAAGATATTTTTGATGAAATCAGAGAGCTTTCTGACCCTGCATAGACAGCAACGCAACTGACACGTTCAAGGCCCAGAAAGGTAGTAAGGACATTGTTAAAATAGTCCATGTGACATCAGTGGTTCAACCGTAATTTTATGAAGCTACAAGAACACTTTTAGTGCAAAAAGAAAACAAAAATAATGACTTTATTTAACAATTTCTTCTCTTCCGTGTCAGTCTTCGACACATTCACGACAATATGAAGGGGTTTGAAACGACATTCTGAGGTCAGAAGTTTACATACACCTTGCAGAATCTGCAAAATGTTAATTATTTTAGAGAAAATAATAGTTGAATTTATAAAAATGACCCTGTTCAAAAGTTTACATACACTTGATTCTTAATACTGTGTTGTTACCTGAATGATCCACAGTGTTTTTTGTTTAGTAATAGTTGTTAATAAGTCCCTTGTTTGTCCTGAACAGTTAAACTTCCTGCTGTGCTTCAGAAAAAAACTTCAGGTCCCACAAATTCTTTGGTTTTTCAGCATTTTTGTGTATTTGAACCCTTTCCAACAATGACTGTAGGATTCTGAGATCCACCTTTTCACACTGAGGACAACTGAGGGACTCATATGCAACTATTACAGAAGGTTCCAATACTCACTGATGCTCCAGAAGGAAAAATGTCGGGGGTGAAAACTTTTGCACTGAATGAGGATGTGTACATTTTTCTTATTAATATCATAAATATCATATTTTTTTTCATTTAGTACTGCCCTTTAGAAGCTAAAGAAGATACATACATGTTTCCCAGAGGAAAACGTAAGTTCTTAATGCATCGTTTTCCCTTCTGGAGCATCAGTCAGTATTGGAACCTTCTGTAATAGTTGCATATGAGTCCCTCAGTTGTCATTAGTGTGAAAAGACAGACGGAAATCTTATTCAGGTCCGTACTAAATAAAGTTAACATGCATTTTGTATGATCCCTCTTATTTTGGTAAAATAATTAAGATTTTGCAGATTCTGCAAGGTGTATGTAAACTTTTGACCTCAACTGTATTTCTATTTAGCTTTATTTGTATTTCATTTTTAGTCTTTTTAGTACTTCAACTTAAGCTTATTTTATATGAGTTAGTTGCAAAGGCAACATTTCTAACTTCTAAACAAGGTTTTCATCAAATACATTTATTTTTATTTTAGCGTTATTTTCAGCGTAATTTAATTGAAGTGTTTCATTTAAACAGCAAATCGTGATTATGATTATAACTGAATATTCTAATAACAAAATTAATCTACAGTCACATTTCCAAAAACTAGCAACAAGGTTAGTTCTTAATCTGATCTAGCCATCTTACAGACACAAAATTCTACCAATTAAAGGGACAGTTCACCCAAAAATTACCCTCATGTCATTCCAAACCTGTAAGACCTTCATCTTCAGAACACAAATTATTAGAAGATATTTTTGATGAAACCCAAGAGCTTTCTGACCTCACAAAGACAGCAACACATGCGCTGTGATACTCTTTGCACTCTTGATACTCTTCTGACACAGAAGAGAAGAAATAGTTGAATAAAGTCATTATTTTGGTTTTCTTCGAGCATAAAAAGTATTCTCGTAGCGTCATAAAATTACGGTTAAACCACTGATGTCACATGGACTATTTTAACAATGTCCTTGCTACGTTCCTGGGCCTTGAACGTTTTAGTTGTGTTGCTGTCTATGCAGGGTCAGAAAGCTTTCGGATTTCATCAAAAATATTTTAATTTGTGTTCTGAAGAGGAACGAAGGTCTTACAGGTTTAGAATGACATGAGCCTTAATGACAGAATTTTAATTTTTGGGTGAACTATCCCTTTAACTGGTGATAGACTTTAATGGCTGCTGAAGTTTTCAAACTAAGCAGCTGCAAAAACAGCATGATAATTAGCAATGCTACTGTTGCCTCTCTCAGGAGGGAGTGTCAGGCCAAAGATGAAAGGCCTTGACCAACGGGTCAATGTGAGGTCTGCGAGTTTAGACAAAGTCCACTCATGTTCTCATGAGCAAGCACTTCTGAGGTATGATGAGGCTCCAGGCGGGGTGCCATGTCTATCAGCTGAGCCTTCTAAGGAACACGAAGGAGATATTTTGAAGAACATCTCAAGTGGTTTTGCCTATGTAATAAAAGTCAGTGGAGTACATTTTTAAAAGACATTTTTCAAAATACCTTCTTTCATGTTGGAGATAAGTAAGTCAGTCATATTCACTTCCGCATGCTATCTCCTTTGGTGAACAAATAGGATTGCAATCACATTGTTCAAATTTATTTTGCCAGAAAAATCATTGAGAATATCATTTGGTGCCCTAAAACAGCAACTCATCCTGATTAAAAAAAACAGAGATGGTTCTTGGCTTTAATGCCACTCATCTAGATGAGACACTTATGAAAATGGTGCCCTGAAGGCTTCATACGACCAGCCTTGGTCTCCATGTTCATGCATTTCCCCCTGTCATTAACATCAGTGTGTGACATCTTGGTCGGAAGATCTGATCACAGATGGCTCCATTATGGCAGCCTATGGTGGAAGAGCGTATCCACACAGATCATCAAAGCCAACTTGAACCTGAAATTAAGGCCTGTTGAGAAAGTTGCAACATTTCTATTCCACACCATCTTCCTGTTAAGCATTACATCAGTTTTCATTTCACGTTTGGTCAGTTCAGTTGAGTTGCTCCTTGCACAGATTATTTGCTTTGAACTGAAAATTGTGTCATGATCTACTTAACCTCAAATCACTTAAAATTCATATGACTTTAAATCAATTGATCTTTTTAAACCCCAAAGGAAATGAATTTTTGTTATTCTAAAATAAACATACTTCCTTCTGAAAGTATGCATTTGGTTATTTGACCAAGTATTTTCTGACCAAGACTTTTCGAGACCACCCACAAACTTTTGAATGGGATTCAGGATTGAGGATTAAACCGGGAAAACTAAGGCATTGTTGTCCTAACCCACAGCCTGACCGGGTGTTTTGAGACAAAAAGCAGAAAGTGTTTTAGAAACAGGTTATGATCTGAAGTGCTTCTAGAGTCTCTCTTTCAACACCCTAATGATTTCACTAGTTTCAACATAATGTTCCTGCAGATGTTTTGCTTTTCTTTTTAACCCTAGAGGGAAGGAGAGGTTTATTGAGTTTGGTTGAAGTCAACATTGGAAACATCTGGATGCAGTTACAACACAGTACATTCCCACACAGAGAAGACGACGTCATTCAGGAATCAGCAGGAGAGAATTGAGAAAAAGAACCAATGGGAGGAACCTTCCCAAAAGACCCACAACTTCTATCCATACCAGATGCTAAAATGACACTCGAGAGGTTCTGGGAAAATGAACAGAGTTCCATTGTTCTAGAAGAAGCTCTAGAAGTGTGTCATCAAATATCAAATGACCGAGAGAGTACGTGAGGCGTCCGTTCAGTAAGAGCTGTTAATAACTTCTTTTACTGCCTATGAAGTTTGTATGTTTAAGGGATAGTTCTCTCAAAAATAAAGTCTGGCACCTTCATGACAAACCTGTATTGTTTCGTTTGTGAAACATAAGATATTTTGAACAAGTTAGGACCAATTTGATTTGTACAAAATTTGAAAAAGTTGAAAAAAAATGAGTTGAGCAAATAAACTCATTTTAACATTAATAGGCACCAAATACTGTTTGGACTGTTTCCAGACAGGTTTCACGAAACTGCTATTGGTCTGCCAAACATATAGCTCCACCCCAAGCTCATGCCATTGTTGAGCCAATGTCGCTGTTGTTGGCCAGGTTGGGCTGCTCAAACAAAGAAAGCAACGTTTTGAATTTGCCACAGAGTTTACTCTTTTTGGCCGGAAATCCGCCTAAAATTGCTAACGTAAGCTGTCTCTGCATATCAAGATGGTTTTTTAACACTTTTTTTAATGGTAACTCCAGGTATTAAGACTTGTATGGCTTGATATAACCTAAATGATTTCTCTTACTTAAATATGTAGCAAAAAACTTTACATTTACATCGTTTCATACATATTTTAGACTATGGGGTGCCATTATTTTCGATTATGTGAAATGGTTGCGCTCGGTGAGCTACTGGCACGACCTGTTGGTATTTTTACCACAACACATCTTGGAATACACCAATATAATACTAATACAAAGCCACATTGTGCAGCTTTTGGTTGTAATTTTCAGCCGAAGGCCAACAAGAGAAGCAATACAAGTCTTCACTGCTTTCCTAGCAATAAGAAAATGAAAAACAAATGGGAAGATGCCTGTAGATGAATAAAAGTTCCTAAAGACCTGCGTCTTTGTTCTTTCCACTTTAGCCCTGATGCTTTTAAGGCTTTTATTAGAGCACAGCTACTGAAAAAGCTTACAAACGACAGAGACAAGAAACGCTAGATGCCATCCTGGTAGCATGACCACTGCATGAGCCACTGAGGGAGTTTCTCAGCGTGGATTTCACTCGATATTGATGGGTGTTTAGACTCCTTGTGGGGAGAAATCAATGGTACGGCATTTGGTTTAAGTCTATGCTTATATTCATCGCCATCTGTAAACTCTTTCGGTAGCTGTGGTCATCGTATCAGTATTTTATTTTCCGAGCTGTGCTGTGGTAAAAATAGCAACAGGTAGTGGCAGTAGCTCACCGAGTGCAACCATTTCACGTCATCAAAACAATGGCCCCCCCCCCCATAGTCCAAAATACGTATATAACGATGTGGATTGTTTCAAATAATGTAAATCTTTCATGGGTTTTCTACTACATATTTCAGTAAGAGACATTATTTACATTACGTTAACCCCGACTTCTCCCTAAACAACTTCACTGCAATACAACATTTAATTCAAATCAAATTCAGTTGCCTTTTACTTTGTTAAAATGGCATTTTAATAGCTCACATGTAAGGTTTCTGCCATGAAGAAAAAGCCAGTAGCCTTTTAATATTTTTCTCCCTTTCAAGATGTGATTTAAAATAGAAAATGCGCTTTGATCATGGAAGAGCAGCGGAGCGGGAATCTGAAGGGTAAAAAACAGAAGGGAACGAATGGCATCAAAGAAAGTTATGGAAAACATGTAAAGGTGTGAAAAATCACTCCCAGCATTATTCCAAATAAAAAATGCCAGTGTGAAGTGAGGTCCCGCATTAGAAAGGTGAGGAGTAATTTACACTTCATCAGAATCGGTTACCTACTAAAAGGAGAGAAAAAGGGAATTCAAGGTCACTGCCGAGGAGACATGCATCACAAGTAGAGTCATCATCAGCTCGGACGTGAGAAAGAAAATCCCAGTTAAGCTCATAGGAAATGGAATGCGGTGGAATGGATATCAAGATACCCCAATACAATTTCGCAATCTCCTTCTCTGTAATATTCAAGATTTGATACTCTGCCATCATAATAATAATAAAAGATGAAGAAAATACACCCATACATATCAAAAGAGGCTGAATTGGGTGTCTTTTGGTCCCCATCTTATAAAACTGTGATGTTTTTGCAAAATGAAATCAGAAAATGATAACACACAAGCTGCAGTGAAATAAACAAACCCAGAGGTTTCCATCAGAAACATTAAAGAAGACGAGAACACAGACTTCAAAGATGCGCCAAAGGTTGATGAGCCAAACAGAGTGAGAGAGCAAAAGAAAAAGAATATTTAAGGAAAATAGGAAACATTAAAATTAGATATTTGGAGGGAGGGGAGTTCAACAAAGAGTGTCACAAGTTATTCTGAATTATAATGATCTTTATGATAAATTATTAACTAGATTTTTACATTTTATGAAGCCGCTATTCTAGAGCGCTCTTGGTGCTTTTTAGTTGCATTTTTTATTTAAACAGCTTTATTAAAAGTATCATTCTGTAGCACAAATTAGGGTTTAGTTAGCACCACTAAAGATGCAAAATGCACACACTCATACTGACAGAAAATCCTGGTTGCAAATCATGAAAGGACTGCCAACTAGGAAATTAAATCTCTAGTTTATAGTCTACTGCTCATGTGAAGAATTGGTGTACGTGTATGTGTGTGTGCAAGAAAAATCGTCCATCACAGGTCGTCCTACGCTGCCATACTATGCTGTCACATTGTGCTGTGACAGCTGTAGCAGGAGTTCAAAGAACAGACTATGACTTCTCTTCACTCCCTTGAGACTAAGCAACCTTCCCTGCACCAAATAAATCAAACAAATTCGCTTTTTAAGTCTTTATACATTTTTATCAGTACAAAGAACCATGCCACAGGTCACAGTGGCACTGGGGTCAAGAGTGATTATCTTCCTATCGATCTGCGTCCCGTCTTGATCAATACTGTGTCCCTTTTATTCAGCTTACGAAGGTGACCGTGACTTTTTTTTTTGCTATTGAGCTCAACTTGCAGTAAATTTGCAGTAAAATAGGCTCTCAAGCAACTGGCAATGAAGGCAAGCTAAAAATGTTTTGTCTTTAAAAAAAAGGACAATGTTTGTGATAAAATGCAGTGAGACAAATGGTCAAAGTCATTCATTTAGGGCATTTAGTAAACTTGACAAATACACCAACAAATACACTCCAGCTCCAATTTAGGATGAAGAAAACTACCATTCAAAAGTCTAATGGCAGTATTTTTTTTTATAAATTAAAGGGATAGTTCACTTAAAAATTCTAAAATCTATCATTAATTACTCACCCTTACATTGTTCCAAACCCATAAGACTTTCGTTCATCTTCGGAACACAAATTAAGATATTTTTAATGAAATCTGAGAGCTTTCTGACCCTGCATAGACAGCAATGCAACTGACACGTTCAAGGCCCAGAAAGGTAGTAAGGACATTGTTATATTGAATATTATAATAAACAGTTAAACATTTCATTATGACTGTTCCTGTTTCCATAAAAATGTATCTAAATGTGTTCCAGTGTGTTACAGTTTCAGTGGGATGAGCCATAACCCCAAAGCCAGTGGCTTTGAATAGACCAAATGAAGTCAATCATAAGCTACAAAAAAAGAGCATCCAAGAATGTCCCGTGAAACCGCTGGCCCTTGTTTCACACTGAAGAGCATTGTTTTTCTGATTATTCTCCACCCCTCTGACTCCTCCTCTTTGTCTCCTACTTCTTTCCTAAAAAAATCAATGTAGGTATTGCATTACCTATGCAGCATGTCTTTTTTAGTGATTCAAATCTAATATCACTTCCTGAGGTTGAAGAAAAATTTAAGTGAGATGTTTTTTTGCATTTACTTTCTAACAATATCATTTAAGCACACTTACACAATGGAAAATCAATAGCTTTTAAATCATGCACAGGAGGTCTATCGAACCTGCAACAACAAGAAGCCTTTTGTCTGGATGATTGCCAAAAAAAAGAGTGCAAGACACTGTGAGAGTGTGTCAGAAGTACACAACTGTTTATCTAATGTGGCTAATAATTTATCACTTATCAGCCAAAACATAATTATCTGCAATTTCAAAAATGGGGCATCTATAGATTTTACCCAAGTTGAAGGAGAAGTTTACTGATAATTTACTCACCCCCATGTCATCCAAGACGTTAATGTCTTTCTTTCTTCAGTTGAAAAGAAATGGTAAACATTCCAGGTTTTTGAGGTAAACATTCCAGGATTGTTTTCCATATAGTGGACTCCAATGGTGGCCAATAGATTGAAAGTCCAAACTGCAGTTTCAATGCAGCTTCAAAAGGCTCTACACGATCCCAGCTGAGGAATAAGGGTCATATCTAGCAAAACGATCGGTCGTTTCCTAAGAAAAATACTAATTTATATACTTTTAAACCACTAGGTTGTACTAGCTTGACCTCACGCATTATATAGTCACATTGGAAAGTTCACGCGTTTTGAACTGACGTACACAGACTTCGTTTCCTTTCCAACATGAATACACAATGCGATCGTTTCGCTAGATAAAACCCTTATTCCTCAGCTTGGATCCTGTAGAACCCTTTGAAGCTGCATTCAAACTGAAATTTGGACCTTCAATACATTGGCCACCATTAAAATCCATTATATGAAGAAAATTCCTGGGATGTTTTCTTTAAAAACCTTAATTTCTTTGTGACTGAAGAAAGAAAGGCATGAACGTCTTGGATGACATGGGGGTGAGTAAATTATCAGAAAATTTTAACTCTGGAAGCAAACTTCTTCAAGGGAGTAAAATCACTGTCAAGCAGTCAAGCATGACCTCTCATAAGACATAAAACTTTCCTATATTTCTGAAGGAAATATAGTGAAGAAAATAAGTGCTTCAGGCATACAATGTTTGTAAACCACTAAAGGAGGAAGTTTTAGCCCATAAAGAGCTTGTCTTCTCCTCATCTGACTTTTTCCAACAAGCACTTTTCAGTCTATATATAACTGCGCTGGGCAAATTACATCTCAATTACCAGAGCGCTATCTGTGAAGTGGCCTGCCAGGGATGAAGGGTTACTGCTGCCAGGGCTCGTCATGTCATTGTTGACTTCAGGGTTGCCAAGTCAACTGGTCAGAACATAGATGGAGCGTTCCAAAACTCACATATTTCCAATCTGGAACTCTTCATAGCAATTACGTCCATTTCTAAAAATTCTGACATCCTGTTTTGTCTATATGTGGGTGGGCAGGTGGATGTTTACGTGCAGTCCAATCAAGGCTCATTGCCAGGAAGTGCAGTCCTGTCTTATCAAAACCCAACAGTGTGAAAACAGAGAAAGACCTGCACAGACTCGGACCTGCTGTCACAGATGGAATTTTCCATGGCCGACTGGCTTTTTTTGGCAGCTTTCGTGATGAATTAGCTGCTGTTTGTTAAAGTCTGCATGAAAAGGTGCCAGCAAAGACACAAAAGGGACCTGTAAAATAAAATGGTAAAGTAAATTTGAAGAATAACCAAGAGTGCTAATTTAGAGCGTCCCTACACCAACTAACAAAACAAACCTGACCTGAGAAGATTTTCCTCTGAAAACCATCTTCTGACTGCTCTTCTTAAAATCCTTTTACCAAAAGACTGACAGAGCATGACTAAAATTCCATGACAGCAATGTGTGAGAAGGTACCAAAGGGTGAATGGGCTCCAGACGACCCTTTCGCTCCTGCTGACACCCGACAGGGATCGCCTTTAACCTTTGAACTAGGCCTAACATTAGAGTAAAATAACAAGGCACTACAAAACTATTATTCCTCCAACTGGTTTGAGCTTTTAAACCTCTGCTAAACATCCTTTGGTGTTCAACAGAACAAAGCTATGGGTTTGTAAACACATGATGGTGAGTAAATGAAGACAAAATTTTAATTTTGGGGTGAAGTATCCCTTTAAAGGAAATATCCAATGCCTGTTTTCCACAAGTTAGTATGATTTTGTAGGCTTTTTGGTTCAAATTCCTTAATTCCTTATTGTAAACCAACATCCAGCTCAGTTTCGGTGCACGTCTCTTTAAATGCTAATGAGGTCTGCTCACCCCGCCTGTCTCTTCTGTTTTTTTTTGTGCATTCAGTGGCGCGTTACCATCAAAAATAAAACAAATCCACTGCGTCCTCAGTGGCTCTGATGTTGGGAGAAAATGAAGACTCCTATGTTCACTTTTACATCCAAATACAAAACATCTGCATTACTTACAAGATGTTGTTGCTACAGCGGCTTGAGCATGGAGAAAATGGTGGACAGCGTACATCTGGTTGAGGGCGGGAATATGCTAATACAGGACAGTTAATTAGCGATTGTGGGTGGGGCTTGAGCATTATGACGTCATACTGCTCAGAAATTCAAAACAGCCTGATAATTGAAATTGTTTAGGTTCTTTGGGGATTAAAAACAAGGAGTGAATGGATTTTTAGCATTGTTCACACACTAAGACACTTACATTTATATGTAAAAGTGAATTTTGCATCCAGTGTCCCCTTTAATAAAGCAGTTGGGCTGGCAGCTGCCTAGAGCGAACTGTCCGCACTGAGTTCCATCATAAACCTTGGCATTCAATCCCTAGACGTGATTGACAGTCCTGAGCTCAGCTCAAGAGCCGGCCAGCCGCTGCTATCAGCCTCGTGCACATGATGTAAAGCCACACTGTCACCGCACGGCGTTACAGACCACCACAGACTTACACAGACCATAATTCTTATTTCAATCAGCCGGAGAGTGAGGAACGAATGAAATGTTGAGAGAAAAGGACACAGAGGAAAAAAAAAAGTCACTGGTGTGTCCTAAACTAAGCTTGTGAATTAATTTGCCATCATAACAGCCAACAACAGCTGTTAATGTTTTTATGAACATAAATGCAGGATTATTCTAAAAGCCTGTCCCTTTTTTAAATCACACTGCGGAAAACTTCATCATGTCAGTGGGTGACGCAGGGAATGAATTAGGGATGCAGTTTAGAAGAACACAATGTGTTTGCTATTTAAAATTAAATTTAGTTATTAAAAGAACAGTTCACACTGGGGAACACACTACTGTTCAAAACTAAAGTATTCATTATAAATGTCTTTACTGTCACATTTAATTGAGTGCATAAAAAAAAGTATTTTCGTAGCTTCATAACATTACAGTTGAACCACTGATGTCACATGGACTATTTTAACAATGTCTTTACTACCTTCTGGGCCTTGAACACGGCAGCTGTGTTGCTGTCTATTCAGGGTCAGAAAGCTGTTCTTCAGAAAAATCCTTCAGGTCCCACAAATTCTTTGTTTTTTCAGCATTTTTTTTGTTTTTGAAACTTTTCCAACAATGACTGTATGATTTTGAGATCCATCTTTTCACACTGAGGACAACTGAGAGACTCATATGCAACTATTACAGAAGGTTTAAACGCTCACTGATGCTTCAGAAAGAAACAATGCATTCAGAGCTGGGGGGTGAAAACTTTTTGAATTTAAAGATCAGGGTAAATGTAACTTATTTTGTTATCTGGGAAACATGCAAGTATCTTCTGTAGCTTCTGAAGGGCAGTACTAAATGGAATTCATTCTGTTTAAAAGTTTACACCCCCCGGCTCTTATTGCATCGTTTTTCCTTCTGAAGCATTAGTGAGCGTTTGAACCTTTTGTAATAGTTGCATATGAGTCCTTTAGTTGTCCTCAGTGTGAAAAGATGGATCTCAAAATCCTACAGTCATGGCTGGAAAGGGTTCAAATATAAATGCTGAAAAACCAAAGAATTTGTGGGACCTTAAGTTTTTTTTCCTGAAGAACTGCTCAGGACAAGCAAGGGACAAGCAAGTGAACAACTATCACTAAGCAAACAAACAAAAAAAAAAAAAACACACAGCTGTGGATTATTCAGGTAACAACACGGTATTAAGAATCAAGTGTAAACTTTTAAACGGGTTATTTTTATATATTAAACTAAATTAAAATAAAACTATTTTTTTCTCTTGTGGACTATATATAAATGTCTTTTATGTAAAATATCTTATTCAGGTCAGTACTTAATAAAAATAACATGCATTTTGTATCATCCCTCTTATTTTGGTAAAATAATTAGCAGATTCTGCAAGGTGTATGTAAATTTTTAATGACAGAATTTTCGAAGACTTGAAGTATATGAATAAGTCATATGGGACAGGTTTATGATATATTGATGATATGTTTTGGTGCTTTTATGTCCTTTTTGTCCAGTTCACATTTATCGTAATTGCAGAGAAAAGACAAAACAGCACATTCTCTGATCTCTGTTCTTGCTGTTTTATATAAGAAAGCAAGTCATGATGGTGAGTAAGCAACTGAATTTTCATTACGTCGGCTTTGACAGCAACTGCAGCAGGTTGAAAAAGAAACATTTACCGGTTGCTGTGGAAAAAACTAATACATATTCAAACTCAAGGAAGCAGTAAACTGAAAAAAAAAATCCTCAAAGCTCTAATGATGCCTCAGAGATACCACCTTCTGGTTGCAAGACACTTGAAGAGATGAAAACTCATCTCTACTGAGCTTCCTTCAGATGTGCCTGTGCCATCTGTGTGAATCCAAACCTTTCTTCTCTTCTGCTTTACCCTCAAAAAAATCTCCCTCTGCCACACTGTTGGAGTATTCTCTGAGCTAGGAAAGAAAACCATTTATTTCCTCTTTTACTGTAGCCAAAGAATGTCTCTGCTGCCACAGTCGTGGACCTTAGAGGACCATCTGGAAGCCTGGAACATTCCAGCATGATTGCCCTGAGGAGAATGCAGACTTGCATTCCAATCTGAGGGAGGGAGCCGGGCCGGAGAGGGACCACGCAGTGTTGGAAGTGGACTGAGCCAAGTTCGCCATGGAACTTCTCAAAGTTCTTCAGCACAGAGGCTCCTTTGTTCACTTATCCATGGAAAGTTGGCTTTGTTCAAGCATGCATGTGCGTATTTGTGAAGTTAATAATGTCTAGCTTACGCCCTTCAGGATAAGAAAAACCGTTGTGATAAGAAATTAAAACGATAGTACAGCCAAAAACGAAAATGTCATCATTTAGTTACCCTCATGTCGGTCCAAACCAGTATAACCCGTATTATTTTTTTCTGTGGAACATAAAGTGTCTCGGTTTTGTCAATGGGGTCTAACATCTTTTTAAGATAATCGCATACCAAGCCACAAATCTTGAGTAATAGCTTGAGTAATAGCATATTTATTTTACAACATGTAAGACTGAGGTTGGAATGATTTTGTAATGATTTTAAATTTCAGCCACATCAACTCATTTCAGTTGATTTTGGATGAATTGGTTTATCCATTTCACAAAACCAAACCATCTGTTCATGGTTTGCTCAAATTTAACTCACCGATGCAGTGAAAGCAGTTAAAAGCTCACTGGAGGGAATAATTATTAGTGAATAATGACTTTAGACTTTAGTCAATATTCATATAAAGTAGTACAGACTTCTACTTATCCCACTTTACACCATTTCTGAAGCATGAAATGCTCAGTTCCCATTGAACGAAACTGACTGGGAGAGAACAATACTTCAAAATGCTGTCTTTTGGAAAACAGAAAGTCATACAGGTTTAAAACAACATTTGCATACAAATGTGTTTTAGCCACACTACAATGATAAAAATCCATTCACAACCTAAACAGTCTCAATTATCAAGCCGTTTTGATTTTCTGAGCAGTATGACATCACATTGCTCAAGCCCCACCCATGTCCACTGACAGACCGTCACGTATTTGCATATTTCCACTCTCAGCCAGTACGCTGTCCGCCATTTTTTCCGCACTTGAGCAATTGTAGTGACAACGTCTCGTAATCAATGCAGGTGTTTTGTAGTTGGATGCAAAAGTGAATATAAAAGTCTTAATTTTCTCCTGACATCAAAGTCACTGAGCACGCAGTGGATTCGTTTGTTTTTTATAGTAATGTGCCACCAAATACACAAAAACTGGAAGAGAGGGGTGGAGTCAGCAGTAGCTCATTATCATTTAAAAAGACATGCACCAAAACGGGTCGCTGTGAACAGTTTTTGACGAGGTAAAAAGAGTGTTGTTTTACATGACCATTGAGGAATTTTAACCCAAGTATGTTACAGACATTTCATGAAGACCCTAAAGAATCCAACCTGATCACATAATGAAAACGCACCTGTGGGAACATTTTCGCGAGACGCGAAATACGTACAAATAGGTACATATCACTGCAGTTTCCAACAGAAATAAACACTAGACACGCTAAAACAGCAAGGACTTGTAATCATTTTCGCACACAGTTATGATTACATCTCCATATGTTTCGTTTTCCGGACGTAACAAACTTGCTCGGTAGCTCAGCCACCACAGAATTGGACTCACGATTGCAAAATCCTTGGGTATGAATCCTGTGAAAAACATGACTCACAATGAAAGGACTGAAAGATGAGAGATGGAAAAATAAGCTAAAACAAGATGCTTGCAATTGCGTTTTACGTCACATTTGCTCATACCATCAGGTAGGTTTAGGTGTAGTGCAGAGGGTACGTTATTTTAAAATGCCACTCAACAGACAAGTTAGAACTGCGATGACACACAAAACCAACGTCACATAAAACATACCATGTGCGTTCATCTGTTTTACAACATTCTTTTAGCACCATTTAGTAGACATTTCTGCTGGAAACAGCAGTGCTATGCACTTATTGGTACGTATTTTGCATCTTGCGTTGAAAAGAACCAACTTGTAGAAAATGGGCATCCGATGTCCGCTTGGCATTTTCATTTTTGGGTCATCTCTTTAACCGCAGTAAAAGACCACTGTCTCAATTTGCTGATAGTTTTGTTGGAGGAAGACAGAGAAAGGAGTGCTACATACTATTAAGCGATGCTGAAGCAGACTGAAGACATTGTATACGGGCAAATGTGAAAAAGTATCCGGATGCTCTTTCATGCGCTGCACACACCCACACGCTCACATATGCTATTCTGAGCATCTGAGGATTTGAACATCCCCGCTCTCTTGTGAATCACTGCCTTTCTAAATTATGTGAGCTGGCTTCAAGATTTGTGCCTCAAAGCCAAAATATCATACTGGATTTGATTTTTTTTAGCCAGTTAAGTTTCAATGAATAATTCATGAATGAAAGATCTCCTTCCAGCACGTGTTCGCCTGACTTCGGTTTATCAGGCCACACACACCCACAAAAACAATGGGAACACAAACCTCTTTATATTCGACACACCAGCTCATTCTGAGTCTCATCATACCAACCAAAGACGTTGTGACACTGTCTGTATTATATAAAATGTTTGCATCATAAATACTGAATATTGATACTAAAATTAAACAACCCTTTTACAACAACCCTATTTCTTTCATCTCAATCCAAAAATTCTTTGCATTCCATTTTTTCCTTCACCTACAGTCGTTCCAGACTAGTGCTAATCAAAGGCAAAGATTTTGTTGAGCTGAAAATGAAGTCATGCAGCACGCCGCTTTTCTTACAAAAATGTAAACAACTGCGAACACCAGTCGAAGCCGTGACCTACATATCCTTACGGCTGTTGTGAACAGTTTTGTCAAAGGGGCAGACATTGCAGCCTGTTGGAAAGGTTTCTGAGTCATTTCCTTAAGGAGTCACGGAGGATTCATTTCTTGTAAACCGTGAGGGTTTCTTTATAAAAGTTGAGATTGGCTAGCTGATGGTGCCCTGCTGCTCTCACGTTGTTTTCTCTGGAATCCAAAAGTCTGCAGTGAGGATACCATCTCTCCTAAATATGCCTTAAATTATGTGTGCGAGTCCAATAACAAGAGAGAATAGAGAATGGCAAGTCTCCTAAAGCGAGAACTGTTATTGCACATCTCGTCTAATGACCCATTTTTATTTCCCAAAGTGTGAAATATCCCTATGGCTACACTACATATTAAAAGCCTACACTCTCTGATGAAAAAATACATATGACTATAGGGACATATCATGTCATGAAATTACATCTTGATATCAATTTATAGCGCTAGTATCTAGGTAAATTCACTTTACAACTTATATAAATTAGTGTTTAAATTCATACACTAAAAACTGGTGTGGGAGTTTCTGTCTGTCATTCTTTCATTATGCCATTTTCTTGGTTTGAAGGGTAATAATCACAAACATCCTCTTTCATAGCACAGGCTGTGGACAATATTAACATGCATGGATGCACAGTACTACATCATTCAGGCATATTCTGGCATTTAATTTACTATAACATCCTATAATTTGGAACGCACTGGATAAACAAAATCTGTCAAGAAGTCATCTTATTTCACTTCAAAGTAAAAAATAAAATAAATGGTAAAATAGATTAAATTAATGACATAAAAAATTAAGTACATTTTCCCTCTTTGCTTCGGTATAAAAAAGTAACTCTCCAAATTACAATAGGTTTAATTTATATTTTAAGTTTAAATGGTTAAATGTACAATCTTTGTTTGTCTGTTGTTCTACCTTTCTTTAAAAAAATGTATGATTTTTTAAAGAAATTATTCTATACTTTGTTAACCGTAACACAGTAATACAAAAATTTCAGCATTAAAGTACTACTTAGGCATTATTTAAAATAATAAATGACACAATAATTTTATAAAATTGTTATTGTTGAGATACATCATTTAAAATAATGGGAAATTATTTTAAATGCAAAGAAAATTTCAGCAAAGAAAATTTTGATTTACATGTGCTTAATAGTCATGAAAATAACATCACAAGGGTTTAGTTCACCCAAAAATTTAAATTAAAATTTGTGTTTTGAAGATGAACAAAGGTCTTATGGGTTTGGAACAACATGAGGGTGAGTAATAAGAATTTAAGAATAATAAGAATTTGCATATTTGGGTGAACCTTTCCTTTAATAATTTTAAACATAGGCTTTACTGACTTTATGTAAAATAAACTTTAAATTGTGTGTATGTGTGTGTATATATATATTTATTTATTTATTTATTTATTTTTTTTTTGTGAAATACATGGAGTCAATTCAATGCCACAAATATTTGCAAATATATGTGGGATTGAACTCACTCCATAGAAATATAACTGGCCCTGTGAGATTTCTAATCTTGCATATAATTTAGGAAGGATAAAATATGGATTGAAATTCAATCATAATGGGATACACCCAGTGGTGTCGAGTTTACAAGACATTATCTGACAGACACGGTCATTGATTTCTGTAAAGGACAGAAACAGATTTTCTTCACCTCTGGCCTGTTCAGTTCACTGTGTGTCACTCTCTCGGACTCTTTTTCTCCCATTTTCCAGCAACATTCCAGCAACATTCCAAACATTCCAAGAACTCAACAAAATTTTTCAGACAGACGGACGGACAGTAGAAAAACTGAGAGTGAGACACCAGAGACCAACTGAGAGATGTGCACCAGTACTGGAGCCAGTAAGTCTCTTCCTGCTGCTGCAGCTGTCTCCATCAGCTGGATCCTGCCTGTCTTTCTCATTTACACCACACTACGCCCTCTCATCTCTCCATCCGTCTCTTTCCAAGCGCCCAGAGGTCGGCGTGGGTCAGCTAAAACCAGCGTATACACCCTCGGCTAGCTCTGTTCCCACACGACCACAAATACACACAGCACGCTGCTCAAGCGCACACACGCCACACAAAAGTACACGAAAATCAGCAGTTCTTAACACCCAGCCCTATCTGCAATTAGAAACATTCCAGCATGACTAATTCAATATTGTCGATTTAGATTTAAACTAGAGTGATTTGCACAGCACACAAACGTGACATATTTGACATCTGAGCTAACAAGGAAAACAAGAGGCAAACTTTCAGAGCTTCGACAGTTGTGTAGTCCACCGTGACCAGACATAAAGTCAAGGACAACTTGGAAAAGTTAATCATTATTGTGATAGCTTGGCTGCCTAATGACTTAAAGATACAAGTAATGTGCCAAATTGCAGTTTCTAAATACAAACTTTGACAGACAACATAAACATTTTTTCCAAGCTACATTGACCCTCTGTTGGTATTCGTTGAAAGTTTACAGTTAAAGAAGTGAAGGGAAGGAAAACTGCTGCTGGCTGGATTACTGAACCATCACGTCTCAAAGCTCACTTGAGCACACACAGTTGTTGCCACCTGACTTATTTGTGTTTTCCTCGGGGTAAGGTTGTATAAAATTTCCCCACTGTATGACGACGTGATCTATAGAGTGAAGGGCCCACAAAAGCACACAGAACAATTGTGATATTCTGAGCACTGAGTCACAACTGAATATGAACTGGTCTTATTTTTGCCACTTGAACAACTGAAGACAAGGAATTCACAAGTGAATGACTAGTTTTCTCAACATCCAGCTCATCAATTTGACTGTTAAGATCTCCTTAAAGGATTAGAATTAAAATTTCCCCATAATTTACTCACTCCCATGTCATCTGAGATGTTCATGTCTTTCTTTCTTCAGTCAAAAAGAAATTAAGGTTTCTGAGGAAAACATTTCAGGATTTTTCTCCATGTGAGAACTTAAATGGGAGTAAACGGGTTGAAGGTCCAAACTGCTGTTTCAATGCAGCTTCAAAGGGCTCCACATGATCCCAGCCAAGAAATAAAGGTCTTATCTAGCAAAATGATCAGTCATTCTCTAAAAAAAGAAAAATTATATACTTTTTAACCAGAAATGCTCGTCTTGCACTAGCTTTGCGTCCACGACTTCACGCATTACATGGTCACGTTGGAAATGTCACGCATGATGTAGACAGAAGTACAGACCCAGTGTTTACAAAGCAAACATGCAAATAAAGTCAAACGCAGTTTACAACAAAAAGGTAAAACAACAAGAAAATGAGATGAAGATTTTCACTAGGGGTGGGGGGATTTACATTTGAATTGCGATTCAGTCTTCTAGTGATTCGCATCGATTCACAAATTTCAAAAATTGAATTTCTAGTTATATAGTAATTGTCTAGGCTTAATAATAATAACAGGATGTTGACAGAAAAAAAACAGCAACAGCAATGGAGGAAGAAAAACAAATACATCCTGCCCCATTTTCAGTGAGAGCAAGTAATTATTGATCTTTTGTTATTGTGGGAAGTAGGGATGTGCTCAAATCCATTCGTTTACCGTGCCACAAAGGCAGGTAAACTGAAACATGTTCTACGGAGCCACTAAACAGACATATTTAGCCACTTTGCGGTAGCCTGTTACATCAGATTACATACAATTTCTCTTACCACATAAACAGAATGAGGAGAGGTGACTGATAGAATGATGGCAAATGATTTGCAGATCCTGAGCACCACTGACAAACATCTAATCTAGTAAAATGTGTGGTAAGTACTGCCTCTCCGTGTATACACAGAGTACGCGCAATCGCGGATCTCGAAAGTGAAAGTAAAAAGCAAGTATATTAATAACGGCTCCCTGATGCCTGCATTTATATACAGGATAATTACTCAACGACATAATTGTGATAGAGAGCACTGAAATATATTTTTTTCCTCCCATCTCATATTTATCCCCTTTAGGGGTTTCGTAGTATGTGTCATTTCCTTTGCAAACACGGTTATTGGGATTCGGGGACATGGGAAGTGTAAAATATTTTTGATTTATTAGGAAGATAATAGTTATTAGGAAACATTGATTTATTGAGTCAGGACTACCCATACTATAGACTGGTGTGTTTTTGTATCAAAATACTGGTTCAACTGATGTCCAGTGTGCATAAAATATGTGATGAAAAATTGTGAATCGTCATTTTAAAAAATCATAAATCGATTTTTAATCGAATTGTGACCCCAAAACTCGATTTGAATTGAATCGTCAGGTACCTAAAGATTCCCACCCCTAATTTTCGCCCTACCCTACCTTTCAGAACCGGAGTACACAGACGAAGAACTAAGAACTAATCAACGTGATTACATAATGCGTGAAGATGCGCATGCATAATCGCACTAGCTCTGCGTCCATGACTTCCAAGTATTACGTTGGAAAGGTCAGGCTTGAAATAGGTGGAAGTGCCGACCCAGTGTTTACAAAGTGAACGTGCAAATAAAGTCAAATGCATTATACAAACGGAGTACACAGACAAAGAACTAACCGTGTGTGACCTTTCCAACGTGATTACAATAATGCGTGAAGACGCGCATGTGTATCGCAGAGCAAGTGCAAGATGAGCATTTGTGGTTAAAAAGTTTTTAAATGACTTATTGCTTTGCTAAACAAGACCCTTATTCCTCAACTGGGATCATGCAGAGTCCTTTGAAGCTGAATTGAAACTGCAATTTGGACCTTCTACACGTGGATCCCCATTAAAGTTCACTATATGGAGAATCCTGGAATGTTTTCCTCAAAAACCTTTATTTCTATTCGACTGAGGAAAGAAAGGCATGAACATCTTAGATGACATTGGAGTGAGTAAATTATTAGAGAAATTTCATTCCGGAAGTAAACTAATCTTCTCAGAAACAGGTCTTTTTGTCAAGTCAGCCCAAACCCAGTCTAATCATACAAGACTTTTAGCTAAGACTAATAGTTGACAAACCATTTTGAAAATATGTAGTTTTACACCTAATGCGAAGTGTGCCTGTATGGGATCAACACAAGCAGAATTCCACAGAAAAGTCAATAGAAAGCCATAGAAATTTTATCTCACACCCCTCCCATGGTTATTTCAGAATATTTTGGTAAATTTGATGATGCTGTGAGCTGATAATAGTGTAAAAGTGTAATATCTCATCTCTTTTTATCATATTTTACTGTCTAAATCCTTTCCACAGAATAACTGCAGATTCTCGCCTTTATCCACTGCAGAAAATGCACAAAAAAGCGATACTGAGTCTAGTGGGCATAGTTATGGTTCAATGCATGCATTCTTTTTCATCTACTGCGCAATGCATACAGGGCAGCGAATACTCAAAAGTAAAATGAAAAAGAAGTAAGAAAAGAAACAGTATCACTGAACAGGCTTTTGATAAGGGGCATAAGGCATTTCATGAGGGAGGGGAAAGCTTGGGAGAAATCCAAACAGTTGATTTTTGCATTCGCAAACTGTAACAAACTCATCAGGCAGTGTCATTACAGCAAAGTGAGAAATATCTCCCAGGAGCTGAGGTTGTTCTGAAAGGATGTCCTCAGTATTTCACTAATGTGATAAGAAGACATTAAAGCGTAATTGAGAAAACACCCAGATCCATCTGAGTCATATCGGCAGATCTCTCAAGCGAAAAAGACTCATTTCAAGGTCTTAGGTTCCCATTGGCCAGGATTCTGACAGTAGCCAGACGGATCCCCATAAATCCTACGGTAAATGCAGTGTATGAAACACACGACTGAGCCGAATGTCTTTCAGGAGAGCGTGCGTGACGTATACAAACATGCAACGGGAGCTGTGAAGCAAGACGTGGGTGTGAGAGGAAATCCAATAGGATTTATTAACGCACAGACAACAATATACTTCCTAAGTGTGACCTATTAACAAATAATATTCCCACCTGAAAAAAGGGCAAACTCTAAAAGTGATACACCAATGTGCCATCTGGCATCCGTCCCAGAATATGTAAGTCCGTAAGCGAGACTCTATCGTCTTTACCGTATCAAGCGATAAAAACGAAGCCAAATTACAGCCATCTAGGACAAGGAAAAACTGCAAACAGGAAATATTTAGTTGCCCTTGAAATAAACATCACAAAGCAAGCAGGTGTGCGTATCAAAGTGTGTGTGCAAAAGTAAAGAGAGCACAAAGGAGAAGGGAATATGAAAGAGATATGAAAGTGTTGCCTACGGTGCTTCATAGAGAGGTCACGTATAATCAACCTCCATTATTTCCCATCTCTCTGAAATGGAGCAAAGTCACCGCTCAGAGGCAGGACAAAAGAAGAGAGGGTGATGTAAGTCATAAGGGCCATAACCTCCCCTCATTACGAGGCCAATCGCTTCATAAGCAACTCTGTTAGTGCCTCGCAAATATAAAGATCCTATAAAAGGAGAGTAACAAGAGCTAATTTATTCTATTACCTCCTGCTCTCCATTTTTTTTAACCTCTGTGTGTGTAAGAGAGACAGCAAGCCTGGATTTGCAATGCACGTACTCTTTCTTGACCATTAAAAGCTTATTTGGCCAGGACTTTTTTTCCCTGAGGAGGTCAGGTAAATTTGTGCTTCGCAGACATTTGAACAAGCCTGTTTTTTCCCTTCATTCCTCTGTATAAATTACAAAGCAATTTACATTTTTTCAGGCTAACTCTAGGGTCCTGGGAGAAATCGAATGCTGTCTGGCGAGGAATGTGTGTGATTACTGTATATTATTTTTCACGACGCTTTTCCTCATTTACTTTGACCTTTGGTGAATGCCGTATCTAAAGCTTAAATTTCTCGTTTCACTGCCTGGTGTGCCTTCTTGATGGATTCAGACCTTTCGGCTGACTTCAGCTCGCCATATGAGTAAAATAACAGTTGGTGGCTCAAATACTTCTGGTATTGGATCTGATATAAAACGAATGTAAAGCAATACACAAAGTACAATCACAAAACTAATCAGAAAGGCCACAGATATGATTCTGTCATTTTTACACCTGTACGACTTTTGAAGAACGTTTCTGTCCATAAAATGAAGGTCAGTGGGGTCAGGTGTTTTTTGGACCCCATTGACATTCACTCAAAATATCTTCTTTTCTGCTCCATGCCAAAGTGACATCAGGGTGAGTAAATGATGACAGAAGTTTCATTTTGGGCTGAACTATCCTAATTAAATAAGTCTTGGTATGTAATTTTACCAATTTTTCCATAATCTTATCCAAAATCATAGACTTTCTGTGTAACTCAATGGTCGTTTTGAAAACCATTCCCATCCAATCAGTACTAAAGACATGAAAGGGAACTCTTGTTTGCTTTTCACTATTTGTTTAGTTGCCAAACTAACTCAAAGTGATTTTCACCAGGGTGTGAGTTTGTTGTCTTGGCCTAAGTCAACAGGCTCCTCTCCTGACAGGATGACATGAATCGTAGCAACAGAATGTCAAAACAAGCACACCGGGTTTCACTAAGAGGATGCGGTTGTCGTCATGTGTTCCCGCTTAGGAGCTACTAAGTGCTTGCGTTTGGGAAAGACGCAAACGAAAGTGTGTTTGTGAAGTTGCAGTGTTTCATTTCACTATGCATTTACAAGCACATTCATGCATCCTTTTGACAACCCATCTATACATCCAACCAATAAATGCAGTGAAAATTAGTAGCTGACCAATGCTGATACCAACTAACTACTGTAGAAAGTGGGGTGGCTGATATAAAACTGATATTAGGCTATTTTTATAAGAAAATCCAAATTAAATAATTTTATATTCTATTTTATATATGATATAAGCCAATATTAGATTAATTTTATAACATATTTTATTTTGTTTTAGGAAAGCAGAATTATTAGCATTGGCAGCATCAATCTATCACTATTTACAGGTGAAGTCAAAAGTTTACATACACCTTGCAGAATCTGCAAAATGTTAATTGTTTTACCAAAATAAGAGGGATCATACAAAATGAATGTTTTTTTTTTATTTAGTACTGTCCTGAATAAGATATTTCACATAAAAGATGTTTACATATAGTCCACAAGAGAAAATAATAGCCAAATTTATAAAAATGGCCCTGTTCAAAAGTTTACATACACTTAATTCTTAATACAGTGTTGTTACCTGAGGTATTCACAGCTGTGTTTTTTTGTTTAGTGATAGTTGTTCATGAGGCCCTTGTTTGTCCTGAACAGTTAAACTGCCTGCTGTTCTTCAGAAAAATCCTTCAGGTCGCACAAATTCTTTGGTTTTTCAGCTTTTTTGTGTATTTGAACCCTTTCCAACAATGACTGTATGATTTTGAGATCCATCTTTTCACCCTGAGGACAACTGAGGGACTCATATGCAACTATTACAGAAGGTTCAAACGCTCACTGATGCTACAGAAGGAAAAGCGATGCATTAAGAGCCAGGGGTGTAAACTTTTGAACAGAATGAGGATGTGTACATTTTTCTTATTTTGCCTAAATATCATATTTTTTCATTTAGTACTGCCCTTCAGAAGCTACAGAAAAAAACACAGCTGTTGGTAAAATAACTAACATTTTGTAGATTCTATAAAGTGCATTTTGACTTCAACTGTAAAACAGCTGCCAATTCAACTATTCCTCTAGCTGCTCATTAAACTTTTCAGCTCTCAATTCATCCATCCATTCATCCAACCATTTTGCCATTTACCCATCCACTGAATCTCCATTCAATCTCCTTGTAATTGGACTCACCTCCCACAAACTGTATCCCTCCTGCCACTCGACCGATGGTGCGAGAGATTAGATCTGTAACACAGCATCCCATGATTGCTGTGAGAGCCACCAGGAGCAGCAATCCACATCCTGTCCCCGTCACCACCGTGCAGATCCTCCACTCCAGACTCGGGATCCCCTGAAAGGAGGCATAACGCCCACACTGCTCCAACATAACCGTCCCACCACGGGCCTCATCCCTTACGGGGTACGAACAGCGACGGAAGGTTCCAAACGACACCGGTTTACCCATTTGTGACCCAAGCAGCCAGTACGGCATGAAGAAGCCTATGCAGGATGTAGCTGCACAAAGGAAGGACAACAGGGCCCAAACCACACCTGTACATGTAAGACTGGATGCCATTGTGCTCAGCTCAAACTTTCATATAGATGCAAAAGACACTGATTTCAGGTTGAGTGCGCATACAGAGCTCCTAAGCCCACCAGCCTAGATCCTCCCGGCATCTTTCTGCTCGGTTACACCTGAGGAAATAATAAAAGGTGCGGGAGCATCAGTAAAATGTTGGGACATCTGTTTTCAGCCATAAATCTGAAGTGACAAGCTGTTCAAATGGCATAAACTGAAAGGTGTTCACTTCTCATGTAATTTTCTATCTGAAGAAACAAAAGTGAACATTGGGGGAGAGAATCTTTCTAAGACAAAAATGTAATATATACCATGACAACATTGTGCAGTAATTACAAAATTGCACAAATTAGTGACAAACAAATTGACAATAAATTCTGAAACGCTACTATAAAAGCTAAAATATAAATTACAGTTTACATAAAATGCACAGTAGTATGTCGCCTGTTTGTCACTTGGCTTTGAGAATGTTATATGTAGTTCCCACATATTGACCAACAACAGACTTTCCATTACTTTTTCAGTCATGCACGGTTACTAAAATCATTGTATAAAGATTTCCATATTTGGCTAGGTTTCTATATCACATACCAATCCTTGAAATGAACAGACTTAAACTATTACATGCATTAGTTTACAGAATGTCTCTAATAAGACAAAAGACAATACCAATATCCAGCCAACAAAATACTTCCATGACTGTGGAAACCTTGAATTAAGACATACTGAATGAAGAATGTCTTGAGATTTTACACCTATTAATATTTATATATAAATGAGTTGCTGGCTTTAAATATTTAATATCTTATGATAAATTGTCATATGTCACACCACAGGACCATTCAAAATAACAAGTTCAGTTTAAATGCTTCTGTGCTGTGTGACAAGACTTCAATAAAAACGGAGGTAAAAGGAGATAAAATGGTAATACACAAATTACACATACTTTTCCCTCATGCATTCACAAACATTTTTACCTATAATCTTGATGTCTGTAAAAAGAAAAATTAACAGACACACTGTCAGTCATCTATCTATAATCATATGGAATGTAAACAAAAAGCAAAACACGTATGGCGCAGTGTCATGTGGAAAGTCCAAAAGTGAGTCAAAAACTGATTCAAGCATGCGATAGAGATCTTACATGTCTGTGTCTGTGTCGTTCACTGTGCCCGATTCCACCTGGTTTTAAAAGCTAAAGAGAATACGACAACAAAATGCAGCGTATACTGTCTGTTTGCTTCTGTCCTTTCGTCTGAAGTCTTTAACTCCGCCGTCTAGAGTCCACTTATTGCCCGAGCGCATGAACGTCTCTGCCCGGGACTAAACCGAGTGTGTTAAAACGGAGTGGGAAAGCGCGAGCAGAGGCACCAATCTCCAGATCCTCCGCCCAGGGGCTGGTCTGACAATATGCTGCGTTTCCCAAGACGACGCAAGACTCCGCCTGGCTGCCGCGAGCTCTCTCAAAGCCCCTCGTCAAAGTCAAAGTAATTTATTGTCATTTCTGTTCTCCGTGGGAGAAACGAATATATGTATAGAAACTCAAAACGGTTTATCCAGCGTGCATGTTGAAGATCATAAAATCAAATACTTGTTTTACACCATGAAAAAGTAGAAAGAAGATAATACTTTCACAAATTAACGATGAATACTGTCAATGTTTTTTTTTTATTTAAATTGCAATATGTTTTGAAACATAATGAGAAAAATAAATAGCGAGAATCGGGTTTTTTAGTCGGATCTTTTCAATGAATCGCTTGAAGCTGTGCACAAAACTGGACTGAACGATTCGTTCACAAATCGGATTAAAATGTCACTCCGAATTACATGTCAGCGTCAGCCGGTTCTTTGAAATTCGAAAGGAACGATTCGCGATATTAAACTGAAACAGACATGAGTAAATATAGGGACAGTAATTTCACAAATTAACGATACATACTGACAATATATTTTTTTTAAACTGAGTACATGTCGATTTTGAAATATCGTGAAAAAATAAAATAGCGAGAATCGTTCTTTTGAGTCGGACCTTTTAATGAATCGCTTTAAGGAGTGCACAAAATCGGATCGAATGATTTGTTCACAAATCGGATTGAATATCGCTCCGAATTACGTCAGCTGGTTCTTTGAAACAAACTAAGCTGTTTAAAAGAAACGATTCGCGATAGTTATTTCACAAATTAACAATAAATGCTGACAATGTTTTTTTATATGTTGATTTTGAAACATAATAAAAAAAATAAATAGCGTGAATCGTTCTTTTGAGTCAGCTCTTTTCAATTAATCACTTGAAGGAGTACACAGAACACAAGTTGATATGATTCTTTAGGGTCTTAATGAAAAGTCTCTAATATATTTTGATTAAAAATTCTCAGTGGTTTTGTAAAACAACACCCTTTTTACCTTGTCAAAATGAGCTCTGCAAAAATCATCTCATTTTAAGGGGTTGTTCCTTTAAATGCAAATGAGCTCTGCTCGCTCCGCCCCTCTCTTCTCTCCGTGGAATGACCAGCTTGTTTACATTAGCCGCATTTAGCCGCTAAACTTCATAACTACCACGTTATAAGAAAAGGCGAGCGCAAAGATTCATAAAAAACGCTTATACACACTTCTGCTGTAAGTGAAGCTGGATCATGAATGATTTGCGCGAGCATAGACGAATATATGTAGATCGGGAGGCGCATTCCATTCACAAACAAACGTAATCTACTGCATCTTCAGCGGGTCAGATGTCGGGAGTAAGTGACGACCACAATGTTTATTATTACATCCAGCAACACAACACCTCAACTGCTCAATCGGAGATATTCTTGTCTAACTTACATCCCTGCTCTGGCATCAAAACATGGAAAGTTACTGGACTGTGACTGCTGGTCTAAAGTAAGAGCTCATGTCAATCAGCTATGGTGGGACCGGCCTCTGTCAGTGTGACGCCACAACGACAGGCATCTGAGAACGGCTCGATTTGAAAAAGGGGATATTATTTTTACAGATTAATTAAAAACCACTGCATAGATTTTTACCATTATAGGGTAGATTTGTACATATACTGCCAAAACACATTAATGTTCAAACAACATGAAAAAGTGAACTTAGCATCCGATGACCCCTTGAAAAGAAAAGATTCGCAATATTAAGTTATTTCACAAATTAACAATAAATGCTGACAATAATGTTTTTTTATATGTTGTTTTTGAAACATAATGAAAAAATAAATAGTGTGAATCGTTCTTTTGAGTCAGCTCTTTTCAATTAATCACTTGAAGGAGTACACAAAACTTGGCCAAACGATTCGTTCACAAATCGGATTGAATATTGCTCTGAATGACATGTCAGCCGGTTTTTTTAAACAAACTATTCGCAATATTAAGTACAAACACACACCATGAGTAGACAGGGACAGTAATTTTACAAATTAATGATAAATACTGACAATCTTTTTTTTTAAAGGGGTCATCGGATGCCCATTTTCCACAAGTTGATATGATTCTTTAGGGTCTTAATTAAAAGTCTTTAATATACTTTGATTAAAAATTCTCAATGGTTTTGTAAAACAACACCCTTTTTACCTTGTCAAAATCAGCTCTGCAAAAATCATCTCATTTTAAGGGGTTGTTCCTTTAAATGCAAATGAGCTCTGCTCGCCCCGCCCCTCTCTTCTCTCTGTGGAATGACCAGCTTGTTTACATTAGCCGCATTTAGCCATGTTTAGCCGCTAAACTTCCTAACTACCATGTTATAAGAAAAGGCGAGCGCAAAGATTCATATAAAAACACTTATACACACTTCTGCTGTAAGTGAAGCTGGATCACGAATGATTCGCACGAGCATAGACGGATATATGTAGATCGGGAGGCGCATTCCATTCACAAAGAAATGTCTAACTTACATCCCTGCTTCAGCATCGAAACAAGGAAAGTTACAGGACTGTGACAGCTGGTCTGAGGTAAAACGCTCATGTCAATCAACTATCGTGGGAGCGGCCTCTGTCTGTGTGACGGCACACCGACAGGCATCTAAGAATGGCTCGATTTGAAAAGGGGATATTACTTTTACAGATTAATTAAAAACCACTCCATGGATTTTTATCATTATAGGGTAGATTTGTACATACACTGCCAACACACATTAATGTTCAAACAACATGAAAAAGTGAAGTTTGCATCCAATGACCCCTTTAAACTGTGTATACAGTAGTCAACATTTTAAGTGGATCAAAAAAGTTCATCAAAGTTGTCCTAAGACAAGAACGGGTAAAGTTTTGGTTTTAGGACAACTTTGATGAAAGGTTTTGATCCACTTCTAATGTTGACTACTCTATGTCGATTTTGAAACATTGTGAAAAAATGCAATAGAAGCGAGAAGCGTTCTTTTGAGTATGAACTTTTCAAAGAATCGCTTGAAGCAATGCACAAAACTGGACTGAACAATTCGCTCACAAATCGGATTGAATATCACTTCAAAGCACATTTCAGCTGCTTCTTTGAAACCAACTATTCGAAAGAAATGATTTGCGTTATTAAGTACAAACAGATCCAGCCCCCAGACTCATTCCAAATGGGCTGCATTCCAAATGTCTAATTGGCTAACCAGCCAGCTCAGATTCTATTTTTTGTTTATTTTTGTTTATTTGTTTATTTTCTTTTGGCTTGGGGCTTTCTAGGGGTCAACTATTACTTGTTGGGATCCAGAATACAAATTTCACTGGGATGTTTTATGCATAATAGATAGCATAATAGACAGCGTTGCTGCTCGCATAAAGAATTTCTGCACGTTTCTTTCACTCTGATTTATATATCTTATGTATAAACAATAATTATAAAAGGTTTTTTTTAAATGAATGTCCTATGCACCTGACAAAAAAAATGCTTTAATCTAAGAGACATTTATGCAAACTGCTGAGTTTTAAAAGCTAGCCTGGACATCGATCACATGTATGCTGTCACACTGCCTAAACGGCACATAAAAACTGATGTTGCATATCAAAACGGGTCTGAGGGCTGCAGTGACCTTCAGGATCAGACAGAGGAAAGGGTACACCGTCAGCAGCTCTTCTTGATCCATTATTATAATTTCGATCCCGCAGCGTTATTTCTCGTCAGCAGCGTGTCTCCAGTGGCATTGGCTAATGTGGTTGTAATGATGTTTTAGTATTCAATATCTTCACTGCTGTTTCAGGCATTTTATTATAAACCAAAAGCAACATCAGAGATTCGCCTCATGTTAAAGCGCTTCTAACCCTGATGAGAAATGCAAATTGGGGGAGCCCATCTCTTCTTCCTTCCCTTGTGTAAAGTGATGTAGCCGTAAGCAGTCGGGCAGAATTCATGGAAAGTGCCTCTTGCACATGAAACAACCAGAATGGAAGACCTTAATATTTGATATGTATGCTGTGATACAGCCTAGTGGTTAAAGATCTAAGCAGCAAGTGTTTGTGCGATGATTACCTGTCTAGTGATCACATATTTAGTTACCTGGTGGGTTACTTACAAAAATTTCTACAGTGGGAGGTTTTTCTCCTATCAAAGACTACACAGTTGAGCAAGAACTAACATTTGGGCTGAAATCTCTCAATCAAACGTTAGAGAGAGCACAATTTGAGCTGTCTAGACAATCCTCTAATCTCTGATCTTCATACCAGGTCTGCATAAAGCCTGTTAGACTTTTAGATAGACGGATCATTTAGCCTCTCAATGGGCCATGGGTGTACAGAAAAAAGCACTCATAACTCTTTTTGCATCTTGAGTATTTGTGACAATATGCCCCCCCGTATCACTGAATTAGGTTACTCACACACACACTTTGTGATGCTGCTGTCATTGATAGTCTTGCACCAACACATGTAAAAAAGTGCACAATTTCAGGTTTATGGAGGGGTTTTGAGGAAAACATTCCAGGATTTTTCTCCATATAGTGGACTTCAATAGGGATCAATGGGCTGAAGGTCCAAATTTGCATTTTCTAAAAAAAAAAAAAAGTTATATACTTTTTAACCACAAATGCTCATCTTGCACTAGCTCTGCGTCCATGACTTCATGCATCTGGTAGTCACGTGGAAAGGTCACACGTGATGTAGGTGGAAGTACCGCCCCAGAATTTACAAAGCGAACTTACAAAGAAAGTCAAACCCTTTTCAAAGAAGGTAAAACAACGATGGAGTTTTTCACCCTATCCTACCTTTTTGAACTGAAGTTCAAACCAAGAAATAACAATGCTTTATCTTTCCAACATTATAATGTAATGACCAAAATTGAATTTAGAAAATGGCAGATCGTTTTGCTAGATAAGACCCTTATTCCTCGGCTGGGATCAAGTAGAGTCCTTTGAAGCTGCAGAATTTGGACCTTCAAAGCACTGATCCCTATTGAAGTCCATTATATGGAGAAAATTCTGGAATGTTTTCCTCAGAAACCGTAATTTTTTTTCAACTGAAGAAAGAGAGACATGAACATCTTGGATGACATGGGGGATGAGTAAATTATCAGGAAATTTTAGGAGTGAACCAATCCTTTAATAATAAATAAATTCACATCACATGACTGGCTTTGGCTATTAGTCATGGGTTGTTGTGTAGAAAACAGTCAATAAAATGCATTTACCAGCTACTATATATAAAGATATGATTTTAATTTATGATATTTGTGTCCTGATAGAGTTATAGCTCCATTAGCTCTTATGATTAATTGAGCACCAAATCAATTTGCAGAGCCATATTGCTTTCTGCCTGACTGGTCTGATTTCTGCTCAATATTCAGTGAACCCAGTAAGCCAGATGTCTATTACAAGTGTGAGGAGGTAGGTGCCAGACGTGTGTTCAGCTCATTGGAATTCACCGGGACGTCGCAGATGAATATGACAGTAGTTAGAGTAATTTAGTGCCAGGCTGACATTTACTATTATCGTAAATGACATCATTTGGATTTTGGAGGTGTGAGCTGAGATCCCGCTGATGTGAGCACCTGACTTTGATGGTGGTTTGTGACCGGAGGGAACAAAGACGCTCATCAAAACCCGAGCATCGTAATTATACATCCGGTTTCTCTCAAGCCTGTCAAAACTTCATAGGAATAATGTTAAATAGTCTGGCTTTGTGTGGTGTAGTTGCGCTATGTTGTTTAAACTGCCAAATGTGATCCACTGAGACACCAGAACTGTTACCTGCTAATGATGAAGAATCTCACAAAGAAATTAATGAGATCTCACAGTTTCCCACACATTTACCTCATTACTGCGAATACTTGATGACAGAACAATCTACCTGTGAGAAATTCATCACTGAGACAATGAAAGTCACTTCACTTTGATTGTCATTCTGTTCTTCACTGAACTGAGCCAAGATTATGCGTTTTAACCACAGTGGTTTTTACTGATTAGCTAGCTAACCAGTGATGCCCTTGAAAGGCATCATTGGTTAGCTAGCTACAAATGCCCTTGAAAGTCGCAGTTGCTAGCAATGTGATCATTCAAACCACCTCAGGAGGCCATATACACAATTGTTACTCTTTCTAGATGCAACAACCTTAATCATGTTTGAGAGCGCCAAATAAAACGTGGCACATAACAGCTATTGCATTTTCTATTGCAATCGTCAAAGCAGTTGTGGCCTTCTAATGTTTTTAGTTTGCATGGGGTGCATTACGTGTGGAAACACACCCGCGTGGTTCATTAAACGACACATACTGTCACAAAGAAGGAATGATGAAGAACAAAGAGTGATTCCTTGTTTGAGCATGATTAAACGTGGAGAGGTAGAAATGTAGGAAGGGCAACATAGAGTGAGAATGAATCACAGAAAGAGGATGACAGCTGGCTGTTATTCACCCTTCTGTAGTCTAAGCCATAGACCTCACAACACAAATCACAAATGCTAACACAGCACTCTAGAAAGGAGAAAGGGACAAAAACCCTTAACACACAGTGCTCAAATTGACTTTCACACTTTAACACTCTATTTTTCTCCCTGTAGTTTTTTTTTTAGCTTAGACAACTTCTGTTTGCTTCCTTATTATATGTCGTAAATGTAATAAATAAAGATAACAGTCAATACTCTGTTCATTTTTCCGTAATGTCTGTGGCACAGCCACCATCTATAGTAAAAATAATGACTGTTTTCAAACGGGTTTCCCCAAATACTCTCCCTGTCTGCCATTAGTTGGCCAAAACGGACAGCCCCGCCTCCAAACTCACACCATTGGTTGAAACACTTTTGCTGTTTAGTGGTGAGATAAACTAATCTTTAAGTAAGTCGTTAAATTGTTATGTTTTCAAACTTTGATAATATTTTGAAATAGGAAATCATTAAGATGCAGCCTGTCACACCCTGTGGACTGTTTCGTGTTTTTTTTCCCCATGTATGCCCTTCTTTGGTCTTTCCTGTTCCGTCTCTGATTATTACGTCACTGCTTAATCGATTTCACCTGTCTCCCCCTGATTAGTCTGTGTATTTAGGTTTGGTTGTGTTCACAGTTTGGTTGTCGGTTATTGTTGTTGTCACTCCGGTTTATTCTAAGTCTGTTCACGTTGTTTTCACGTTGGATTCCCTGCTGTTCCTGCTCTATGTGTGGATTGTTTAATAAATGTGCATATTCTGGACCTCCTCGTCATACTCCTCATTCCCCGCACACCACGATGCTGACAGAATAACCAACCTTAAACAAAAAGTTTTGGGCTGAGGATTTCCTCATGAATATCCAACAGGTGGAGAGGCCGTTGGAGCAATACGTGGAGGAATTCCTGAGCGTTGTTCATCTGGTGAGCTGGAGCGACGCCATGATCAACGCGTGTTTTCAGATGGGGCTAAACGATCACAAACTCTTCTGTTCTATAACTCCTGACGATTGCCGCAAACCGGTTGCAGAATTTATCAACTATGTCCTTGCTCTTTGTCATTCCAATTTCTATGTCGATGTGGAAGATTCTAATCTTCCCCCCATTTGTTAACATGCGGCCGCTCCAGCTCACCACCAGCCAGCATCCTCCACGTGCTGCTCCAACGAGCTCACTCCCTCCGGTCCTCCCTCGCTCACCCCAGTTCTCCGTAGCTCCTCCCTCATCCTCAGCCCAGAACCCGCGGCCAGCTCTCGGACTCCAGCCGCGGCCAGCTCACAGACTCGGACCACAGCTCGCTCACGGACTCCGGCATCGGCCAGCTCACGGACTCCAGCCACGCCCCTGCGCTCTGGATTATCGGCTGCGGGGGACTGTGTGCTCGGCTGTGGCTTCCCGAGATCCCTGACCCGCCATGGCCACGTAGACTGTGGACTCGGCTGTGGCTTCCCGAGCTCCCTGACCCGCCATGGCCACATAGACTGTGTGCTCCGCCATGGCTCCCTGAGCTCCCTGACCTGCCATGGCACTATGGACTGTATGCTCCGCCGTGGCTCTCTGAGCTCCCTGATCCGCCCACCCCCCCTCCCCGGTGTATTATTTACGGTGCGAGTCGCGCCTTATGGGAGGGGGGGTAATGTCACACCCTGTGGACTTTTTTGTGTTTTTTTTTCCCCATGTATGCCCTTATTTGGTCTTTCCTGTTCCGTCTCTGATTATTACGTCACTGCTTAATCGATTTCACCTGTCTCCCCCTGATTAGTCTGTGTATTTAAGTTTGGTGGTGTTTACAGTTTGGTTGTCGATTATTGTTGTTGTCACTCCGGTTTATTCTAAGTCTGTTCATGTCGTTTTCACGTTGGATTCCCTGCTGTTCCTGTCCGTTCCTGCTCTATGTTCCTGCTCAATCCAATGTGTGGATTGTTTAATAAATGTGTATATTCTGGACCTCCTCGTCATACTCCTCATTCCCCGCACACCACGACGCTGACACAGCCAAGATAAATTATAAGAAACATAAATGGTTAGTTCTCCTTTCAAGTCTAGAGTTCATCAATGTTATCTCATGACCAATTCATACGTATTTTACAAGGTGGTTAAACTGTATGAATTCATACGACCTCACTTGTACGATTTTGTACAATTTGTCTAGACATATGAATTAGGGAACAGTGTTTACGTTTAAAAGTAATGCATTACAATATTGCATTACTCACTAAAAAAGTAACTACATAAGTAATTACATTACTTAGTTATTTTTATGGAAAGTAATGTGTTGTGTTACTTTCGTGTTACTTTTTAAATCTGGGCAGGGCTTGCTTGTTCGTTTTTTAATATAAAAAACATAAAAGCCCTTTCACAGCAAAAGTTAAATGAATAAGACTCAGGCTGAAGGAAAAGTAAATTCACATCTGTACAGCAGAACACAGAACAAGAAAGTTCAACACACTCCAGCAGGAAGCACAAATGTTTACCTAGAGTAATTTTTGCTTATTTGTATGGCTGAATTGGATCGTCTACGGTCAGCAGCAAATACATTGGTTAATAAAATGGGATTAAATACATAAAGGGTATTTGTGTTATTTAGGATTTAATTATTGCAGGTTTGCATCATATTCTGAGTTGCATTTCACTGTTTTTATTAATTTTGAAGAATACTGAAATGGGAACAGGAGACCTATAAATCAATAAATGGGAAAAAAGTAACTGACGTTACTTACTTGAAAAAGTAACTTGGATATTTTACTGTAAATTAACAAGTAATGCATTACTTTACTAGTTACTTGAAAAAAGTAATCGGATTACATGACTCAAGTTACTTGTAATGCGTTACCCCCAACACTGTTGGGGAACTCATAAAATATGTATAAATTGCAATGAGATCAGGTTGAGTCTTTTGTTATTTTGTCATGTGACAAATACAAAATAAACAAACTGTTCACAAATGACCAATCACTGTTGTCTGGCTGCTCAAGCAAACAGAGAAAAATAGCACCACAGAAAAAGGGTTTACACCAACAAAAAGTATAATAAGCCTACAAATGACTTACTTAATCTCTTTAAATATATTGTGGGATAAAAAAAAATATTTTAACAAATGGCCTGTTTACACCTGGTCACTTCGTGTGTTTTTTCCGACCAGATAGCTATCCGATCGTGAAAAGACCAGGTGTAAATGCCCTCTGAAACACTTTTGAGATCACTCAAATCACTTCACGAAGTGGTCTGGGACGCATTCCAAAAATGTTAAATTAATAAACATTTGAGAGTCTTTTATAGGCTGTATATATTGTGCAACACGCATCGTCGCGGATGAGCAGCTGAGTATCTCTTCAGCAAGCCGACACGCAAACTGCTGCAAATGAAAGTGAAAGTCAGTCACAGACTCTCAACGCACAGTTATCTTCATTAAAAGTAGTAAGACTCACTCATCTTAACAGTGCTGATGCCGCGCTTCATTCTGTTATGGTCTTTGATCCTGAAATTAGCTGATGATGAATAAAATGCAGTACATAGCATCTGTTGCATCTATCCTTAACGTGAACTCCGTTACATTTGCATATAGCATGGGAATTGGAGATCGGGTATATATCCGTTTAGCAGAGACAAAATGTGGCCAGTTGTAAATGGAAGAGTTTTAAAAAATCCGATTAATATTCGATCAGAGAAAACCCATTAAAGGGGTGATGACATGAGAAATCAAATTTGCTTTGATCCTTTGGCATATAAGAGGTCTTTGTACCATTAAAACATCCTGAAAGTTTCATAGCTTAAAACGTCCTCCTCATTACAGACAAAGCATTTTTTTCATCAAGCTCCAGAAACGGCTGGTTGGATCTAAGGTGCAAGGTGATGTCACCTGGGCAGAAACATTTGCATAAACACTGCCTCCAGAGCAAGTCATTGATGAATAGACATCTTCTTCATCACCACAGGCCCGCCCACTGGCGTTCAGTCACTTAACAGCTAATTACACTAATCCCATCAAAAGCAAATAGAAATTATGAGTACTACTGCTAACTTGTCTACACTGTCCGCCATCAGTTGGACAACTAGTTAAACAGTCAGTTAAACAACTCGTTTGCGTCTTTGTACAGATATCAGAAGGATCCCAGCATAAGGAACAAGTGGATAGTTTATTTTTAATGGCACCCAGGATTGTGTCAGAGGATTGTTCGGACTTCGGAGCATCTTGTTTTGTAATCGAAGCACAGTGTCAGGGTGTGAGAGTTCACAAAGAAACATTTGTTGAAAGATGAAGCAGTACTAGATCTGACTGCAGCTGCATCACAAACTGTAAGTAAATTATTTTATACACTTTGTCTGGAAATTACAGTTTTTTTTGGCTCATGTTGTCAAAACACTTTTTTCTCCATATAGTGGACTTCTATGGTGCCCCAAGTTTGAACTTCCAAAACGCAGTTTAAATGCGGCTTCAAATGATCCCAAATGCGGTTGTAAACAATCCCAGTCGAGGAAGAAGGGTCTTTCTTATCTAGCAAAGTGATCGGTTATTTTAATTTAAAAAATACAATTTAAATACTTTTTAATCTCAAATGCTCGTCTTGTCATGCTCTGCCTGAACTCTGTGTATTCTGGTTTAAGACAGTTAGGGTATGTCGAAAAAACTCCAATCGTATTTTCTCCCTCAACTTCAAAAATCATTTCAAAATCATCTTACATCGCTGCAGAATTACCGACCCAGTCTTTGCAAAGTGAACATGCAAAGAAGATCAAACACCATTAACAAACAAGGTAAAACAGCAATATAGGACGAATTTGAAGTTCAGGGAGAACATGAGTTGGGCGTTTTTCGACATACCCTAACCGGAAAAAAACAGAGCTCTGGCAGAGTGAGACAAAACAAGCGTTTGACATTAAAAAGCATATAAATGGTATTATTTTTATGAAAATAACCAATCGTTTTGCTAGATAAGACCGTTCTTATCTTATTCTTACAACCACATTTGAGATCGTTCGAAGCCACATTTAAACTGCATTTTGAAAGTCTAAACTCAGGGCACCATTGAAGTTCGCTATATGTAGAAAAATACTGAAATGTTTTCCTCAGAAAACATAATTTCTTTACGACTGAAGAAAGAAAGACATGAACATCTTGGATGACAAGGGGATGAGTACATCATCTGTAAATTTTTGTTTTAGAAGTGGACTTCTCCTTTAACATGAGAAATGGGGTTCATTATAAAGACATCTTAATGTGTTAAGGTTGTAAACTGCAGTGACAGACACTTTTTTGTGTCTTGCCCTGCTGCTTTTCTCACTGTGTTCTTTTTTAAACAGTATGACCCAGACAGTCAGTGACATCCAGATAATCGCTGTGCCAGCAGGAGTCTATATTCCACCATCTGATCCTCAATAGTACAGTTGGGGTTATGGCTGACATGTCTGGAAAGAAAACAATGCAGAACTGAACAGAAAAAGTTCTACAGGTAGATGTCCTTGTATTTTAGTGGGCTTGTTTAATAGTTGTTCTGCTTATCTGCAGATCAAAGAAAAGCATGTAATTACAAGGAGAATGTGTTGTATCTCCGAGGCAGAAAAAAAAAAACACCACATGATGACAAACATCAAGGTAGTTACTTGTTTGGCTTGGCCATGAACAAAGACCTATACAATTAGGAGATGGCAGCCTTGTCATTCTGCCATCCCATTTATTAGATTAAAGAAGTCCGGCATGGTGCGCTTGCTGATGAAGTTCCTGAGTTTTTTCTCCAGAGCAAGTAATTTGACGTCACTTTAGATGTTGCATTATATGTTGCGCTTTAGTAGTTTGTTACATTAATTTACATTTACTTTTGAAAACTTATTGCAGAAGTTCACTGAGGCCCCCTAGTGGGCCTCTGCTGTGAAGACTGGGAGCCAGTTGTCTAGATTCGGTTTAGCTTCAGGTTCCAGATTTTACAGTGGATAACAAGAGGTTATTCAGCTCAATATCAAAATTCTTTATCACACAAAAATAAACTAAAATATTCTTGCTGAAAAACTGAGAAGTTTGATTGAACACACAAACTTTGATGCCAGCAACAAAATATATGGGATGCGTTTTTCTATTAATCCTATTTATTTTTTATACGGTTAACCCCAGGTGGGACGCCTAAGTTTGCTTCACCATAAAACAAATATCCTCAAAAATCCTATCCTAGTCATGACAAACTATACATCGTTGGAAAGGTCTAAGACTACTAAATAGAGTTTTTTTTTTTCCTATCACACAATAGAAATCATAAGAAATTATATATCAGTTCAAAACTTAAAATCTCAAAATTCATCCTTTGAAAGGCATTTACCATGGAAAATGTACATCAAAATCATATTACAAAATGTTTTCATTCATGAATTATAAAAAATGAAGTCTGGATAGTGCATTTTTATGTCAGTTTTAAAAAATGGGAGTGACAGTTAAAGGGTTAATTGCATTTAGCATTGTTTTTTCATGCTCACATTATCAGAACAGACCTGAGAATCATTTCTGGTTTAAGTTTGGGAGAGCCTTTAATCTAGAGTATGTGATATTTTTTCTATTATATAATAAAATATAATACTTAATTACTATTTAATGTAGAATATATACATTGAAAAAGAAAATCGTCTAGAAATAATTTTCACTCAGAAATTGCTAGTAATTTTCAGAAATAGTTACAAAGAAAGAACAAGTAACATATTGAATTAAGTGTGAATTTTTTCTGATTATATACAGTCCCTGACAAAAGTCTTGTCGCTTATCTATTTTGTAGAAACACCTGCTATTAACCTGACTTTTAATTAATCAATTGGTGTTAGAAAAAGCTCATATGAAAAGCTAAAACCCTCCCAAATGATGTTTAATGCATTGAAATGAATTAGTTTCACTGAAAAAAGATTTATCATTTAATCAAGACAGAAAGGTCAAATTTTGGCAAGACAAAAGTTTTGTCGCCTATACAGAAATAAATATGTCAGCAAATTAAGTAGTGGTGCTGTGAGATCCAAATTTAATATCTTGTATGACTTCCATGAGCTTGAAGGACTGCATCCATGCGGTTTGGCAAGGATTCATACAATTTATTGATGAAGTCATCAGGAATAGCAAAGAAAGCAGTCTTGCATGCCTCCCAGAGTTCATCAGTATTCTTTGGTTTCGTCTTCCATGCTTCCTCTTTCGTCCTACCCCACACATGCTCAATGATGTTCATGTCTGGTGACTGGGCTGGCCAATCCTGGAGCATCTTGATCTTCTTCGCCTTGAGGAACTTTGATGTGGAGATGTAAGTATGTGATGGAGCACCATCCTGCTGCAGAATTTGGCCTCTTTTATGGTTGGGAATATAAAAGGTAGCTAAGATTTCTTGGTATTTCAGACTATTGATGTTGCCTTCTGTAACCCCAGACCATGATTTTTCCGCCACCAAACTTCACTGTTTTCTGGGTGAATCTCGGATCCATGCGGGCTCCAGTAGGTCTCCTGCAATATTTGCGGCGACTGTGGTGTAATTCAACAGAAGATTCATCTGAAAAATCCACCTTCTGCCACTTTTCCAGCGTCCATCCTTTTAGCAGGCTGTGGGCCTTGGCAAATGCCACACGGTTTTTCAACTGTCTTTTGTTTAGTGCTGGCTTCTGGGCACTGATTCGACCATGGAGGCCATTTCGACACAGAATCCGACAAACTGTTCTGGTTGACACAGGGACTTCAGGTGACCAGGTCCCGTGGAGCTCTGCTGCAGTGGAAAATGGGCTGGCCTTGGATTTTCGAGCCAACGAACGGTCCTCTCGAGCAGTTGTCTTGCGGGGTCTGCCTGACCTGGGCTTGTCAAAAACGTCTCCAGTCTCTTCAAATCTTTTTTTTTTATCCTCTGTACTTGACGCTGAGACACATTGAAGGTGTCTGCCACATCAGCAGTGGATCTGGTCTTCAGCCTCTTGATAATCAACACTTTAGTCTCAGGGTGAATCTTAGGCATGTTTGCAGAGGTCTAGTTGCAGTTGATGTGAAGGTCTAGTGTAATGGGGTTCTTTTTATACACACCTGAGACCTAATTGATCCATTATTAGTCACAGGTGAAGCTCATATGACAAGGCGACAACACTTATGTCTTTGGAAAAATTGACTCAGTGGGCTTTACCAAGCTTTGAATATTAGAATACTTTTTGACAGTTTCATTTTGCACTGAAACATTATTACAAAAGCTGTTGGGATTAAAATGAGCCATTTCTTGTAAAAAAATCTTGATTAGAAATATATTTCAGCGGCACTTGAGGTCAATTTGTACACAAGTGACAAGACTTTTGTCAGGGACTGTATATGTGTGTGTATATATATAAAAAGTAAAATATAATTAAATATTAAATATATACAGTAATACAATTTTTAAAACATAGACCCAGAAACAAGTAACACATTGAGTTAAATATGAAAAAAATGTGTATATATACAATATATCCAAAAATTTATATATACAGTAATTATATTTTTAGAATGTAATCTTTGATTTATTTACAATCTTGAAAAAAATTTTTTTATATAGTGAATAATGTATTCTAGTTTCGACTAAAAGTCTAAAAAGATCATAGCCAAAAACCATTTAAATAGTGCATCAAGAATTTCAACATTCATAAAAATGTATTGCCTTAAATGGATAAATATCCTTGGAGGGTATAGCTGAATTATATAATATAAAATATTGTCTTATAATTATAAATATCAGCACGTCTTGTTCATTTCAATCCCACTACTTCAAAGAAGAGACGGGTCAACGAGAACCTCATTCTTCTTCCTCCCCATCCATACAGGTATCACAAGGATAAATGAAAACTTTCATTTGAAAACATTAAGCCTTTTAGGGAGGTAAACATGCAGCTGGACAGACAGTTTTATTGCTTAAAGTACGTTCCATCTCAGGAAATGGCTCTCTAGTACAATTCATGCGTTTTGACGCACATCCAGGTCCATCTTTCTTTAACTTGCCTCAAATCACCTCTGTGCTCATGCCGGGGCTACTGCCGTTGCCATGGATATTCATAAAACAAGATCCTGGCATAAACAAGTTTATTTCGGCTAAAGCGTAACACACCGATAAAGGTAGCAGCACAAGGATAAAAATGTGTTTGCTTTGAGCAAACAGGCATGATATGATTCATTCTACCCTATCATGATATTGTGATTTAGTTTAAAGTCATCCAGCCATTATCTCCTTGCTCTTGGCACTTTACTTCTCTGTCGAGTCGACAGCCGCAAGCAATAATAAAACCTCAGATGCATCAAATACAACTCATTAAATACACTGCACTGCAGCTGGGCCCTCTGCTATATATATTTTTACCTGGTGTTTACCTTAAATGTATTTTTGGCCACCCCGTATGAGATAAGGCTACAGCATTCTTCTGGGAAAACAGAGATGGTCTCAATCGTGGTCTGTAACTCAAAAAAAAAAAAAAAAAAAAAAAACCCTTATGATTATGTTTAAAAAAAAAACAACTACTAGCAGTGTATGCAGACTCAGTCCACTAGAGAGAGCACTTGAGCATTAATTTAACACAAACTAAGGCACGTTTCTCTTAAAACCCAATAGGTGGCGCTGTGGGATTTGTTATAGTGCCTCTGTCATGGAATAGCAGACTACCATTTACTTTTTCTGTAGTATATATTATACTTTACAGTGTATTCTAATTTGCAAATTTTTTCAGTGTACAACCCTGTATGCAATGTGCTCAACTTCAATTGCAGCTGCAATGTATTTGATCAGACTGTCAAAATTGCCTACACTGAATATGCTGTATATATTGAAAATATTTCATATAATATAGAGCCATCATCGTTTGTGGAGATGTAGCTGAAGTTGAGGGGCGGTAAGGGTCTCTCACATCACAAACTGTTATCAAAACACTTGTGAACTAACCGTGTACAATTTATTACATCATTTCAGACTGAGTCATGCTCTGTATGTATGCTTTTACATCGACTACACTTAACTCTTAACTATGGAAGCCCGTTTCCGCCACTGAATAAAACATTTCAAATTTCAAAAAGTTTTCCATTTTTCTCAGAACTGCGTGATACAAACTCGCAATTCTAATTTTTTTCTCAGAATTGTGAGACATAAACTCACAACTGCGAGTTACAGAGTCAGAATTCTGTCGCAATTCTGAGAAATAAAGTCAGAATTGCGTAATATAAACTTGCAGTTCTGAGAAATGAAGACAGAATTGAATATAGTCGCACTTCTGTGAATGAACTCGTAATTCTGTGAACATATCAGTCTTTTTTTTCTCCTCAGAACTGGACTTTATAACTCGCAAATACGAGTTTGTATCTCACCTGAGGGGAAAAGTCAAAAATAGTAAGAACTGCGAGATACAAAGTCGCAATTGCGAGAAAAATACAGAATTGCGAGTTTATATCTCCCAATTCTGACTTTATTTCTCGCAACTGTGAGTTTATATTCCGCAATTCCAGTGTTTCAATATGGGGGGGGGGAAGGGGGTCCTCCCATAAGCATTAAGGGACCCCCCCATAACACCCAAAAAAATATGCTTGGGTGGTCCCCTGGTTTTTCAATAAAAATATAATACTTAAAACATAAAACTACTGAAAATTAAAATTAAATGAAAAGATTCGATTGCTGTATTAAATTTAGACCCGCTCGCGTTACATCATATTTTATTTCTACGCGTTTTTACAGCGTTGCGCGTTATAACCAATCACACACGACTCTGTTGCGTTTAGAATGCAGTGGCCAATCAGAGTCGTTCAGAACAGTCATTGCTGAAACCTGGAGTTTTGTTCAGATTGAGCTCACGAATTTCCTCATAATAAGCAACAAAGTGCAGATGAATGAATTATGTAAGTAAGAGATTTATTTATCATACAGTGTATGGACAGCTTCAGATTCAATCTAATAAAATGCATTTTCCCAAAATTCAGGATATGTGGGCAGAAAATGTAAATTTATGTTATTTCATAATAAAGTTAATCAATATCACACGAAGAGAGCCTTTTTCACAAATGTTTACAAATATTATTTTATACAACAGTTCGATAAACTAGAAGATATTGTTAACAGACTTAAGTTATAAACACCATATTGCTTATTTTTGTTCTATTTCGCCAACAAAAATCATTACAAACACAGCCACTGCACTGTTTTGCGTCTCTGAGCAACATGACGGTGTTTCGTTCCTGAATGAATCAACCGTTTAATGATTCGGTTCAATCGCAATGACTCACTTATTAACTGTGACTTACTGACACATACTGGCGGTTGTAATTCCACATTTAAAGTACCTTTTTATTTTATTTTTCATTAATTTTAAAAATCAGCATTTAACGTTTTAGGATTAAAATATTCAAACATTTTGAATGCACTTTTGACTGCAGGTTAAATGCATTTATGTCGTGCATTAAACAGTGGGTAAACGCATCTAAATGCGATTTCAGATGCAGATGTTTCCTCTATATTGAAAAGATAAATTTTGTTAATTGTCTATTTATTATTAGGATTAACCCCTTGAGATGTACCGTCTCGTTTTCGAGGGGGTCCCAGAACACAATGCAATACAATCGCAACATAAAACAAAACAAAACACACATTAACGATACATCTGTAAACAACACTAAACACAAACGATAAAAAAGCACCACAAAATGATTAACTAGCCATTAAAAGCTAGTAACAAATATACAACAAAACACCTAATACAAAATACACTATACACTGATCAGTGGATCCAATACACAAAAGAAAAAAACAAAAGAAAAAAAAAAAACAACAGTACCATTTTCAATAATAACATGTACAAACCAAAGCATACTGTGAAAACAAAGTTTGCTTAAACATCTTAAATGATGTGATTTTATTTAAATGATGTGATTTTAAATAATAATGATTTTATTTGTGTGATAACAGCCTAAAATGTCTTATTATTCTGTGATTTTATTGATAAAATATAAGAATTTGACGCAAAAGATAATGCACACTTTCAGAAAAAAAGAATGGCTTTATAAAAGTTGAAAAAATGCCCACAAAAGGTAAAAATCACTTTAAACTTGTTTGAAAATATTAATTTCCTCGGCTAGATATTTAATTCTTTGCTTAGCGATTGTTTGGTAAAATAATCTTTTATCTTAGAATTAGGTTATCTCAATAACAAGGACAAGACAAAAATATGAATCATATTTATATTGTTTTTTTGTTTTTTGTTTTTTATGGGGAGGGGTTTTGGTTAGGGGGACCGCCCAAGAGCTTTGACACTATTCAAACACTGTGCAATTCTGAGAAAAAAAGTCAGGATTGCAAGATGTAAACTCGAATTTGTGAGAAAAAGTCAGAATTGTGAGATAAAACGTCGTAATTACCTTTTTCTATTTTATTTAGTGGCGGAAATGGGCCATACTTAACAGTGACACTGACATAAACATTGATTTTTGAGAACATTCGATAAGTTTAGATGAGAGACCTTCACTGTCTTAAACATTCTCTTCCTTTCTTGAAAGTCTTGTTCTAAAGAGCTGCATTTGTTCTGTGTAGTGTATGAGTCAGAATTTTTGCACATACATCAAAGGTCAATTTTTTCACTGGCATATATAGATGGTTTTAAAGCTAACATACATGGACTAAAATCCACCAAATTCTAAATTTGCTTTCAGGGGCTCTTTAAAATGTTGCCATGTTTGGCAATGGACAGTGCTGCAAATGCTGAAAGTAGACAAGAGCGCTTTCATCTCCGTCAGCTCAATCTCCAGTCACGCTACACTCTTTAATTGGCCGAAAAAGCCTGCCAGACTTAATTTGCCTGCTATTTAAAGGGAAAAGCTAGAAAGTAGGACAGACAAGTCACTTGCTGAGCTTCAAAAATAATGCCTCAGTGGTACTCGCAGTATTTGGTTTTGCATTTTGTGCTGCAGACCTCACACTGAGATGGATGGGATACTGCTGATCTAGTGCACTTGCGGTGCATCTGAAGACAAACGAGAGCCATATGGCTTATTTTGACAAGGTGGCAGCCAGTTTCTTCAGTGAGTTTTGTTAGCGCGGTTTGTTCAATTAGCCATAAAGCGTACCCCAAATTGACTATATTTTGGATTCCATCAAAAGCAAAGCCTAAGATCAGAGAAAACCACTCTGGAACCTGTTCTTCAGACAGCTCATGATCTGTCAAACCAGCTTGAGAATTATAAAGGGGAATTCACATAGTCAAAGGGAACCTCCCTTTGTTCCATCTCTTCTGAAACACGCTGACAAGCTGAAAAGAATATGTCAGACATGTGCCTGTTGGCCGCATTGGACTTTTTAACAGCTATGTAAATTACACAATTTGCGCTGTTATGAAGCCACTTCACACGTTTCGAACTCAGACGTTCCAACCAAGCTAACCCAAATTTACACTTTTTTTCTTTTTTGACGTGAAGTTCTTACAATAAAGTGTCTGCGAATATTATGCACAGTCTGCATTTTGAGGAAAATACCAGGTTGCATATGTTCAGAATTTGTTTCTCAATTAACTGCCACGTTACAGAAAAAGCTTTAGACTTTGGTGGTAATTCAGCTGCCCTCTTATCTATTTAAACCTATATTTGTTATGCCTTTAGACGGATTTAGTTTAAAAGACGCCAAGATGGAAACAAGCTTTGCCAAAATAATGAGTAGCTTTTAGAAGCTGTCAGTAAATTGGGTTTTATTATCAGCTAAGCTACAATATGTTCCTTATGGGTTTAAGAAAATGACATTTACAAGACAACGTCGCCATGAAATCTCCTCGAGACAGTCCTGTGAAGCATTTTAGACTTTTTCCCCACAGCGTTGTCCTATTTTTTAAACATTGCTGTCTGTAATTTAACGGTTAGATTGTTTCAGGGAACTGGTGCTGTCTTGCATCTCAGTAATCAGTTGTATTAAACTTTTTTAAGACTTCAATATTGACATCATTAAGGTGTTCCTTTTGCATTAGACAGCCACAAGACAACGCCTCAACAATAGAATACGAAGTTGAAGGAAATTCTAAGTCTAATTCTTGTTGGAATTTAATACATTTGAACTCATTGCAAATCATATTTTAAAATATATACACATTCACTCATTTTGTATGTTCAATATAAACTGTGACAAGACGTTTTGCGTTTTTTCCGTTTGATTCTTGTCACGTTCAGTTAGTAACTACTTTAATTTGATTGGCCATCCCAATAATCTTGACACTGACGAGCGCTGTTTGACCGAAATTACATTTTAGGCTGATCTATGGTGGCTACAGACCTGTTTGTACCTATATTTTAATAGACTATTTTTGCGTTTTAGTGGAAGTTAAAAAATAATAAATAGGTAAAATTCTAAAATACTTCCAACTCACACTATTATTTAATGTACACATATATTTTTTTTAATTAATTAATGATTGGAAAGCAGAGCTGCGCGCCTTGCGCTTTGTCAGAGATTATTTTGCGCTAATGACCTGCTGACTGTAAATTAGCATTGCATAGATATCAAAGAATCACATACTTTCCTGAAAAATGACAGATTTAGAGAGACCGGTTCTTTAGTTTGGCCCGCTACAGTCGTCAATCTTCCATATTTATGTGAAGCAGTTAGTGCACATGATGTGTTTTAGGTATTCTCTTACAGACACCCAGACCCACACCAAGTAAAACACCCCGAAATGCCAAAGAAAGCTGGTGGGTTGCTCTTTTAATAATGTATTCTTTTAGGCTGGTTCAATAAGTAAGTTTAGGTGAACAGAAACCAATACTTACTGTATATGTGTCACGCTTGACGTCGTGTGCGGGAACAGATACGCAGGAGAGCGGAGATCCAAACAATGCACTTTTAATAAACAATCCAAAGGAACAGACTCAGGGAAACAACGGGAACCAGCAACCAACGACGAGCAAAACAAACTGAAGACAATCTAATCACCGACAAGACCGTGTGGAACAAACAGACCTTAAATACACAGAGACAAGGGAGTGGTCACAAACGAGATAATAAGGGGAAGTACAAATATGGGCAAGACTAAACCAAATGGAGACAGAACTAAAGGGGGAGACAAGGAACATACCAAAATACACTGGAACACAGGGGAAAAACACAAGGAAAACAGAATAGACAAGACAAAACAGAACACAATCCTGACATTACCCCCCTCCCTAAGGCGCGACTCGCGCCGTAACTATACACAAATGGGTGGGAGGGTGGGCGCCCTGGAGGCTGTGCCAGGCGGACACGGGGAAGCAGGGTGGTGCCTCCAGGGTGGGTCCAGGGACCATGGCGGGTCTGGGGTTCAGGGAGCCATGGCCAAGTTATAGTCCAGGCGGCCATGGCGGGTCTGGGAAGGAGCCATGGCCGAGTCCAGTTCATTTGGCCATGGCGGGTCTGGGGATTCAGAGAGCCATGGCCGAGCACACAGTTCATTTGGCCATGGCGGGTCCGGAGGTTCGGGAAGCCATGGCCGGGTAAACAGTTCAGGAGGCCATGGCTGAACAGGGAGTAGCCCCCCCAAAATTTTCTTGGGGGAATTAATAGGGAGCGCTGGATGAGGTGCTGGCTCAGGAGGGCGTGCAGGAGGGCGCGCTGAAGGAGGAGCCGACTCAGGAGGGCGCGACGGAGGAGCCGACTCAGGAGGGCGCGCAGGAGGGCGCGCTGAAGGAGGAGCCGACTCAGGAGGGCGCGCAGGAGGGCGCGCTGACGGAGGAGCCGACCAGGAGGGCGCAGGAGGGGAGCGCAGCAGGAGGGCGCGCTGACGGAGGAGCCGACTCAGGACTCAGGAGGGCGCGCAGGAGGGCGCGCGGAGGGACTCAGGGGCGCCAGACTCAGGAGGGCGCAGACTCAGGAGGGCGCGCAGACTCAGGAGGGCGCGCAGACTCAGGAGGGCGCGCAGACTCAGGAGGGCGCGCAGACTCAGGAGGGCGCGGCGCGCAGACTCAGGAGGGCGCGCAGACTCAGGAGGGCGCGCAGACTCAGGAGGGCGCGCAGACTCAGGAGGGCGCGCAGACTCAGGAGGGCGCGCAGCGCAGACTCAGGAGGGCGCGACTCTGGAGGGCGCGCAGACTCTGGAGGGCGCGCAGACTCTGGAGGGCGCGCAGACTCAGGAGGGCGCGCAGACTCTGGAGGGCGCGCAGACTCTGGAGGGCGCGCAGACTCTGGAGGGCGCGCAGACTCTGGAGGGCGCGCAGACTCTGGAGGGCGCGCAGACTCTGGAGGGCGCGCAGACTCTGGAGGGCGCGCAGACTCTGGAGGGCGCGCAGACTCTGGAGGGCGCGCAGACTCTGGAGGGCGCGCAGACTCTGGAGGGCGCGCAGACTCTGGAGGGCGCGCAGACTCTGGAGGGCGCGCAGACTCTGGAGGGCGCGCAGACTCTGGAGGGCGCGCAGACTCTGGAGGGCGCGCAGACTCTGGAGGGCGCGCAGACTCTGGAGGGCGCGCAGACTCTGGAGGGCGCGCAGACTCTGGAGGGCGCGCAGACTTGAGACCAGACAGGAACTCTGGAGCAGGCCTGAGACCAGGCGGGAGCTGGAGCGGAGCAGGAAACCGCGTTCTGGCCTGGGACCTGGGGAAAGCAGTGATAGAGGAGGAAGACTGAATAGGGGGAGAAGCAGAAAGGTTGTTGAGGGACGCCGCCTCCCTTGGAGGATCTACAGCCGTGGCTGACACCTCTGGGGGCATGGGCGCGGCTTCTCTGGCGGAGGGGGCCTTGGGCCCAGACGGGCTCTCAGTGGCGAACTTGTGAGCCGACGTGACCTCGGGAGCACAGTGTGCCGCCCACACACACCAAATAGCCACCGCCATTAGGGGAAGAGCAACTGCGGATGGCAGGATCTCTGTATTAGGCTCGTGAAGACCCGCTGTGGCGTGACTTGACTCAGGAAGTGGAGCGGTGTCTTGGCTTGGCTCGTGGGGAACAGCTGTGATTTGGTTTGACTCAGGAAGTGCCGAAGGAGACGTGGGCTCTGGAGGGAGCTCTTGAGGAGCGGGCTCTGGACGGCGCTCTTGAGGAGCGCTCTGAGGAGGGGCTCTGGGCGGCGCTCTTGAGGAGCGGGCTCTGGACGGCGCTCTTGAGGAGCGGGCTCTGGACGGCGCTCTTGAGGAGCGGGCTCGCGGGCTCTGGAGCGGCTCTGGACTGGCGCCCCAACGGAGACTCTGGAGGGCTGGGCGTCTCCAGCGGAGACACTGGATGAGCAGGCTCTGTACGAGCGGTCGCTTGAGGGCGCTCTGGCGGGTCCGTGAGCTCGGGTGCGGCAGCCATCTTGGCCGGGGGCTCAGGCTTGGCGGCCATCTTGGCCGGGGGCTCAGGCTTGGCGGCCATCTTGGCCGGGGGCTCAGGCTTGGCGGCCATCTTGGCCGGGGGCTCAGGCTTGGCGGCCATCTTGGCCGGGGGCTCAGGCTTGGCGGCCATCTTGGCCGGGGGCTCAGGCTTGGCGGCCATCTTGGCCGGGGGCTCAGGCTTGGCGGCCATCTTGGCCGGGGGCTCAGGCTTGGCGGCCATCTTGGCCGGGGGCTCAGGCTTGGCGGCCATCTTGGCCGGGGGCTCAGGCTTGGCGGCCATCTTGGCCGGAGACTCTGGCGTGGCGGCAGCCATCTTGCGTGCAGACTCTGGCGTGGCGGCAGCCATCTTGCGTACAGACTCTGGCGTGGGCCTGGTGGCCGGCGGGCTTGAGCGCGGAGAGGAAGCCGGGGGGCTTGAGCGCGGAGAGGAAGCCGGGGGGCTTGAGCGCGGAGAGGAAGCCGGCGGGCTTGAGCGCGGAGAGGAAGCCGGCGGGCTTGAGCGCGGAGAGGAAGCCGGCGGGCTTGAGCGCGGAGAGGAAGCCGGCGGGCTTGAGCGCGGAGAGGAAGCCGGCTGCATCGGGCTGAGGACCACAGTGGAGCTCTGGAGGATGACTGGGGATTTGGGACTGGGCTGGCGGTTCGAGCCATTGACACGGTATGTGGAGGAAGCCGGTTGATGGTGGGCTGGAGCGGCAACGTGTTCTCTAATGGGGGAAAGATTGGAATCTTTCACATCCACGTAAAAATCGGAATGACAGAGGGTGAGGACCTGGTTGATAAATTCAGCAACCGGTTTATAGCGATCCTCATAGGGTATGGAACTGAGCAACTGGGAATCATTTAGCCCCATTAGAAAACACGTATTAACCATGGCATCGCTCCAACTCACCAGATGACAAACATCCAAGAATTCCTCCACATAACGTTCCACCGGCCTCATCCCCCGCCGAATACTCATAATCCTCCTCTCGGCATCCATGTTGTAATGGGGTCGGTGATTCTGTCACGCTTGACGTCGTGTGCGGGAACAGATACGCAGGAGAGCGGAGATCCAAACAATGCACTTTTAATAAACAATCCAAAGGAACAGACTCAGGGAAACAACGGGAACCAGCAACCAACGACGAGCAAAACAAACTGAAGACAATCTAATCACCGACAAGACCGTGTGGAACAAACAGACCTTAAATACACAGAGACAAGGGAGTGGTCACAAACGAGATAATAAGGGGAAGTACAAATATGGGCAAGACTAAACCAAATGGAGACAGAACTAAAGGGGGAGACAAGGAACATACCAAAATACACTGGAACACAGGGGAAAAACACAAGGAAAACAGAATAGACAAGACAAAACAGAACACAATCCTGACAATATGAAAATGGCGCATTTTAAAATCATTTGCACAAAATAAGACTCTGTGGTTACAACCACTGTATAACGTTAATTACAGCTGAAATCTGATTATGGGTCAGTTTATTTTCAGCAGCTGAAAGAGACACTCTTCAGTGGCGAGACCCCTGCCTGAAATCATATTTTCGTCAGCCGTAATCGCATTTAAGTTGCGGCGCTTTGGCTAAAAGCGTCTCTCCAGAAAGTTTATAAGGGAGCTTTCTGTTTTACACAGCTCAGTTTTGCTCCATTACCAAACACCGCACGCCTACTTCATGCTGTGGGTCTGTCTGCAGTGTCTCCCATCATCCCAAGTGAAATACATTGAGTCAACAACTCACGACTCGAGTCACTGTATTATTATGGGCAATTAGGCTGGTGAACATCACCCAGCGATTAGGTGAATGTAGCTGCGGCTATCAAAATTAAGGGATCCAATTAAAAGCAAAAAGGTTTTTGCAACTCGATGACATAAGAAAACTTTAAATTACATAGATAACTTTTTATTCAAGCGTTCTTTACAACAGTGATTCTCATCCTTTATTAAATATAGCCTACTAAGTGGATCCCCATTATATTTTGGAACTTAAAAACTGGCTCGTATTTCTATCTATATACAGCTAAAGTCAAAACTTTACATACACCTTGCAGAATCTTCTAAATGTTAATTATTTTACCAAAATAAGAGGGATCATACAAAAACCATGTTATTTTTTTATTTAGTACTGACCTGAATGAGATATTTCCATTAAAAAATCTTTGGTTTTCAGCGTTTTTGTGTATTTGAACCCTCTCCAAACAATGACTATGGTTTTGAGATCCATCTTTTTAAACTGAGGACAATTGAGAGACTCATATGCAACTATTACAGAAGGTTCAAATGCTTACTGATGCTCCAGAAGGAAACCCAAAGCATTAAGAGCCAGGGGGTGAAAACTTTTTGAAATTGAAAATCAGGGTAAATTTAACTTATTTTGTCTTCTGGGAAACATGTAAGTATCTTCTGTAGTTTCAGAAGGGCAGTACTAAATGAAAAAAAAATATAATATTTAGGCAAAATATGAAAAATGTACACATCTTCATTCTGTTCAAAAGTTTTCACCCTCTCTTAATGCATAATTTTTTCCTTCTGAAGCATCAGTGAGCATTTGAACCTTCTGTAATAGGTGCATATGAGTCTCTCAGTTGTCCTCAGTGTGAAAAGATGGATCTCAAAATCATACAGTCATTGCTGGAAAGGGTTCAAATACACAAAAATGCTGAAAAACAAAGAATTTGTGGGACCTGAAGGATTTTTCTAAAGAACAGCAGGCCGTTTAACTGTTCAGGACAAACAAGGGCCTCATGAACAACTATCACTAAACAAAAAACATAACAGCTTACAAACAGTATTAAGAATCAAGTGTATGTAAACTTTTGATATGTAAACGTCTTTTATGTGAATAATATTCAGGTCAATATTAAATTAAAAAAATAACATGCATTTTGTATGATCCCTCTTATTTTGGTAAAATAATAAATTTTTTGCAGATTCTGCAAGGTGTATGTAAACTTTTGACTTAGTTATTTATTGAAGTTTAGACATTTTAGTTACAGTACTATTATATAAATATTCTGCCAGAATATTTATATAATAGTACTGTAACTAAAATGTAACTAACTTTTTAATGGATCTCAATATTTTATAAACCTAAAATTATTTGGAAATATTTTCCAAGAATTATTCAGTGAACTTAAGAAAGCCATGCTCTCTTTATGTTGATTTGTGCACCATCACCATGCTTATTATTAACATGAGGTGAACTTTTTAATGCATGTGCATATATATATACACACATATATTTTAACGAGAATAGATAGAGCAACACAAAATGACCACAAAACTCTTGAGAATAAAGAGTGTTTAATTGGAGTCACAGGCCAACAGTTTACAGAGAAAAGCGTCAATTTCAACGCAGCACCATAAATGCATAAAACCCGCACAGAAAACTTCACATTCACTGTTACACACATCTTGTAAAAAACAGGACTCGTCTTATCATTTAGGTGAAATGAATCCGATTTGGCGCTTTGAACTCTTTTCTCGGGCATCTTGAAGGCACGTTGCCCATGGTTTCACAACCTGGTAGCAGTAGTGAGGAATTGAGGAGCATCTTTGATAGCCAAGATTAAATTGAGAAAAGCATTAAAGCCTAAATTTGATTAGGTGAGCCATAATCAAATCAAAACGAGCTTGTGAGAGTTGGCCTTGCGTCACAGATTCAACACAATTTCCTGAAGAGTGAAGGGATAGACAGCAGTCAACGGAATATGATCAGACAAAACACACCACAACAGACAGGCCGGAGAGACGCGGCGGAGGAGCAAGCAGAGGATCCTTTCATGTCGTCCTCGTGTATGTAAATGTCAACCTTCTTTCCTGAGAACGCAAGGCCCAAAAGTTTGCAGTCGTGTGTTTGCTTTTTGACTCATAACTTTCAGAAAATACTTTTGAGTGCGGGAGAGAAAGACATCTGAAAATAACCTTCATAATGTCCATCTTCCAAAGAGTCTGAACACCACATCAAAGCCATTTTGGTAATTTCTCTGAGTAACTTTAACTATTACAACACCACATGAAGGCATTATCTTCCACACAGGAATATTAACCATTGTGCAACAGCTTTATTACGTTTATTTTTTTCAGATGGCCCTTGATTCAAATAATATCTCTTGCTTTTCATAAAGAGCAAATTACAATCTGAAGAGAGGAACCGGGCTCTGGGTCTGCATGAGCTAAAACTAGCCCACTAATAAAGATTGACCTTTAACTAGCGCAGCATTTTAGGGCCGTGAAAAAAACCCTCATGATTAGTCCTTTTATTCCCGTTCACACTTTCAATGGTGCACTCTTATCCCCATGTCTCCCACTTTGTATCTTTTAACAGACAGAGCAATTATTGGTCTTTCCATTAGGCTTCGGAGAGCAGGCTCGGCTTAATTCACTCTCTGTCCAGCAGTGCTTTTATACAGAAACGTTTTGTTCTCAGGAAGAAAAAAAAATAGAGTGCCGGAGACAGACAGACATGAGAAATCATCATATCACAGCATCTGAAGTGCTACATCCACCCACCTACTTTCCAAGTGAATGCAACAAGTACTCATACATAGAAACCTTTTAGCGGTGAATATTCTTCTCTTGGTCTTATAATATACATCAGCTAGTCTTAAGATGAGGTCCAGCGTCTGAGACCATTAGTGAATATGCTGCTATTTTGCATTTAGAAGTCTAATTCAATACAGCTTCCATTACAAATTGCATTATCAGGATCATAATTTGGGTGAAAATTTGAAATTAGTTATTTTTTTCACATATAAATGTCTTAGTATTTAGTAATTAAATAAATAAAATCTCAGATTTTCACTGCACACTGCAAGACAGTTCGAGAATGAAAGGCAACATAGTGTAAAAACAAACTTAAGCATAAAAAATATATTATTTGTACATTTTTGAAACATATTTGGGACATTTTGCAGTTATGGCAATAGTTTAAAATGCTAAATTTACATTTTTAATACTAGTTATTGCTTTAGACATCACTAAAAACTAAAAATGAAAAACAAAAAATATATTTTTGCGTTATATAATATATACATTTTTAAATTACAATGATTTGTTTGTTCATAATAAGTAGAATAAGTAGAAATTAACATTAACAAAGGTTATATTTTGAAAAAATAACCAATATATTATATTATATTATATTATATTATTATACAATAATATTATTTTTAATTAAAAATGTATGAGGTACATTTACAATAGTTTATAAGTTTAACATACTTTAGTTAATGCATTAGGTACTGAGCAAAAAAAATGATATCTTTTTTATTTTTAGATTACATTTACCTTTACTTTTGGATTTACATTTACATTTACAGTACATTATATTATAGGCTATTATACTAGCTTCATTACTGATTTATTTAATTAAAAGTACAAATTAATATTAACCAAGAACAATAAACGTTTTGTAAGAATTACATTATATTATATTATATTATATTATTAATATACAAAAAAATTGTAATAAAAAATGTATCAGGGACATCTGCAATAGTTTACAGTAAGGTTAACATACTAAACATTAGTTAATGCATTAGGTATCGAAATAAAAAATGATATATATTTCTTTAATTTTTAGAGCATTTACTTATTATATTATATGCTGTTATATTATGTTTATTATTAATTTGTTTATTCATAATAAATAAGTGTAATAAGTTCAAATTAATATTAACTTAACATTAATGCAATTAAATAAGCTATTATATTAGATTTATTATTGATTTGTTTATTCATAATTGTGTAATATGTACAAAATTATTATTAACCAAGAACAATAAGTGTTTTAAAAGTATATATTATCTTATATTATATTACATTATATTATAATATTATATTATACAAAAATATTGTTTGTCATTAAAAATGTATTAGGGACATTTACAGTAGTTTACAGTAAGGTTAACATACTTAATGTTAGTTAATCCATTAGGTATCAAACTAAAACTAATATATATTTTTTATTTTTAGAGCATTTACTTATTATAAGCTATATTATGTTAATTATTGATTAGTTCATTCATAATAATAAATAAGTGTAATAAGAACAATAAATGTTGTGAAAGTATATATTATATTAGATTTTATTTATTTATTATATTATATTATATTATATTGTATTATAACAAAAATATTATTTGATATACAATTATACAATTATGGATATACAAAAAAAATATTTTATATACAATTATATAATTGCTAATACACAAAAATATTTTTAAATAAAAGAAAAAAGTATTAGGGACATTTACAATTGTTTACCATAAGGTTAACATACTTAATGTTAATGTTAATGTTAAACTAAAAATATTATATATTTTTTTACATTTTTTGGAGCATTTACTTATTATATTATAGGCTATTGTATTATGTTCATTATTGATTTGTTTATTCATAAAACATACAATAAGTATAAAATAGTATTGTATTAGTTGTAAAATAGTATTGTATATTGTAAATAGTATGTTAGTTCATGATACTTAATGCAGTATAAATCTTTCGCACGTGATGTTAACGTAAACCTTTGGCAACAGACCCACTGCACAGCTTTTATGGAGCAGCACCACCCCCCTCAACTTTGCTTGTCAACACCAAACACCTTACAAATCCCGAGAGATAGACGTATGATACTCGTTACTTTGTCCCAGGTCTGAAGCAGGCCTGTCCGGGCCTGTCTGCGAGGGCCGAGATCTCTTACCGCTGGTAGTACCTTGTCATCTGGGTGTAATCCACAGCTCAAGTAAGGTAATTAGGTGGTGTCTCACAGCTGGTGCCTAATCCCTCTGTAGAGCAGAAGATACAATGTACATGTTACATAGAGTATCTATGTGTGTGAGTAGCATCTTTTACAGCATTACAGCAAGCGGGTCCACACCCCTAATTATAACTTGTTGTTCTTATTGAATAATTCTCACTTCCCTGTGGGTAACTCATTCTCTGTGCATTTGGAATGACTGGTGTGGGTTTTGCGCGGCTGTAATTCCCTGATTCACTGAGAAACTATGCATGTTTAAAGTGCTGCATTTAACTTGTCTGATAGTTTATGACTCAATCAATTCATCAGTTCGGTGCGCACACACAGTAACATTAGAATGATGCAATGATATCATGTTTTCAGAGTTTAAACAATAGTTTAAATTAAATACATTCACTACTGTTTAAATGCTGCTTAAAAAAAAAGTCTATACATTTTTTGTCTCTTATGCTCACCAAGGCTGCATTTATTTGATCAGACACACAGTAAAAACAATACTGTGAATTATTATTTAATTTAAAATTTAAATTTACTGTTTTTATTTCAATATATTTTAAAATGTAATTATTCCTGTGATGACAAAGCTGAACTTTCTTAGCAGCCATTACAGCAATAATAATAATAATAATAATAATAATAATAATGAAAAGTGTTCATCAGCACTTAACAATGTTGAATATTTTATAATACCCTAATATATATTTCCAGGATTCTTTGATGAAGAGATAATTCAAAAGAACAGCATTTAAAAAATGAATAAATAAAAATAATTCAAATCAAAATAAATAAATACATAAACATCATTCATTACTGATTCGTTAAGCACTTAGAAGATTAAGTACTTGTAATTAGAATATATAACTTTTTAAAATACTCGTAATCAGACTACATTTACTTTTTATTGATTAAATAATTACATTTGTGTAATCAGATTCCAAAAGTTTATGTACTTGTAATTAGATTACATTACTTTTTAAAATACTTGTAATTAGACTACAGTTACTTTTTATTGATTAAATTGTTACATTTGTGTAACCAGATTTCAAGATTATGTACTTGTAATTAGATTACATTGCTTTTAATTGTAATCAGACTACAGTTGCTTTTTACTGATCACATTACATTTGTGTAAGCAGATTCCAAAAGATTAAGTACTTGTAATTAGATTACATTACTTTTCAAAATACTCGTAATCAGACTACAGTTACTTTTTATTGATTAAACGATTACATTTGTGTAATCAGATTCCAAAAGATTAAGTACTTGTAATTAGATTACATTAAAATACTTGTAATCAGACTACAGTTACTTTTTATTGATTAAACGATTACATTTGTGTAATCAGATTCCAAAAGATTATGTACTTGTAATTAGATTACATTGCTTTTAAAATAATTGTAATCAGACTACAATTGCTTTTTAGTGATCAAATTACATTTGTGTAACCAGATACTAAAAGATTAAGTACTTGTAATTAGATTACATTACTTTTCAAAATACTCGTAATCAGACTACAGTTACTTTTTACTGATTAAACGATTACATTTGTGTAACCAGATTTCAAAAGGTTAAGTACTTGTAATTAGATTACATTAAAATACTTGTAATCAGACTACAGTTGCTTTTTATTGATCAAATTATTACATCTGTGTAACCAGATTTCAAAAGATTAAGTACTTGCAATTAGATTACATTACTTTTCAAAATACTCGTAATCAGACTAGTTACTTTTTATTGATTAAATGATTAAGTACTTGTAATTAGATTACATTACTTTTTAAAATATTCGTAATCAGACTACAGTTGCTTTTTGATCAAATTACATTTGTGTAACCAGATTCCAAAAGTTTAAGTATTTGTAATTAGATTACATTACTTGTTTAATACTCCTAATCAGACTACAGTTACTTTTTATTGATTAAATGATTACATTTGTGCAACCAGATTTCAAAAGATTAAGTACTTGTAATTAATTACATTATTTTTCAAAATACTCATAATCAAACTACAGTTACTTTTTTTGATTAAATGATTACATTTGTGCAACCAGATTTCAAAAGATTAAGTATTTGTAATTAATTACATTATTTTTCAAAATACTCATAATTAAACTACAGTTACTTTTTTTGATTAAATGATTACATTTGTGCAACCAGATTTCAAAAGATAAAGTACTTGTAATTAATTACATTATTTTTCAAAATACTCATAATCAAACTACAGTTACTTTTTTTGATTAAATGATTACATTTGTGCAACCAGATTTCAAAAGATTAAGTATTTGTAATTAATTACATTATTTTTCAAAATACTCATAATTAAACTACAGTTACTTTTTTTGATTAAATGATTACATTTGTGCAACCAGATTTCAAAAGATTAAGTACTTGTAATTAATTACATTATTTTTCAAAATACTCATAATCAAACTACAGTTACTTTTTATTGATTAAATGATTACATTTGTGTAACCAGATTTCAAAAGATTAAGTACTTGTAATTAATTACATTATTTTTCAAAATACTCATAATCAAACTACAGTTACTTTTTGATTAAATGATTACATTTGTGCAACCAGATTTCAAAAGATTAAGTACTTGTAATTAATTACATTATTTTTCAAAATACTCATAATCAAACTACAGTTACTTTTTTTGATTAAATGATTACATTTGTGCAACCAGATTTCAAAAGATTAAGTACTTGTAATTAATTACATTATTTTTCAAAATACTCATAATCAAACTACAGTTACTTTTTTTGATTAAATGATTACATTTGTGCAACCAGATTTCAAAAGATTAAGTATTTGTAATTAATTACATTATTTTTCAAAATACTCATAATTAAACTACAGTTACTTTTTTTGATTAAATGATTACATTTGTGCAACCAGATTTCAAAAGATTAAGTACTTGTAATTAATTACATTATTTTTCAAAATACTCATAATCAAACTACAGTTACTTTTTATTGATTAAATGATTACATTTGTGTAACCAGATTTCAAAAGATTAAGTACTTGTAATTAATTACATTATTTTTCAAAATACTCATAATCAAACTACAGTTACTTTTTTGATTAAATGATTACATTTGTGCAACCAGATTTCAAAAGATTAAGTACTTGTAATTAATTACATTATTTTTCAAAATACTCATAATCAAACTACAGTTACTTTTTTTGATTAAATGATTACATTTGTGCAACCAGATTTCAAAAGATTAAGTACTTGTAATTAATTACATTATTTTTCAAAATACTCATAATCAAACTACAGTTACTTTTTATTGATTAAATGATTACATTTGTGCAACCAGATTTCAAAAGATTAAGTACTTGTAATTAATTACATTATTTTTCAAAATACTCATAATTAAACTACAGTTACTTTTTTTGATTAAATGATTACATTTGTGCAACCAGATTTCAAAAGATTAAGTACTTGTAATTAATTACATTATTTTTCAAAATACTCATAATCAAACTACAGTTACTTTTTATTGATTAAATGATTACATTTGTGTAACCAGATTTCAAAAGATTAAGTACTTGTAATTAATTACATTATTTTTCAAAATACTCATAATCAAACTACAGTTACTTTTTTGATTAAATGATTACATTTGTGCAACCAGATTTCAAAAGATTAAGTACTTGTAATTAATTACATTATTTTTCAAAATACTCATAATCAAACTACAGTTACTTTTTTTGATTAAATGATTACATTTGTGCAACCAGATTTCAAAAGATTAAGTACTTGTAATTAATTACATTATTTTTCAAAATACTCATAATCAAACTACAGTTACTTTTTATTGATTAAATGATTACATTTGTGCAACCAGATTTCAAAAGATTAAGTACTTGTAATTAATTACATTATTTTTCAAAATACTCATAATTAAACTACAGTTACTTTTTTTGATTAAATGATTACATTTGTGCAACCAGATTTCAAAAGATTAAGTACTTGTAATTAATTACATTATTTTTCAAAATACTCATAATCAAACTACAGTTACTTTTTATTGATTAAATGATTACATTTGTGCAACCAGATTTCAAAAGATTAAGTACTTGTAATTAATTACATTATTTTTCAAAATACTCATAATCAAACTACAGTTACTTTTTTGATTAAATGATTACATTTGTGCAACCAGATTTCAAAAGATTAAGTACTTGTAATTAATTACATTATTTTTCAAAATACTCATAATCAAACTACAGTTACTTTTTTGATTAAATGATTACATTTGTGCAACCAGATTTCAAAAGATTAAGTACTTGTAATTAATTACATTATTTTTCAAAATACTCATAATCAAACTACAGTTACTTTTTATTGATTAAATGATTACATTTGTGCAACCAGATTTCAAAAGATTAAGTACTTGTAATTAATTACATTATTTTTCAAAATACTCATAATCAAACTACAGTTACTTTTTATTGATTTTAACGATTATGTTTGTGTAACCAGATTTCAAGATTAAGTACTAAGTAAGGGTGTTGAAGGTGGTTGCTAGGGCACTGCTATGCGATTACTAACTTTTGAGTGTTGTAAGCATGTTGCTATATGGTTGCCAGAGTGTTCTGGGTGATTGCTCAATGGCCCAAGTCAAAAGATCCCACCCTCTTTATGAGATTTAGTGTACATCTAGTGACTTTTCCACCTGTTTGTCATCTGGCAGGTGAAAACAGTACAGCTTAGAAAAGTAAAAACACACATTTCCAATGAAAAACACAACATCTGAGACTCCATTTATGCAACAATTTTTAACACTTACGGTTAGTGGTTTGTTCCCTAACCTTAAGTATGAGCAACAGTATTAGTGATACTTGCCTTAGCAAGCATCACTGATCATCATTAATCCCATTATCATCAATCACAACAGAAACCTTTCTTTTGTAGCAGAACAAACAGAAAACGTTCTAGCATGCATTCATTTGCTGATCGTATTTGAATTTAGCCTGGATTTACTTACATATGAGAGATGGAGGAGTTTTTTGTATATCATCTATTGTTTCTCTCAGTGATTTCACCCTACAGGTTTTCACGTTCCTTAAACCGAGCTGGAGCTGCAGGGTGTGGGAGTGCTTGTGTGTTATGTTGTTACCATAGCAACATATGATGATTAAAAGTTCTACACGAGAGCTCCTATGGGACAGACACCAGAATCCTGTCAGCCCATTAAAGACAGTGAAGCAATCAGAAAAGCCCATGGCATATTTGTTCAACCTGTCGGCATAGTTTACACTAGACAGTGTGGGAAACGGCGCTCTGTCCGCTTTATCTGTGAAACCTACCCTCCCAGAGGTGAAACTGAATCTTGACAAAAAATACTTTAGATAAATAGATTATAGTTGCTGATTATGTTACAAATCTGATTTGCACTCATTGGGAACAGTGTTGCTATTAAACTCAAACTATTCAAACTGAAATAGAGCTAAAATAAAATTTCCTGATAATTTACTCACTCCCATGTCATTCAAGATGTTCATGTCTTGAAAAATCGAAATTGCAAACATTCCAGGATTTTTCTCCATATAGTGGACTTCAGTGGGGATCAGCCAAATAACAGTTTTAATCACCTTCAACGGGCTCTACATGACCCCAGCCGAAGAATAAGAGTCTTGTCTAGCTATACTATTTAACCACAAATGCTCATCTTGCACTAGCTCTGAAGTCCACTATATGGAGAAAAATCCTGGAATGTTTTCCTCAAAAACCTTATATTCTTTTCGACCAAAGAAAGACATGAACATTTTGGATGACATAGGGGTGAGCAAATTATCAGGAAACCCATTTGTTCTTTAATTAAAAGCTAAAATTTTCTGTGTTTTATGCATAAAATCTAATCTTGGCTTAATTAGCAATGCTAACGGCACATGTTTACCACACGTTAAGAACAATAATCGTGACTGCTTGGCGGGGTGAGATTTCTGCCAGAACCGTCCATATAGAGCCAAGCTCCTAATAATGTAATATATAACATACGCAGGTCAACAGAACGTAATGAGAGCAAATGAGATGGAGAAGAGAATGAAAAACCTCTTAACAGGACCATAATTAAGTCTGTGAATGGAGGAGATGGAGAAGGTGGTAAGTATAATGGACAAAAGACATTACAGGTAATGCATGTCTGTATAATGATAAGTCTGTCTCAGCATATTCCTAAAATTAATATATGCCATTAAAGACATTAATGTGCCAGACACCCCAAAATGACTAAAAACGATCCCGTTGTGTGACGGCAATTTGTTACGACAAGCCATTTACTGAAGACTGTCTGATATTCCAAATATTATATAATATAATACATAATACATATATACATAATTTGGTGTCATGAAGGATTACTATATTGTAAGGAGTCTATATAAAGAGTTAAAAATACTAGTACTGAAACAGTAATGCTTGATGCATACTCTAAGAAATGTACCACATCATCATGTGAATATTTTAATTACATTTTTCATTTGCAAAATATGTACGCTCAAATCAAATTAAACCCTTGACTAAAGCCAAAGCTTTAATTTCCTGCACAACAATCTCATCGTATCATCTTGCCACGTTTCCCTGATGAGCTCGTCCTAAATCAACTTCCTTTTGTCATTGCTGGGCCACAGCGACAACAGCACAGACATTCCAGTGGAGCGTCATTCTTGGTTAGATCACTGCTGAAACATTCCTCTGGCAGAGCTGAGGAATGAGGCTCTCTGGGCTCATTCACTAGTGGATTTTGGTTAAACTGCAGTGCGAGCTCAAACACTCATGCACACACATACATACACATTCTTGCATACAGTATGTGGTTTACAGGGACTCTCCATAAGCGTAATGGTTTTTATACTGTAATTTCTATCCCCTAACCCTACATCTAAACCTACCCCTCTCAGAAAACTACTGCCAATTTTTTGAAAAACACTGTTTAGTATGTTTTTAAGCCATTTAGTTTACGGGGATACAGGAAGTGTTCTCATAAACCATGTTTACATTGTAGCATCCATGTCATTACACAAATTTGTGTCCTTATAAATTACATATTCCAGAACACACACACACACACATGACAGGTTATACACTTTGCAAATTCAAAGTATGTTAGCAAAGCCAACTTCTTTCGTTTTTGTTCATCAATCTATCGACCAATGCATCCATCTATCCATTCTTCTCCCATCTTTCCATCCATTTCTCTGTCCATTTACCCGTCAATCCATCCCTCCATTTCCCTTCCCATCAATCTACCCATCTCCCTATGGATCCATCCATCTATCCATCTTTTAATTTCCCCATCCATCCATCCATACATCCATCCATCTCTCATCCATTCTTCTCAATCAATCCATTCATCTATCCATCCATCCATCCATCCATCCACATATCCATCCATCTATTCCTTCATCTCATCCATCCATTCATTCTATTCATCTCCCTTCTTATCCATCGTTCATCTCAATCCATACATCCATCTATCCATTAATCTCCATGCATACATCTACCCATTTATCTCACTATCCATCCATCCATCCATCCATCCCCTATTCATCCATCCCTTATTCATCTCCCCACCCATCTCCATTCATCCATACATCCAACTCCCATGCATGTATCTATCCATTCATCTCAATTCATCTGTCCATCCATCTCCCTATGCATCCATCCATCTCCCCATCCATGCATCTATCAATTCATCCATCCATCTCTCTATCTGCCCATCTGTCCATCCATCCATCCATCCATCCACATATCCATCCATCTATTCCTTCATCTCATCCATCCATTCATTCTATTCATCTCCCTTGCTATCCATCGTTCATCTCAATCCATACATCCATCTATCCATTAATCTCCATGCATACATCTACACATTCATCTCACTATCATCCATCCATCATCCATCTTCATTCATCCATCTATCCATCCATTCATCTCAATCCATCCTCCTATCCATCCTTCCCCTATTCATCCATCCATCCATTATTCTCCATTATCCATCAACCCATCCATCTCCCTATCCATCCGTCTATCCATTTATCTCCATTTATCCATACATCCATCTCCCATGGATCCATCTATCCATTCATCTCATTCGTCCATCCATCCCCCTATCCATCTATCCATCTGTCCATCCATCCCCCATCCATCCATCCCTTATTCATCTCCCATCCATCTCCATTCATCCATACATACATGCATCTACCAACTCCCATGCATCTATCTATCCATTCATTTCAATTCATCTGTCCATCCATCTCCCTATGCATCCATCCATCTATCCATTAACTTCAATCCATCTATCCATCCATCCATTTATCTCCATTCATCCATACATCCATTTCCCATGCATCTCTCTATCCATTCATCTCAATTAATCCATCCATCCATCTGTCCGTCCGTCTGCCTGTCTGTCCATCCATCCAGCTCCTATGCATCTATCTATCCATTTATCTCAATTCATCCGTCCATCCATCTCTCTATCCATCCATCCATCCATCCATCCATCCATCTGTACATTCATCCATACATCTCCCTATCCATCTATTGATCTCCATTTATCCATCCATCTCCCATGCATCCATCTATTGATTCATCTCAATCCATCCATTCATCTCCATTCATCCATCTCTCTATGCATCCATCCATCCATCCATCTCCCTATGTATCCATTATTCATCCATCCCCTATCCATTCACTTCAATCCATCATCCATCCATCCATCCATCCATCCATCTGTACTAAACACCAATGGTTACCCTTATCTTTCACATTTCAAAGATATAAACAGACAGACAGACTTCATTTATTTCAAAACATCATTATTTCTTGCTTCCGTCAGCAATGTCAGTGTCTGAAAGTGGAAGTTCATGTCTGCACACACTGCTTTCTCCATTAGCGAGGGGCCATCAGGAAAACCTGATTAATTCCCATAAGCTGTGCCACAGGCGGGCGCCAACATTTCTCCTGGGCCTCTCTCTCACCACGTTGCCCAGTTAGGACATGCAGCATGATCACGGGGAGAGACAGCGGGTGGTGGAGAAACGCAGGGTGGAGGCCTGGCTCTCACCTGGGGTGACTGACATCAGCAGTGGGTCATTTGGGACGCATATGCATACATACACAGTCATGCTCACAAACACACACTGCATGATGCCCGTCCAGGAGGCGTCATTGGCTCTTATCATGTGATTAAAGCACAGGAAGTGATGAGAGGGTGGAGACAACGAGCTGGACTGATGCACAGGAGGTGGCCAATATTAATAATACTCTGCCTAACCACCTACAAAGGAGATAATACCAGATCAACAAGCAGCACAATGCTCTTTCATCCCTGGGGGAGTCCATGTTAACGCAAAAAGAATGAAAAAAAAAGAATAAATGTCTGTGCGTATAATCAGTATTTTTATCTAGATTTCCAAAATAAATAGAAATCATAAAACTGCATAAAAGACTCAAAAAATGAAGTGTTTATTTTTCTTACCCCAATTTTTAATCTTGTTTTGAGCATAAATCCAGTAAATATAGATAAGAAAAATACACTTAATTTAACATGCATTCTCAGTAAGCCTGATCTATATTCACAAATTGTGTCAGGGATGTATACATTTTTTAATTTTTTTAATTAAAAACATTTACAAAAATTCAAATTAGAAAAAAATCACGAATGTGAAACTGTTCTCAGACCACCTACTATAAAGAAGAAAGATTTTATGCATATTCAGCCAATAAGGGACATTCTCTTCAATGCTCCAATAACAACGACAGCTAATGAGCCGAATATTGCTAAGCAATTTTCTCTGGATTTATGTGGTGGAATAGCTCGACTGGGACACTTGTTTTGTGCTTATGCTGTTTGCACCCTTTTAGTGCAGCGCGGGGTCCTGTAATTTTTGGCCTGTTTGGTGTTTTTTCAGCTGTAAATTGCTCTGTCTGTCACTAAACCCCAACAGCATAAATTTTCTGGCTCTCATCAGCATTAAAAGGGCCGTGGATCAAATCAAAGTTTGTTTAAATAAATAGTTCATCCAAAAATGAAAATTCTGTCATTATTTACCCACCCACATGTCGCTCAAAACCTGTAGAACCAGCTTTTTTCTTTGGAATACAAGAAAAGTTTTGTTGGCTCCTTTAATGCAGATGAGAGAGAGCAAATCATGCCTTTCCATCACATGTTGGGCTTTAGCGACAGGCGGAGCAATTCACATTTAAGTTTTTGCTGAACTATTCCTTTAAGCATTTAAAATAATGACTAAAAGGATGTACAGTATAGCACTTATTGCACAGTACAGTGTTTGTATGGTAAGATCAAATTATAATAAACAGACATTTTTTGCAGGAAAATTGGTATTTGTGATCTTTTGATAACAGGTGGGAAAATTGACGCAGAATAAAACTGAGTTCCGAAAAAAATGACATTTAGAAAATTACAGGTTCAATCAGACTTTCGCAGCACTAAAAAATGACTCAAATGACATTTAATAAGTGTTACATCAAAGATAATTTATGATGAAGATAAATCCGCTGTAAGTAGCTGAATTCACTCTATATGGGCTTTCCATGACATCACCTTTACAACCCTTTAAGCGTTAACAATTGCCAGAAAAATGCACTGTTTGAAGGTCAAAGGTTGGTAACAAACAGAGCTTTTTACTTCAGCATTCGCTTTGGGTAAAACGCATAGATTTACCTAAACGAAATTCCAAGAATGCAATGCACCGTTTAAATGCACTCATGTCCTTTTAACATCATGACATACTTAACAAGAGCATCATGTCACGCTGAGTACTTTGGCTCCTGTCAAGCGCCCTCCCCGCACGTACACTGAACTTTTGTTCAACCAGGCCACTGAGCAATAAACTGCAAGGTCCCTTCTGTGTGCTGCAACCTATAGGGAGCAGCAACTAATTAAGTGAATTTATTGTGTAATACCCCACTGTCTGCTGTGTTAAACGGCTCTGTGTTCATGTGGCTGACTAGCCAGAACATTTCTTAATCTTAAGGCTGGAATACACTGCATGCCGGTAAAAATCTGAATAGATTTTATAACACTAGGCATTATACAGTTGCAGATTTTTGTAAACAGTTACTGAAAAAAACCCTGGACACTAAAGGACTGAAAATCACAAACTTTCAAGTCGTTCCAAACACAGTAAACTCACACAGAAATATGGACCTTGTTTCCAGGAAAAACACGACACATGAAAACAATGTGTTCTAAAATCGATTTGAAATACAGAACAAATGTTTGATATCCTCCAACTGGATGGAATCATAGTCTGAAGCTTTAAAATTCCTATCATGAACAAACCAGTACTGAACGACCCCATCAAAGCCACAACTACCGGTGCTGGATAAAAATATCAATTTCTAATAATCATTTGAACCTGCATCTCATTTTGGAGGCTGAGACCTCTGGAGGTTGCATTTGTCGACCACAAACGTCATTGAGGCTTTCAATGTCATTCCTCAGGAGGTATAAAATATTGTTTTTTTCTTACTTTGCAATATAACATTTACTTTTCTTAAATGAAATCACCACAGTGACATATACTTGACCTCCTCAGAATGCAGCCTCCAAAAGTCAAATTTGGAGTTAAAACTGAATGTGATAGGATAAAAAGGACCCGTATGGTGAAAAAATTGTAAAAAAACAGTTGTGCACATATACTGCAGCAAACACTGATTCACAAACAAACCACTCTTTATCACATTTTACTCTATCTTTAGCACAATCACAGCGTAATCAAGGCATGCTGATATACAGTCATATCATATGGATACGAGTGCGATATTGCATTTATACAACAGTTTGACGGCACAAGTGTGTAAATACTTAAGAAGAAACAACGGAGTGTCTTTAAAAACCCTCCTTTGTACAAACTACTTCCGTCCACCATGGATATAAATCTTAAGTTGTCAGTTGAACAACTAAGCCTAAAACCCTGCATACACTTGTGCGTTTTTGTTTTAAAAATGTTGTTTTAAAAGGAAAACGATCTTTGTGTACACTGGCGTCTTCACTGCATTTCAGAAACAATCTCTGTCAATGCAACACAACTGAAAATGCATTTCACACGACCATTTATAATGAGCATGACGTTATTGTTTACACAGCTGTTAAAGGAGAAGTCCACTTCCAGAACAAAAAATTACAGATAATGTACTCACCCCCTTGTCATCCAAGATGTTCTTGTCTTTTTTTCTTCAGCCTTAAAAAAATTATGTTTTTTGAGTTAAACATTTCAGGATTTTTGTCCATATAATGGACTGCTATGGTGCCCCGATTTTGAACTTCCAAAATGCATTTAAATGCGGCTTCAAACGATCCCAAATGCGGTTGTAAACAATGCCAGCCGAGGAAAAATGGTCTTATCTAGCGAAGCAATTGGTTATTTTCGTGAACATGTGAACATGCAAAGAAGATCAAACACCCTTAACAAAAAGGTAAAATGGCGATATAAGATGATTTTGAAGTTGAGGGAGAACACGAGATGGGAATCTTTCCGGGAAAGAACAGTTCAGGCAGAGTAAGACAAGACAAGCATTTGACATTAAAAATTGCATTTTGGAAGTTCAAACTTGGTCCATTATATGGAGAAAAATCCTGAAGTGGACTTATCCTTTAAGGATACTCAGAGCAAATGCGGGCAGCCATGCCATCATTTTCATAAGTCTCCATTTTGGTCCATTTACACTGAAACATAGGTTACCGTTTTTGAGGGTCGAAATCGACAAAGTAGTGTAAATGACAGGTGTAAAAAACACACTGCGGTTACTTCACTGAAAGCTTATTTTATTACTGTATTAATGGCTGTGTTTAGGCTAGTGCATTTTCTACAGCATCTTTTGCTATAGTTATGTCATTTACACTACTCCGAGCCCTTGAAAACAGTGTTTAGTGTTTAGTTTGAATTACATTATTAAGATACATTTGAAAAAGGAGTTTTCATTTTAAAAAGCTCTCCGTCCATATTAGCATTTTTAATCATTTTCCAGAAGTTTCTCATCCACATCTAAATGTCAGAAAACATTAAGTTCGCCTTACTGCGCATATGTAAAACCTCATAAAATCTCACTGAGATAATACAGAGGGAACAGAAATAATCCACAAAGTTAAGCTCTACTAAGTTACAAATCTCAAAGTCCACTCCAAAGAGAGATATTTTGTTTTTAAAAATTCCCTTTTCAGGAACTACAAGAACGGCTCCTTTGGACTACAACGTTTGTTTTCTGCATGCAATGATGTCACAACGCGGTCCATTAGAATATCTAATTAAATCCTGCCTACGGAAATTCGATTTGTTTGGGGGTGGGTAGGGATGAGGTGGGGAATGCAGTGTGGAGAGCCGCTTCAATGAGCCGCAGCGCGGCGGGTATAAACACAAGCATTGACTAGAGTGGCCGCTTTAGAGCAGTAACACGCCGCAGATGTGTGCAGTACAGAGGGTCGAAACACATGGCGAAGCCGCGATCTGCTTGCCGCGTCAGACCCGTAATGCACCATAGACGTGTGCAGTGTGTGGTAAGACATTTATTCATCATACAGTGTAGATAGCTTCACTTATAACGCAAGTGTTTTTTTAAATGCATAAACTTGCACTAGAATAGGCTAAGCTAATCAGTGATACTGTTCTTTGATAATATTAGGGTCAATAAAGGCCTCCTTTTTGTAAGAAAAATAACCATATTTAAAACATAAGAATCACTTTAATCTAGCCTGCGCTAACAGTTGTACACGGAACTTGCTTCTTTGACAAGGCGTGGCAGTACAGAAACACCGTCTAAGCTGTTCACCAATCGCAACGCAGTGGGACAGCTAACCAATCACAACACATTTTGTTTTTCGAAAGGCGGGCCTTCATTAAACCCAGAACTAATCGAGCCATTTGTGCCAGGCTGGGAGAAATGTATTGTAATTATGTAAATTATGTTAAAAATAATACTAGAAGATCTGGCTAAGGTAAGGCTGCTCTTGGCAGGTTCATGAGAGCTGGATACCCTGGAGCACTGGAGCTCACATCTCCAAAATCATCAAAACAAAATTTTCAAATAGACATTATCTTTATTAACAAAAGTACACTCTCACCTAAAAACTCTTAAAACTACACTCTGTGACACAAAAACAGTATTTATAAAATTATAGTGGATTTGGACGTACGCCATGACACTCGATGTGAAAAGTACTGCAAGCGCAGTAATCTGAACGGTGAAACTGCTGAAGTTCTGATATCACTAGAATATTGCACTCCTCTCAGCCAATTAGATTCAAGGGCCAGATAGAACATTAGGCTATAACACACATACTGTGAGTCCAAATGAATCTAACTGATAACTCTCTGAGTGACTGTATTGTACTAATTAATCTTAAACCCTTTAGCTTTCAAATCACCTGTAATTTACATATTATACAACATTCTCTTCATGCTATCTGTACACTCCAAACGACAGGATGTCAGCTGTTTCCTTCATCTAATCATCCTTTGCTATCATCCTCCACGCGGTCTCCAATCGCCATGGTTACTCCTCACATTTAAAAGCAGACTTTAGCCTTTAGTCATTGTACATGAACTTTCCATGACATCATCAGCAAAGGCCAAATGTCTGCAAAACAAACCAAGTTAGCAAGTGGTCCACGCAAAGTAAACATCTTTAAACTCTAAATAACTAAATGCAGTGAATCCACAGCCAAATAAATATGATGTGTGCTGTTTTATGGTATACGTACATGCTTTGAATATTCTATGGGCAGACAGTCCCTAAACTACTTCAAGACAAGTTGCTAAAGCTGCCAATTAAACAAATTAATGGATCGGCTACTTGCGTCTCATAACAAATTAACCAAAAGGGCATCAAGGGCAACCACAATCACAAAATTACCATCATATCCACTGCACAGCCAAGCAACCATAATGAACTCACAGGAGAGATGGATCTAAGATACAGGGTAATAATTGTATTTGCGCCTCTCACAACTAAACTGCTCTCAGCTCACTTTATATTTTCCATGTATCAAAGCTGTCAGCAGTCGCTGTGAGTTTTCTTCCACTTTCACAGCTTAACAAGACTTTCGAGCAGCGCCAGAGTGCTTCAAGCAGTTGCTCTGAGGGGAACCAGACCCAAAAAACAGATTGGATCGCTCATCAGCGCAAGTAAAATCCAAACTGAGAAAAGAGAGAGTGAGAATGAGCGTGTGTAAAAGAGGACAAGTGAAAGACAAACAGTAAAAAGAGGGAGGAGGCACTAATGAAAGCCAGAACTGAGAGCTTTAATCAGTCCCTCCAGGATTTCGCGGGATTTTTTTGTGATTGTTGCGGTCTAAAATGCCAGATTTTGCGGCAGCTTTTTCAAAAAGTTGCGGGAAAAGTTGCGATTTTTTTTTAGACAGATTTTTCTCAACAGCATTGCATTACCTTATGATTTCACAAACATGTTATGAATTTTTTAAGTGTTCTTTGCAAGCTTACTCCCCCAAAGCACAGGAATTCAAAAATTCTGGCAAAATATGTTTTATTTGCTCATCAGAATAAAGTGCAAAGGCTATTTTTCAACCCTGACAATTCATGGGCAAAAAATATAAGCCCATTTCTTTTCAATTCAAATTGCCCAGTGTAAACAAGTATGAACCAACTGGATGTTCCTCCAACATAAAATATGAAATGCAGTGAATCAGTTGCATTAGAATAAAGTGCAAAGGCTATTTTCAGCCCTGACAATTAATGCGCATAACAGAAGTTTCAAAAAGAATAATCTTGTAATAAAATAAATTGTTTCATTAAATAAAAAATTTAATTACATTTCTTTTAAATTGAACTTGACATTGTCCAGTGTGAACAAATATGAACCAACTGGATGTTCTTTCAACATAGCATATGAAATGCAGACTAAAACACGTCAACAATCAAATCATTCATTAGAATGGTAAGACAAGTTCATTCTTGAACGCTAACTTCCTAAGTATCCAAACTGTCCTCCACTTCATCCTCAGAGTTGGGCCCACAATCGATCTCGAGCTCATCCCTCTCAAACACTCCACTAGTGAGTCGCTGATTGTGGTACAAGAAGACCAAGGCTTTGAGGTTGCTGTTAGTGATTGATCTTCTTCTGCTTGATAGCACAAGCTTGTAAAGGCTGTTGCTTCTTTCAGCATCTGCTGAGTTCACGATGACATCCTTGTATCGTTTGGCTAAGGCACTGAGGACAGGAAGTCTCTCGAGAAGCCCATCCCAAAACACATCTAGATCTACCACTCCACATGCTGACGCTTTGAGTGCTGCTGGACCCAGGCGTTGGAAGTAGGCATCAAACTCATCATTGGGGACAGCACTGAAGCCTGGGATGTGTGTGTAGCCAGAAACACTGTTCTCCATGAATGAAATGTAACGAGGGTCAAACACTCTGACTTCTCGAAGGAAGTTGATGGCAGGTTGTCCCTCTGACATGTACTTCGTGAGTTTTTCCTCTGCATTGCTGTACGCTAGATGCACTAAGTTGAGGATGTGTGTTTTGGTGGCATGATGGACATCAAGTCCTTCAAAGTGCTCAGCACAGGATTCATACTGTAACTCCTTGTTTGCAGTAAAGTTCATCTGTAGATCCTCGAAGTAGTCAAAAACCTTGGTGGTTATAGGTTTCCTGCTCTGAAAGATGTCAAGTAGCTGTAGAATATGTTTACACTTATCTGCCATGATGCTGAGCTGAACCTGGAGACACTGAGCCATGTCTTCATTCTGTAGCATCTCATGGAGTCTCTCCACAGACTGCGGTGCACTGCTGCCACTCACCTGTCAATAGAATTAAAACAGAATTTAGTCCTGCTTCAACGCAATTTACATAAGCAAATCCAAAAGCAAAAACTTTAACATGTTTATTAGGGCACATGCTAGTGTAAACTGGGATGAATTGGAAACTTGTTATCACTGTGAGAATTTGTACTGAAAGGAGGAAGAGTCTTACCTTTATTTCCATCTCTATGAACTCCTTGTAGAGTTTAAAGTGCTCTGAGTGGTATTGCACGGCTTTGAACCAGGAGTTCCACCGTGTAGCACAGGGATTTGGAGCCATGGTTGCCTTTTGTCTGGTAGGATGTTTTCCTGACATGAACTGGAGGTATCTTCTTTTCCGAGAGCCAGCATGGTAAAACATCTGCGAAAAGCTGAGCATGAATGAATTTAGCTGGTCAAAAGGTCTGCGGAAGGCATCACCGATGAGGTTCATTATGTGGGCCATGCACGTAACGTGCAGTGAGTTTGGGAATAAAGACTGCAAAGCAGCTGTATATGCTTTCTTCATGTAGGCTGCATTGTCTGTGTCAAAAACAATGACATCCTCATTTGCTATGTCATATTCCTGCAGACACTTGACCACAGACACTGAGACAGTTGAGTGGTTGCACTGCTCTAGGAAGACGGTGTCTGCCAAGTAGGCCAGTATTCTCCCAGATTCATCCTTTTCCAAGGGTGCAATGAGAATGTTTAGAACACATCTCCCCTCTACATCTGGAGTCTCATCAAATATGACTGCAACAGGCTTTTTGGCTAAACGTTTTCTGAGTGCCTCCTTTTCTTTCAGGTAAACATTGCCTAGGTATTTTTCTTGCAGCTGGTGAAATCCAGGAATGGCTCCTCCATTCGTTACATTTTCAAAAAGAAACTTCCTCATTGCTGGGTGGTCACTTTTGGAGAGTGGAATATTCAAGGCAGTACATGTGGCAACCCAGTCTTCACATATCTTAGGAGACAAAGAGTAAACAGAACATGCATATTTGTTAATGACATTAAACAATTACTGTCTCCAGTACAGCCCAATGCACAATGTTAACCATTATGTTTCTAAAAGACTGACCAGTACAAAACTTTAAAAATGACCCTGATTAGAACACTGTTTAAAGCAGGGGTCACCAGTGTGGTGCCCATGGGCACCAGGTAAGCCCAAAGGACTGAATGAGGTTGCCAACAGGCCAATTGTAAAAATAGCACAACTCACCAGTGAGATGTGTACAAAAAAAACAACAGTGATAGTGTTTTCACTCACTATCACTATTATCTCCTCTTTATTCTTGCATTACTTGTCCACACATATGGTCACTTGCTTGGTAACATTATTATTAGTTCATGCTTCACCCTTACAACTTTTATATATTTATGTTCTGTAACTAATTTAGCTTTTACTGTCATGTTTTATTCTTTATTCAGGAGCAGCAGCAGGAATATGGATATCAATCAGTTTGTCAATTTTCCTTTTCCCAAGTTTTATTTTTATCATTTTATTATGCAAACTGAAAACTAATTTATTTACTTTATGGCCTTGTCCTGTTGTCTAAGTCATTAAAAAACGTTTGTTCTTCGAAAGGTTTCACTTTTCTGACGGCTCGGGGTTTGTTTGGAACCAGTGCCATATATTGAGAGTTACGACACTCTTTGAACTCGCCGGCACGCAGTCACGTGGTTCATGTAGCTCTAAAAAGTTCCAAACAGCTCGGCGCTGTCAGTCGGTTTGCACGGGTCCTGCGGGAGGCAGCTCAGAAACGTAATTTTTAATTAGAGCACTCAGTTTGGAACTATTGAGGGCTCCATGAGTCACGTGACCGCTCATACAGCAAAGTCAATGGTTGTCACAACTCTGAGTATATCGAATGCTCTGGGTTTAACGAGGATCAGTTATGCCCCCCCTCTCCCCCTCGCGGCTTTCTGCACGCTCTGATCACATGCAGATCTGACAGCAGACAACCCTGCTTCCTCAGGAGGCTGCAGCGCAGGTTCAATTAAGAAAAAATCTTAATTGAACCTGTTGTCCCCGTAAAATATTTAGACTTTTAGCATTTTGTTGCCGCGGTGCCACGGCTAAGTCTATGTAGGGGAAACACTGGAATAAATGATTGATGAAACTACCGTGTGAAAGCATGAAAAATAGTTTTGTTAACTGCCCCTCTCAAACTCGCTAGCACTATCACCTTTGCCCACGCAAGGCCTGCCTGACCACTGACAAAAGCAAACCACCACAGACCTAGTTTTACAAACGTTATGAAGTTTTGTTGTTTACCTTGTTTCGCTGCTGCTTGCGATGGATTTGCGAGCAACAGCTTCGGTGATAGTCACTTGCCGTGTCGGCTCTTGCACGGACATCCTTCTGGCATGTTTTGCTGTAGAGAAGTGTCGGTCAAGCGAGGATTTTCTTTTGTGTTCCACGACAATGTTGCACACAGTGCAAAATAGTTTCCCTCCACTGTCATGGAGAACATTAGGGAATTGCTTTGCACGGTCTTTCGCAGTGATATTTGTAGGTAAGTGTGATTTATTTGCGCTCATGCCTGCTTTATCTGATAAGGAAGTCCTTCTGTGTGAAAATAATGCCGCGTGCAGTGACGGACCAAACTGATTGGTCGAATTTGCGGTAGAGTCGCGGTGATTGGATGAAATTGCAAGGCCGCAAATAAATCGCGGGGATTGGCTGAATTTGCGTGAATTGGCGCGATCGCAACATCGCGAGTTTCTGGAGGGACTGTTTAATGTGCTTTTCTGATATTTCACGTTTCTGTAAAACATTTCAATTTTTGGTTTGTTTAAATTTCAGCCCAGAACAACAATGAAACTCCAGACTTAAAGTTTATGTGCCACATGGTTGCAATAAAGAGATGATGGGAGATATACTGTATGTAGGCGTGGTGTTCTAAATTTAAGTGAGAATATGGGAAGAGTCAAAAAAAGCAATGTAATTTACAAAAGACATTATTATAAATAATGACAAAATACTGTTCATCCAATACAGTTGAGGTCAAAAGTTTACATACACCTTGCAGAATCTGCAAAATGTTAATTAAATAGCAAAATTAGAGGGATCATACAAAATGCAATTGAAAATAATTGAATTTATAAGAATTATTCTGTTCAAAAGTTTACATACACTTGATTCTTAATACTGTGATGTTACCTGCATTATTTACAGTTGTTTCTTTGTTTAGTGATAGGTGTTCATGAGTCCCTTGTTTATCCTGAACAGTTAAACTGCCTGCTGTTCTTTAGAAAAATCCTTCAGGTGCCACAAATTCTTTGGTTTTTCAGCATTTTTGTGTATTTGAACGCTTTCCAACAATGGCTGTATGATTCTGAGATCCATATTTTCACACTGAGGACAACTGAGGGACTCGTATGCAACTATTACAGAAGGTTCAAATGCTCACTGATGCTTCAAAAGAAAAAACAATGCATTAACAGCAGGGGGTGAAAACTTTTGAACAGAATGAAGATGTGTATATTTTTCTTATTTTGCCTAAATATCATATTTTTTTTCATTTAGTACTGCCCTTCAGAAGCTATAGAACATCTTTCCCAAAAGACAAAATAAGTTAAATTTAACCTGATCTTCAAACTCAAAATGTTTTCACCCCCCAGCTCTTAATGCATTGGGTGTCCTTCTGAAGCAAAATACACAAAAATGCTGAAAAACGGGGGCATTTTTTATAAATTCATCTATTATTTTCTCTTGTGGACTATGTGTAAATGTCTTTTATGTGAAATACCTTATTCAGGTCAGTGCTAAAAAAAAAAAAAAAAAAAAAAAAAAACATCTTAATAACTCTTATTTTGGTAAAATAATAAACATTTTGCAAGGCATATGTAAATGTCTGACCTCAACTATATATTAAAGAAAATTATGAAAAACAGCATTATCTCTCATTCACCCATTATATATATTATCTCTCATTCACCCATTATATAGTCATATGAATCACTTTCTTTGTGCTTTTTGAAGAATTATTCCAACTTGAACTTTTCCTTTTAACCATGACATAGGAGAAGCATTTATAGTGCACCACTAAAAAAAAAAGCACTTCCATTCTTTTTCTTCTTTTATTTTTGTGAATGACAACTTAATAGATCTTTCTATACTGTAGGTCTACCTGACCCAGTGTGAGTGTGCGCTCCATGCTAACACACTTGTGCTGAACTTGATGAACTTCAGCTGAAGTCTCGATGGGGTTCTATTTTGGCAGCTGAAAGTTTGCCTGGCGGTTTCTGGCTGAGGAGAGACACACAGTCTCACTTCCTTCTTGAACAAACCGTGGCCTGAGCCTCACCGTGGACACTTTAAAACGGGGAAAGAAGGGGGAACTAGAAATGTTTGCATGAACTAAGTGTCTGTGTCTTAAAGAAATTGTCCATGTAGAAATGCAGGTGTGTGTACTGTATGCGGGTGGATGCATATAAACTGAATACAGCCTGTGCCACAAATAAATGTTTACTTGTTAAAAAAACATTGTAAATTGCAACTCACTTAAACATATTACGCAATGACCTATTTATATTTACTTCAATATTTTACGTCATTTTATGTTTTTAGATACTACAAGCAGACACAAAAAGTGGACATCTGTATATGTCCTTATGAATTTCTCTTTTACGGCAAAATGAAAGAATATATTGAATTAACAAATCCAGTGGAATTCTCATAAAATGCCCATTTAGATGCATCTTCAAAGGACTAAAAGAGTTCAGTGGTTTATGTCCAAAAACAAATGAAGAATCCTGATCGTTGGCACAAGAAAACTTCAAATACAGTGGCGCTTTTGAATAGAAACTCTCTATAAATCAGAAGAACACACACACTGACAAGAAGACGACATTTAAATGTGTTCTGCGTGCACGGCTTCACTAACAACAGACCCCTACAGCTTAGAAGTTAGAGAGATTCCTATCTGACATTGAGAAAGAGGTCTATGAGTTCACTGCTTGGTGTGTCCCGCAAAGTGAACTCATGTCCTAGAGTGTTCTAGTGTCCTAATGTGGCCTCTCTTCTTCTCTTTCTTCCTAATCCCTCTCTGCAGATCCATCAAGAGGAACATATGGGGAGCATATGTGTCTAGTCACATTCTTCAGCAGACCTGACCCACCACAGAGACCCAGGCAACAAGCGACCTGACCCAGCAAGAGAGGACACCGTGCTGCCCTTTCACTTAACCAGAGATGTCAGCCAATGACTCAACTCGAAACCGAAAAGATCCTCCGTCCTCCATCTCACCCTCTTCACCTTCAATTCAACCGGAATAATGCATATGGAAAACCAACAGAGGCCTATAGAGGGTTTGCACTTACGTCACGGTTTGATCAGTTACTCAAATGCACGTCCATATTAGAGATACTCAGATGTAAAGTAAAAAAAAAAAAAATGCATTGCACAGTTAATGTACTACTGATTACATAGTTCTGCTAAATTATGCTGTCTAAACCACAGAAAAAATGTGTGGAAGCTGCTAAATCATATAGAAAAGGACTCAGTGTGTAGGAAAGGGTGCAATACTAAAGTTAATAGGTGGTAAAGATATGCATGAGCAGTATTAATTAAGATATTAGCCTAATATTTCACCTACCTGACTGGAAATGATAAGAACAAACACAAATGTTGTCAAGATTCTTGGCGGTCTATAGTACTCCAAATATTTTTCCCGGTCCGACCAATTAGTACAGCCCAAGGGACGGTAAATTTGACGTTGTTCTCTCTTCCGACTGCCCATATCAGTCTCTCTCAATTTTGTTTCCTTTGAGTGAAAGTCGTGAAAACACTATTGTGTAGTTTTTCTTTTGCTATTTGAGCAAATGGGAATGCCAAAAATATATTTGAGGTTCTGTCCCATTCACTGCTCTCGGATTTTACCCAACTATGTGAGAAAGGTCCATTAACAGACTTCTGTCTTTTTACTCACCCTCACGCAGTTCCAGCCTGTATGCGTTTGTTTCTTTCTCTTAACACAAACTGAGGAAAAAACAATTAGTTACAACCGATGGGAACTGAAGATTTCACACTTAAAATGGGATGCAAAGGCATCATACTATTTATTTTAATATATTATACCTTTTTGTGAAAAATCCTAAATTTACGTGGTCTCCCAATAATCGGAACATTTTCTTGATATGCAAAGCTAGTTTCATATTCGTTATTCTGAATCCCTAACATCAGGTGCCGATTAGCCATTTTTGGCCAACTTCCTGTGAGTACACTGTTCTATAAATGAATATCAGACTAGCTTATACACACTCTCACCCATACAAACTATAACACTGTGATACACAATACAGCAAAAAATGACAGACTCTTCATTTGTATATTGATACCTTTATATACAATTATGGCTTCATATAACAGCTGCAATTTTCTTTTTGTTAAATTAAAATCAATTCTTCATCGCTGTGTACATTACAATATTAATAGGCACTTCCTCCATGTAGAACTAGTCTAAAAAAAGCATGTTGTTCTGACAAGGACTGTACGATGAGTGTATGTTTCTAATGTACAATTGGCTACAGTTAAGTCACGTCAAACAACATTAAAATCAGCCAAAAAAATAAAAAAAGCCCTTCACTAACACATTTCAGACAAATTCATCCATTGAGAAATTAGAGTCAAAACAAATGACATTTGAATGATTATTAAATAAAACAAAATCAATGCTATTTACATTTCAAAAGACCCAAACAGAAAAAAAAACACTCAGTGACACTTAATGATACTTAAAATTATATACAGATATGACTACACCAGACACAAATAAACAAAAGCATACTTTGAATATTCATAGGCAGTCTGAAATTACTACAAAATGCAGATTGTTTTATATCTGTTAAAAATATATGCATATGTTTAAAATTTTCTTTATAATTTACAAACCTTCATAGTACACCTCACTGTTTGGATAGAAAATCTCAGGTTAAAAATCAAAGCGTTAAATATTTTGTAGATGAATATGTGTGTGTGTGTGTGTGTGTGTGTGTGTGCGTGTGCGTGCATATGTACAATATTAAGACAAGAACACAGAAAAAAAATCTTAAATTACACCAAATTATCATAGAATTTCTGTCAAATACATAAATGCAGAAACATTTTCAGAGGCCTTTAGCCTGATGCCCTCAGACAGACCCCCCAAAAAAAAGTATACGTGGCCTCTGGTGACCTTCTCTGAGGATTCTACAATCTCAGCATAGCTACTTTTAAATTTGTTCCATTTTGCCATTATGGTTAACTTGTTAATGACAAAAATAATATTTAAGATGATGAAAATATGCAAAGATGTCGATTCCAGGGTTCCGTTTTAAATTTCAAGAATTTGTTTACTCTAAAAACATCACAAAAGAGAGGGAGAAAAGGAAGGAAAATGTTTTCAAATACATTTTCCAAGGTAAAAATCATTATTATTATTAATATTATTATTATTTTACAAATACGAATGTTTGAATCATGAATATCATGAAGTTGGCTTGGGGTTATACTTGAACTAACCTTCCCACGTCATTCAAAAAGTTCATGGCCTTTTAATATTAAGACTCTTTGCGATCATTTCAGGATGGTTATACCACTCTGACATTTTTTAAGTTCATTGAAAAATTACAAATGATTTTAAATCAGAAATTGATTAAAACTCATCACACTCAAATGCCAGGTTGTAAGAGGGAAAGGCACAAAGTACACATCATTATATACAATGAAAGAATTTCATCCAGCGGTTTGAGAATATCCATGTTATATATACAGCAAACAAGGCCACAATAAAGGATATTTTAGACATGTAAAGGCCGGGAGGAGTTATTGAAAAGCATTTAAAATGACCTGTAAGAAGCTTACAAATGTACAAATATAAACATTTCAATTTACCATCCCATCGGTACAACAAAAATATACATCTCTGTACAAAACACATTCATTCAGCACCCTGAAATGACAAAGATAACTGTAACGTACACTACACCAGACATTACACAGCACTCCAGTTAATATGACACACACACATCTGCCCTGAATTCATTTTAGTGACCTACAGTGCCAAACTGAAAGACCAAATAGACAAAAATATACAAAATCTCGAATGTCTGTGAGTGTTTGACACAACTATTTTTGATTAGTCAGCTTCAATATTTACACTCCGACTAACCACAAGCAAAAAGCAGATTATGATGATTCCCGACAATCATGGAGTCTACTGGAACAATGTACTGTAAATCAGTAAATAATGACCATTCACTGGCCTCTGCTGATTGGTTGCAGAAGTTCTGACTGAGGTAAACAGTTCGTGAGGTGCATGCAAACACATCAGAGAGAGAATAAAGAAAACGCTAACAGTGAACTAAAATAAACATCTGTCATCTCTCAGTGGTTCAATTGTAATTTTATGAAGCTAGGAGAATACATTTTGTGCGCACAGCAGTGAAGAAATTGTTGAACAAAGTCCTTATTTTTGCTTTCTTTGTGCATAAAAAGTATTTTCGTAGCTTTGTAAAATTACAGTTATACCACTGATGTCACATGGACTATTTTAACAATGCCCTTATTACCTTTACGACCCCTGAACACGTCAGTTGCGTTCCTGTCTATGCAGGGTCAGAAAGCTTTCGGATTTCATCAAAAATTAATTTGTGTTCTACAGATGAACAAAGGTCTTACGGGTTTAGAACGACTTAAAGGTGAATAATTAATAACAGACTTTTCATTTTTTGGTAAATTATCTCTTTAAGAAAAAAAGAGTGAGCATCAGTAAGTAAAGAATAATTTACTGCAATTTTGTGAATAATTTGTAAACGTTACATAATTAGTGCTGGACAATGATTAATCGTGATTAATTGCATCCAACATAAAAGTTTTTATGTTTTGTGTACATGATATATGTGTGTGTACTGTGTATATTTATTATGTATATATAAAGACACACACATACAGTATATATTTTGAAAATATTTACATGTATTTACATGTATATATTTATATTAGTACTGTCAAACGATTAATCGTGATTAATTTCAGCTAAAATAAAAGTTTGTATTTACATAATACACAAACTTGCATGTATCTATTTAAGAAAAATATGTTATATTAATGTGTACAATATTAATATGTATATATAATTTAAATTATATATAATTATAAATATAGACAAATATATTTATATATACACATTATAACTGCACATATATTATATAAACACAATCTTTTATTTTGGATGTTATTAATCGCGATTAATCGTTTGACAGCCCTAATTTATATTCATTTCATTTATATTAAATATAAATATATTTAATATATAAACATAACATTCTTATCTTAAATATACACATGCATGTGTATTTATATATACATAATACACACAGCACACACAAAAGCTTTTATTTTATCGCGATTAATCGTTGCCCAGCACTAAATGTAATCCATTAAAAAAATTACTGTAATCTGATAAGCATTTTAAAATATAATCTAATTACAAGTACTACATTTTTGTAATCTGATTATGTAATCTAGATTACATGTAATCAGTTACTACGCAGCACTGCATGTCAGTATTTTTCTATTTTACAGGATTTATATAAACTTGCAATTTCGAGAAAGTCAGAATTCAGAGAAATATACTCTGTTTTGTGAGATATACAGCCACAACTACAAGAAATTAAGTCACAATGGTGTGAAATAAATTCAGAATGGAAGAAATAAAACTGGAATTGTGATATATAGTTGCCATAGAAGATGCCAAATATCTATTTATTTGTTTTATTTTACACTTTCAATGTTTCCTTGCAGATGGGAAGGAAATGTAAGGTTGAAATCTCTCTTGTATGTGTAGCCTTTTGGTATGACCTACAGCATTCAGTCTGCTTCGATTGACCTGCTATATGTCTATGACATATTTACATATATTCACACACATTTGTTATGATTAATTCGCATTATAAATCAAAAACAGCCTGCCTCACCAATTCGCTATGCCTCACTATCCAGATACCCAGCTATGCGTGTTGGTCTTGACCCCGTGTGGGAAACTCTGTTGACTGCTCATGGGGTCGAAGTTGAAGTCCAGAGCATCGCCGTCCATGAGCGTGTCGTGAAGGACGGTTTCTACATCACACTCTAGCTGCTCGATCGACATGTCGTCTAAGTCACTGGGCAGTCGCTCGGGGTGGCTGAGATGATGGTGAGGACCCGGTCCGTGCCTGTGGAAACCGTTGCCGTTGGTGTAACTGGGAATCCCGGCTTCGCCTCCGCCTCTTCCCAGTTGAGCGTGATGAGGCAGGTGAGGTTGCAGCTTCATGTTACCAAGGCGAATAGGATGCCCGTGGGGCAACAGGGAACAGCCGTTCATGCCCATTGCTGGCGAGGGCAACTGATGAAGCAAGCGCGGGTGGCCGTGCAAGTGAGGATGCGTGATCATTTTGCCCGCCTGTCCCATTTGTCCCTGACTAGCATAGCTAGGTAGCACTCGTCGCCCTTCTCCAGACTCTAAAGACTGCATCATGTCCCCTCTTGGGTCGCCATCTCCGGTCAGCAGCTCTTTGAGCAGCCCTGCGGCGCAGTTGTATTGACTCACGAAGGGTCCGTAGCCTCCCGGTTGACTGTCCGATAAAGTCGGTATGGCGATGGGACTCAATCCGCCCACCCCGGCCTGTCCATACAGGCACTTCCGATAGTCCTGTTGGACTTGGGGCTGAGGAGCCATACTGGGGGAGTTGTAAGACGGATACCCAGGGCTACCCTGCATCATAGGCGAAGACAGCGCAGTTTGGGCGTCTTGGCTCCCCTTGGTGTTATTTTTGGGTGAGATGAGGTTAAGGTTGTCTAGGAGATCGTCCATCATCACATTCTCAGAACCGTGGTGACCCGCCACTTCGGAGAGGCTCGGGAGGGGGCCGCCCAGTTTGGTGCCTGGGTACCCGATGGGAACCTCGCCGGCCTCATCCTCCTCTGGGAGAAAGGGTGAGCGACGGCCGCTGAGCGTACTGGCATCTGAGCTGGCGCGGGTACGAAAGGTGTTCCAGGGTTCAAAATCGTCATTGCTGTGAGAGTTAGGACTGCCGAGCCATTTTGGGTACTGAGAACCGGGACTGTTAGATCCACCATCCAGTCCACCCTGCAATGACATCTACAGATGCAAAAGAAGAGGCATTAAAATTAACTGTAACACAATACTGCTTAGATATATATTGCTGTAGTTATTCTTACACTGGAAGTGGCGTAACAATTTTTTTATTTAATTTTATTTTTGGCGTTTATTTTTCCTATATTTTATAATCGGGAAAGGTCCTCAAGTGGGGATTCGAACTTGGGACACCCATAGTGCTATTTTCACTAACGCAAACCAATCAGAAGATCAGAAGTTCGAGACCATGCATTATTTGTAAACTAAAAAAAATAAAAAATCTGTGTTGTTTTGGAATAGAGAAATAATTTTACACAGAATTGTGCATAAATGTTTTAATTATTATTAATTATTAACAGTTTATTTTTAAAACTGTTTTTGCCTTTATTTTGCCTACATTTTATGATCGGGAAAGGTCCTTGAGTAGGGATGCGAACTCGGGACACCCATAGCGCAACAGTGCTTTATGTCGGCACGCTGCCGACGAAGTTTCACAAACTATTATTTTTAAACAAAAAAATACTTTTTTTTTTTCAATTAAAAACAACTTTTTTAAAGCAATTATACACAGAATTTTAGCACCAATAAAAATTGTGCATAAATGTTTTAATTATTATTTTAATTAATATTTTATATTTTCATTTAACTCTATTAATTTGTTTGTTTTTATATATTTATTTAAGTAGTAGTCCAGAGACCACAACCATAATCAGTTCACTTCGCAAATATAACATATTTAAATAAATTAAATATATGTAACAACAAATTAAATAAAATGTAAAAATTAAATAAAAACCTGATAGATAGATAGATAGATATATAGATAACGAAAATAAAAAATATTAATTAACTAAATTATTTTTCTATTTCAAAACAACCCAGATTTTGCATATTTGGGATTATATGTATAACTGACTGCAGAAGCCTTATGTTGAGTGACGCATGCAGTACTGCATTCAGATTTTGACACGCAGCGAATCTGCACCTAGCGAGCAAGCAGAGATTTGCTTTCCCCTCAACTGACCTTTTTCTTGGCTGCTCGTCCGCGGCTCTTTGTGAACTTGCTGTTATTGTCCATGGAAGTAGCTCTCCGGCGTGGAGACTTGCCACTCTTTCCTCCCTCAGGGTTCAGCATCCACCACGAGCTCTTCCCCGTTCCTTCATTCTGCACGCGCACGAAACGACTGTGCAGGGACAGATTGTGTCTGATTGAGTTCTGCCAGGAGAGAGAGAGAAAGAACGAGATGAGAACATAAAAATCTGAGTATAGATGTCTGACTAAAAACCAATCACAAGAAGTAGAAATGACCTGCTATCATCCAATCAATGTCATAACAATCTTGCTTTTACCCAGTTGCTTTTTGTGCTGTAAGACACTCTGTAGAATACAGATCTATTGAAGCACATGAGATAAATGAGTCGCATTTTGCAGAAGTGACTTCTGATTGACAAAACAGCCAATATTTTACTGTGTTTGTGTGTTTGAAGAATAACAGATATCACTGTATCTTATGTTAGCAAATCACGTGCACACAATCGCAGATACAATCGTATACAAACAATGTTTTCAGAGCCTAGTGACAATATGAAGTAGAGGAATAGCCAGTTAGCTGGCAGAGGAAAAGCTGTATTAGTCATGTCCTTTTTGGAGGCACACACTGAACTCAATGTATACACACATCCTGCGCTAATGATATTTTGTCTACTCGCTTTTTCCATTCACACCCAGACCTACATCTACTAAGAAAGAAAAGAGAGACTTGTACTACTAGTACAATTCCTAAACAAAAAGTCCTAAATACTTTGCTAGCTTATCTCGCATCACGATTCCTTTGGAGAAAAGTGACATTGAATAATGTCCTACAGGAAGTGACCAAATCAAGTGTCACTTTACTTGAGGGATGAACAGTCTGTTTCCTGTGTAGCAGGAAGTAAATTGGTAGGAAGAAGGAAAGCAGAGGCTCAAGCTCCAGGAGAAGGTCAGCAGGAGGTTACCTCCAACCTTTGATGCTGAAGGTCATGACCTTCAAGGTCATGTCAAGGGAAACGCAGCTTCCACATCTGAATCAGTGAAGAGAGTGACCACAAAGAACAAGGTGAGTAAGTGTGCAGGGGGTCTGGAAACACACGTTCTTGATCTTCTGTCTGACCCGTTTAACTGGCCCTGCTAGGACAAGAATAATGAGGGAAAACAGAGTGGAGGAAAGGATGCTGAGTGAGAGGAAAAGGAAGAACTGGAGGAATAGAGATAAAATGAGAAAGAGGGGTACCAGTATGGAAAGTGAAGTGGTGGAGACGGAGGGAGGTAGTAGGCATTGAGTCATGGAGAAGGAGGAGGGTGTGTTGAGGTAGAGGCGGGGCAGTGGGAATGTTTTCCTGCTGAGAGGGACGGGGTCGATGAGTTCGCTGTGTGTGTCTGTGCGCATGTGTGTGTGTGTGTAGAGGAGGACAGCCTCTCCAGTACTGCTGACAGACCCTTGCAAACAGACACAGAGAGAGTAATAACGTATGGGGCTGTCTGGCGTCTGTCTGCACTGTAACAGAACCCCCACAGCACAGCCTCGCTCTACCCTAACACTCAGAGAGAGAGAGAGAGAAATACACACAGACACAAAGAAAGAAAAAGACAGACACAGAAAAAATAGGGATGCCTGGATATTAAAATTCAGTCTAGTATCAATAGTTGATAATCGTTATGTTCAGGCCGATAACCGTTAAAAGGGCCAATATTAAAATTCTATACTATTTGGTTCCATTAGAACATTAAAAATAGAGATAGACAGATAGATAAAAATTCATTTTTTACTAATTCTATTCACCTTTTCATATAGATAGATATAGATGTGTATAGATATGTATCTATAGATAGCTAAAAATCCAATGTACATAACTTCAATATGTGCCAATATTCAAATTCTATACTAATTTTCATACAGATAGATATAGATATACAGATATAGGTATGTACAGATATGTACATATTTGTACATATCTGTATGTATGTATGTATTGATAGATAGATAGATAGACATCCTAATATACATAATTTGAATGTGCCAATATTAAAATTCTATACAAATTCTATTTACGTGCTCATATAGATATATAGATATAGATATGTACAGATATATACCTATAGATAGATAAACAGACAGATAGATAAAAATCTAATATACATAATTTCAAAATGTGCCAATATTAAAATTCTATACTAATTCTATTTACATTTTCAAACAGATAGATATAGATGTATGTACAGATATGTATCTATAGATAGCTAAAAATCCAATATACATAATTTCAATGTGCCAATATTCAAAATTCTATACTAATTCTATTCACATTTTCATATATAGATATGTAAAGATATGTATGTATAGATAGATAAACATCCTAATATACATAATTTTAATATGTGCCAATATTAAAATTCTATACAAATTCCATTTACATGTTCATATAGATATAGATATGTACAGATATATACCGATAGATAGATAGATAGACAGATAGATAAAAATCTAATATACATAATTTTAAAATGTGCCAATATTAAAATTCTATACTAATTCTATTTACATTTTCATATAGATAGATATATGTACAGATATGTATCTATAGATAGCTAAAAATCCAATATACATAATTTCAATGTGCCAATATTCAAATTCTATACTAATTCTATTTACATTTTCATATAGATATAGATATGTATAGATATGTATCTACAGATGGATAAACATCCTAATATACATCATTTTAATATGTGCCAATATTGAAATTCTATACAAATTCTATTTACATGTTCATATAGATATACAGATATAGATATGTACAGATATATACCTTCAGATAGATAGACAGGTAGATAAAATCTAATATACATCATTTTAATATGTGCCATATTCAAATTCTATACTAATTCTATTTACATTTTCATTTAGATAGATATAGACATGTATCTATAGATAGATATATTAAAATCTAATATTACATTTTAATATGTGCCAGTGTTAAAATACTATACTAATTCTATTTACATTTTCATAAAGATATAGATATGTATAGATCAGTACAGATATGTACCCGTAGATAGAAAAAAAAAATCTAATATACATAATACTAATTCTATTTACATTTCCATAGATATAGATATAGATATGTATAGGTATGTATCAATAGACAGATTGACAGATAGATAGAAATCTAATATACATGTGCCAATACTAAAATTCTAGACTAAATCTTTTTACATTTTCATATAAAATTTTTAATTAAAATTAAATTAATGAAATGATTTTTTTTTCTATTTAAATAAATTAAAAATGTTAAATTCTATTTAAATATTACAACATCGAAATAAATATAAAAACATATGCATTTTTCTCAAATTTAAAACAAGCTGTTCATAATCAGTAAAACATACTTTAACTAAACACACATATGTATTTATTACTTTTTCTGATCACCAACGTTTCTGTATCCAAAACATAATTCAATGGACAAAATGTTGTTTCTTGAAACTCTATACTTCACTACTATTAAAATTACGTAAGATGGAAAGAAAAAGTTAAACAGAAAGAAAGAAAGAAAGAAAGGTTGTTGTGAGTGTTCCAGTGTACTCATGCATAAATTCATCTAGTCATATTAGCAGATCACACACACACAGTCACATTCAGAGCACAAGAGCACACGCTTTGCACATGCACACCAGGCCGGGCGGCAGGATGTGACTCACTACAGGAATGCGACGGAGAAGGTCTCACAGTTCTCTAATCAAAGTGATGATCAAGCATTCAAAAAACACAAAATGACGCTAATGCCCAAATAGTAACGGGTTCAGGTATGGTTTTTTATCTGCTCAATATCCTCAAAATAGATTCAAGGCTGCAGTAAGTCTTTGACTACTGATATGAAGTCAGCTTTAAAAACGTACAGTACAGGAAGTGAGTAATAGCCAGGGCTGCATAAAATCTGCTCCCCCAGAAATTAGAAAAAGGCCCTTTAGGTTTCTACAAATACCGACACATCAGCACATCAATTCAAGTGTGTCACAGATGTCAATTCTGGATGCAAATGCAAATGAGACTTGAGAGCTAAGGTAGATGTTCAATAACAAACTAAACTTGATTTTGTTTCTTACACCAAGCTACTGTACGGCTTCAAAGATTTAAAAAATAGCAAGTTATATGGATTACTGTTATTTTGGGATGTCTATCTACTGTTATTTCGTGAATATAATATGACAGCATTGTCATTTTTGGGTGAATTAACCTAGTAATTCTGGTTTGACATCAGCATATGTGACATCTATACATGGTGTGGGGCCTTCACATCTCTCTACCCTTGTCTTATCACAGGTATGCAAGGTATTTCAAGGATACACGATGACCTTTGGTCTCAGATCTGGGATATCCCCAACTGATTTGCGACAGTAAAGAAAAGTGTGCATTAAAATCCCCTTTGAGTAAGATTTGAGTCAGCTGAAGTGTGAGATGAAAAATTGTGGACCATTGCACCAATTTCTACATAGATGGGTGGGAAGTGTGTTACAGGTTTGTGCAAATTGAAACTCATCTTTTTTCAGGCTGTTACATAAAGGTTTGTCAGGCAGAGAGAATAAATTCCACAACTGATAAATGAAATCATTGAGATGCAGCCATCATGAGGAAAAATGGTGGGCAAATGGCACTCAAACTACACTGTGTTGTAATTACTTACAGTTATTTTTAAATAACCGGTATAAATAAAATATTCTGCTAAAAATAAAACAAAACAGAACATTGAATATATTTAAATATACAAATAATGTAATTTAGATATTTATTTATTTAAAATAACTACAATACATTAATTAAATATACCTGAGAATAGAAATATTATGCGAATATAACTAATTAATTCAAAAAATAATATCACATATAAAATATATAATATAATAATATTTAATATATTATTTATAATTAACAAATTTATTGAAATTATAAATATGAACTGAATTCAACATCACAGTTCTGGCACACTCAGTATATAACATTTCTTTGCAGGTCAGTATGACAAATTGGTAAACAGAAGCAAATTTGCTTGTAGTACCAGGTGCAGTGGCAAATAAGTGTGTGTGATGCTATAACGGGTGAGTGTGCATGTGTGAAAAACACATTTCTATTATAATCCTCAGAGCTATTTCTGCAGTAATAGATGCCAATAGGCCATGCTGAAGGGGTCACTATGTGTTTGAGCGCGTGTGTGTGCATATGTGTGCACGTGTGTGTGCGTCAGATCTCCTGAGGGATTTATAAACAAGTCCGAGAAACCCCATCTGTATCCTGTCTGACACCCCAGACAGCACACACACACTGACTGCCACTCAATAACAAGTAGGCATTATTAATCAGCCATCACCTTCACAACTTACAACTCATCAACATAACCAAACCAACTCACACTCATGTTATGTGAACAAAGAGAACAGCGATTTTAAACTGATTACCTTAATTAGAAAGCTATACAAGTCAGTTTCAGCAGTGGAGTAAAATATAAAACAGGTAATTGTGAGATAAAGATTACAGTCAAAGTGTCAAATTGGGAGACAAAGTCAATTATGAGATATGAAGTTATAACTGTGAGATATTAAGTGCTATTTTGAGACACTGTCACAATTGTGAGATAAAGTCAAAACTGTCACAATTATGAAATGTCTGTATAGATAAGATATTAAGTCACATTGTGAGACACTGTCACAACTATGAAATATTTTGTAACATCTGAGATATAGTCATGTTTGTGAGATACTGTTGCAACTATGAAATATTAAGTCACATTGTGAGACATTAGGTCCTATTTCGAGACACTGTCACAATTGTGAGACAGTCACAACTGTGAAATATTAAGTAACATCTATGATATTGTCACATTTGTGAGATACTGTTGCAACTGTGAGATATTAAGTCACACTGTGAGACATTAAGTCCCATTTTGAGACACTGTCACAATTGTGAGATACTGTTGCAACTGTGAAATATTAAGTAACATCTGAGATATAGTCACGTTTGTGAGATACTGTTGCAACTGTGTGATATTAAGTCACATTGTGAGACATTAAGTCCCATTTCGAGACACTTACAATTGTGAGACACAGTCACAACTGTGAAATATTAAGTAACATCTGAGATATAGTGACATTTGTGAGATACTGTTGCAACTGTGAGAAATTAAGTCACATTGTGAGACATTTAGTCCCATTTTGAGACACTGTCACAATTGTGAGACACAGTCACAACTGTGAAATATTAAGTAACATCTGAGATATAGTGACATTTGTGAGATACTGTTGCAACTGTGTGATATTAAGTCACATTGTGAGACATTAAGTCCCATTTTGAGACACTGTCACAATTGTGAGATACTGTTGCAAATGTGAAATATTAAGTAACATCTGAGATATAGTCACGTTTGTGAGATACTGTTGAAACCGTGAGATATTAAGTCACATTGTGAGACATTAAGTCCCATTTTGAGACACCGTCACAATTGTGAGACACAGTAACAACTGTGAAATATTAAGTAACATCTGAGATATAGTTACATTTGTGAGATACTGTTGCAACTGTGAGATATTAAGTCACACTGTGAGACATTAAGTCCCATTTTGAGACACCGTCACAATTGTGAGACACAGTCACAACTGTGAAATATTAAGTAACATCTGAGATATAGTGACATTTGTGAGATACTGTTGTAACTGTGAGAAATTAAGTCACATTCTGAGACATTAATGGAGAAGTTCAGCTCCAGAACAAAAATTTACAGATAATTTACTCACCCCCTTGTCATCCAAGATGTTCATGTCTTTCTTTCTTCAGTCGTAAAGAAATTATGTTTTAGTGGAATTATGGTGGATTTCAATGGTGCCCCCAAATTTGAACTTCCAAAATGCAGTTTAAATGCAGCTTTAAAGAGTTCTAAATCGAAACGATTGATTATTTTCTAAAAAAAAAAATTACAATTAATTTATTTTTTAACCTCAAATGGTCATCTTGTCTAGCTCTGCGTGTACTCTGTGTATTCCCGTTCAAGACAGTTAGGGTAGGTTGAGAACTCCCATCTCATTTTCTTCTTCAACTTCAAAATCATCCTACATTGTTGTTTTACCTTTTTTGGAAATGTCGTTTGATCTTCTTTGCACATTCACTTTGTAAACACTGGGTTGGTACTTCTGCCACGATGTAGGAGGATTTTGAAGTTGGAGGAGAAAATTAGATGGGAGTTTTTTCATAACTTCTTTACTACTGAAGAAAGAAAGACATGAACATTTTGGATGACAAGGGGGTGAGTACATTATCTGTACATATTTTGTTCTGGAAGTGCTCCTTTAAGTCACATACAAGGTTGCAACTGTGAGATATTAGATCACATTGTAAAAACTTACGTCAATATTATGAGATACAAAGTCACAAGTAACACTGAGATATTAAGTAACATTGTGAGACATGAGAGTCATAATTATATGATATAGTGACACAATAGTAAGAAAAATGAAGACTTTCTTGATTTTGAGGTATAGATATAGACACTTAGGCCTCCTTTTTTTTTATCAGTATTTGAGTTTAAAGGAAGCGGTTGTGGCACTGCCTGCACTAAAAGAGAGCAGATTGCTCACAACACATTACGCACTTGCTTTGTTACGGTAATAACGGGATAGCCTGCAGTGTAGACACGGTGTAAAATGCTCTACTGAGAACACATTCAAACATTGGCGCCAGTGGATTGGATAACTCCTGCACAGCTGTTTGACTGTAGCCAGTCAGCCGTGACGCCAGTCCGAGTAAACAAGCAGCGCTTCCAAAGACCAGGTGCGAACTGACAGACAAGTGCCTGATGTTCACACATAAACATAATACCACATCTCCCTCCCTGCCATATGCATACAAAGCAGTAAACGTACAGTTTGAAAGGGATGTCAAATTGGAGAAAGAAATGAGGAATGAGATCAGGACATAAAGCAAGCTGGACTCGAACCTGCCAGGTTCCTTGTGGCTCAATATGTCTGTTAACTAGGCATTAGTGCAAAAAAGAATAAAATTTAGATAAAGTATGACTACAATAAGTGTCAAAAAGTACTTTCCCAAGTTCTGATTGAGACGAGAGTGTCAGTGGGTGAGATTTCAGTGAGGGGAGATAAACACAAGTGGAATGTACAAGTTCAACAGAGAACGGCAAGAGGTCCTCAGAGATAAGCTGTGACAAGAGACTTCAATGGGCTAACCACTTCCTCCTGCGCACATCCGCTTTATCTCTCTCTCCTTCATTGTAAATATTTAGCACTGAAGTGAAAAAGAAGAGAATAAATACTTTTGTGTGTCAGGGAACCTGCTATGAATGAAAAACTCAGAGTTAGTAGTTCTTTGAGTCCTCTAAATACATACAGTTGAGGTCGAAAGTTTACATACACCTTGCAGAATATGCAAAATGTTAATTGTTTTACCAAAATAAGAGGGATCATACAAAATGCATGTTATTCTTTATTTAGTGCTGACCTGAATAAGATATTTCACAAAAAAGACGTTTACATGTAGTCCGCAAGAGAAACAGTAGTTGAATTTATAAAAATTACCCTGTTCAGAAGTTTACATACACTTGATTCTTAATACTGTGTTGTTACCTGAATGATCCACAGCTGTGTTTTTTTATTTAGTAATAGTCGTTCACGAGCCCCTTGTTTGTCCTGAACAGTTAAACTGCCTGCTGTTCTTCAGAAAAATCCTACAGGTCGTACAGATTCTTTGTTTTTTAAATTTTTGTTCGTTAAATTTAACTTATTTTGTCTTCTGGGAAACATGTAAGTATCTTCTGTAGCTTCTAAACGGCAGTACTAAATGAAAAAAAAAAAGATATTTAGGCAAAATAAGAATAATGTACACATCTTCATTCTGTTCAAAAGTTTACACCCCCTGGCTCTTAATGCAACGCTTTTCCATCTGAAGCATCAGTGAGCATTTGAACCTTCTGTAGTAGTTGCATAAGAGTCCCTCAGTTGTCCTTAGTGTGAAAAGATGGATCTCAAAATCATACAGTCATTGTTGGAAAAGGGTTCATATACACTAAAATGCTGTAAAAATGCAAAAAACTATTAAAAACAGCTGTAAATCATTCAGGTAACAACACAGTATTAAGAATCAAGTATATGTAAACTTTTGAACAGGGTCATTTTTTTTATAAATTCAACTACTATTTCTCGTGGACTATATGTAAACATATTTTATGTGAAATATCTTATTCAGGTCAGTACTACATAAAAAAAGAACCCATGCATTTTGTATGATCCCTCTTATTTTTCTAATTAACATTTTGCAGATTCTGCAAGGTGTATGTAAACTTTTGACCTTAACTATACATACATGCATGCAGCATTATTCTTAGAGGTTATTTTTCCCCTTTCCATTCAGTAGAATAGGAATAAAATTATCTTTTTTAAATACTTTTTCAGAAATCTGTTTAGTTTTAAACTAGGGTGCATAAAATGCCCCGCCCATTTGATTTCTTAATTTTTGTGGTGGGGTGAGATGATCTCTTTGACCAGCAACTACCCAGAACACCACATGACAAAGTATTAAAAACCAATAAGAGCACCTTCGCAACCACATACTGTAGGCAACCACTGACCATACCTTGAGTTGTGTGTTTTACTTAATTTCCTCAAAATTAAGCTACACTGTGTATTAGTTATGTTTTAATAATGAATTAAAAATTAAAATGTAATAAATAAAAATCAGACCTCAAACTCAGATTTCAAACCTTCCAGCGACGCCTACAGAAAAACAGTATCACTGTAATCTAGAGTAGATTCTCACTAGAGTGACAAAAGCACCTGCACTTCTAAAGAAATCTTCAGCTACATTAAACACGCAGGCTGCACTTTGCCTTCATTTCATGTGGTCGCAGAGAGGAGGGACAGGAAAAGATGACGAACGCAATGAGATATACATAAACATACACCGTTCCTGTGCGTGCTAAGTACTGTAATCTACCTGATACTGTAAAGAATAACACAATCCTGCTCATGCCTACCATTAGGGATAAACGCATAAACGGCAAAGAGCTCTAATCTTGCTTGCTCAAAGTCTGTTTTCTTTTCTTTTTTTCCTTTGGTGAATAGTTAAAAAACATGCACAAGTGAGCGTAAATGTGTGCATTAGTGTGCCTACTGGCAGCTGGGTTATTTTGAGAAAGTGAAACAGAGACGGAGACACAGGGACAAAGTGAAAAGGACAAAGAGAAAAACTTGACGTCTAACATGTGCAGAGGGCCCGTCGCCCTCCTTGGCCCATCCGTTCAGGAAAAGCTGCGTGAAGCTGATAGGAGGCCCGTCTGCCCTCTCGCTCTATCAGACCACAGGGCTCCGCACGGGCACAGACCAGATCCACACAGGGGTCGCCAAAGGGACCTTTGCGGAGTTAAATGCCCTAATAAACGATACAAAGACCTGCCCTATGATGTAGCGATGAGACTCAGCGCCAAACAGCAAGTTACCTTCGATAAGAGGAACCGCTTCTTTGTGTTATCTGACATGAGAGTCCCTGATCGCAGTATTGTTTATCAGTCAGTCACTGTAACGAGTAAATGTCGTTTACACAGCTATAAGCAACAATACTAAGGGCCAGGTTTACTAAATAGGGGGAAATTAGCATTAGAGCGCAATTCCATAAATGCACAGATGGGAGGGGAAATTCTGTGTGTGATTTACTGACAATGCACACATTAAAGAACACAGACGCAGCCAGATCATTTCCATAATGACCAGTGCAATCTACCAAGAGCAGCGCAATTACTGCCTGCTTTAAGACATGCTTTTTTTGGGCGTTAAATTAAAGCAATAAGCCCAAAGAAGCCTTGGTTTACAGTGAACCCCCTTAGCGGTTATAAATTCACTGTAAATCATGGCTTCACAGGGCTTACTGCCATTATAAACCAATTGTTCCATATACGTAGTAAGGTTTCACAAAATAAAACAGAGCAAATAAAGTGTATTGATATTAATAAAAACAATATTTTTCCGCTAAACAATGTATCTCCTCAGAAAGAATAAAACTATCGAGCAGAATCAAGGACTGGAACTATCCGTTTTATAAAATGGGGCAAATACCAGTAATATTATGTGCGAAAATGTTCGTAAATAACGTTGCGTGATTCATTTTAATACTCTCCTCACATAAATTTTGCGTTTGAAGGGGAAACTCCTACAAATGCATATTCAATAAGGTCAGGAGCAAAAATAACTGCGTCCATGCCTTTTCAGGGCTAATTCTTCAATGCATGTCTTTAGTAAATCCTGACAGTACTATTTTAGAGGCAAAAGACGGTCTGCGCTGGCGCAAGCTGTTAGTAAATCTGGCCCTAAGTAGTCTGACTGCGAAAAATGACTGATTAACTGTAGTTCCAAATAAAACTAAGCCGTGTAGCACTTTGAACCTTTTAATCTTGCCCAAAGCAACTTTTTATTGCTCAGAAGCTGCTCTTTTAAAGACTTTTTGGAGTTATCAGTTATGGCAGTATCAGCTTCGTCTAGGATAAAATGCTCATAAAGTGAAAAAGTATCTTAAGCTCATCAAGGATGCATTTATTTGATTAAAAATATGGCAAAAATGCTAAAAAGAGTCATTTTGTGAATATTGCAATGTAAGACAACTGGTTTCTATTTAAATATATTTTTAGACTTATGTGACGACTGCAAGCTGAAACACATGATGCTTCAGAAAACCTTGTAATATTCAATTGTTCGTACAGATACTGTCAAATAAAATTCTAGGACTTTCAAGGACTTTTAAAGCACTACTTTTTTGATTTGCGAACCCGCTTCGAATTTCCTATCCTATCTAAATCAAATGATTCGCAATACACGACTTGAGATTCCGATCTAAATCGATTGATTCATGACATGCAAAGTTCTGATCTAAGTCAAATGATTCGCGAACCTGAAGTCCTGATCTAAATCAAATGATGTTTTGGTTTAGGCCATGTCCACACTAATACATTTTCGTTTGAAAACGCATCTTTTTCTCTCCGTTTTGGCCTTCCGTCCACACTGAGACGGCGTTTTTGGTCAAGGAAAACTGAGCTTTTTGAAAACGCTCTCCAAAGTGGATAAATTTGAAAACGCCGTAAAAAGATGACGCATGTTTAGCCATGTGACACATATTGTACTAAAGATACCTATGTTTATACCTGTAATTGTTGCTGTTATGTGCTATTCACTTCTACACTGCTGCTAAAGATATATTTGTACACTCTTCATATTACAGTCCTAAAAAAGATGACAGAAAATGTACTCAGTTGCTGTCCTGACTCCTGCAGTTGAACGTGACGCTGCTTTTTAGATCAAACATGAGAGCGTGCGACATGGACATGTCAGTGAATGATGAGATATTTCTGTAAATAAACTGATCCTGCCAAGAATTGCGTTAAAACTTATGTCTGTTCCGTCTGTATCACCTAAGTGAGTTTTTACGCATGCGCAGTATGGCGAATTTAACGTTTCCCTACGTTTCAGTGTGGATGAGAAACATTTGGAAAACGCTAGTGTGGACAGAGAGCGTTTTAAAACTAAAACTCCATTTTCAAATGTGTCCGGATTAATGTAGACGTAGCCTTAGTTTTCATTTGGTTGCAGTATCACCTGTTTTCCTTTTGTTCTAATTTCCCGGTCCTTGTTTGCTACTATGGTTTCTAATTGACGAGTTGTCACCTGTTCCTCATTTGAGTTCATTATTTGAGTGTATTTAAGTTTCTCTTTTTCATTCTGTTGCCGTCTGGTACTGTCTGTGTTAAGACACTCTGTTACATTTGTCTTCTAACATGTGGATTATTCTGAGTTTGGTTTATTAAAGACCCTTTTGTTTTTGAATACCTATTTGGACTATTTTCATCATCCTCTTCTGAACTGGATTGTGACAGGTTCCAGCTGAAATGATTCATGTGATTGATTTGGTTCATCTGTTCCTCTTTTTGTGTCTTCAGTACTACTGTCAGTACTTCTACTGGTTTAGCTTGATAGTTTTACGACATTAACTAAAAAAAAGGCAAAAAAAAAAAAAAAAAAAAAATTTGCTTTTTTTGTAATTGCGTCAAAAGACATGTGCTTATTGAAAAAATTAATAACTTATTTCATAAATACATTGTCTTTCAAGTACTTCTTCAGGAATATTGCTATTTTTAAAGGTTTTAGGCCTTAAAATGTAAAAGTCAAGGTCAAATTTAAATCCTTCAAGCACTTTAAGCACCTTATACGAACTGTTTTTTTTTTTTTTTTTTACCAATTTTGAATATTTTTGGGGAAATCATAATACAATATCAGGATTCTTTGATGAATAGAAAGTTCGAAAGCATTTTGTCATCTTTTTGTAACATCATGAATGGCGTAACTGTCACTTTTGATCAGTTAAATGCGTCTATCTTTGCTAAAAGTATTAATTTCTTAAAAAAAAAAAAAAAAAAAAAAGAGCTTATACAGCAGTAAAACATACTTATACTGCTGTTTATTTCATGCTGGTCTTCCAGCCATGCTAGCATCACTAACAAGAACTAGGTCAACCACCAACTTCACCAGAAAATCTATGCATACAGATGAGCAGTGTTTGAATCTCTGACCTTTCATTGCAGATGTGCGAGACTTTCTAAAGAAACGTGGGATTACTAAAGTGTGAAGAGTCAAACGTCTCTCTTTGCTCTCCATTTAATCTAATTGCTGTCTCGAAAACACCTGCAATATTAGAGATCTCATATGTGACTTTTCTCGCCTGTGAGGTGTTTTGTGTGGTTACACACATCTATTTGACTCAAACATGTTCACACATATGTGTACAGGGACAAAGAGGGCAGGAGGTCACAGTCATCTCGACACCCAATGAGGTTTATCATGCTTTTCTAACTGCTTTCCACACCCCACCCAACCAATCCAGTCCCACCTTTATGAACTAACTCTCATACGCACGAGCGAACACCTGGGTTGAACTCAGATTTATCGTTTCATCATTTCATGTGGTTGCTCCAGGGAGGGGCAGGAAAGGCAGAGACAACTAAATGCATGTAAGGGAACATCGTGAAATAAAACACGCTCTCTCTCACACATACACACACTTTTCGAAGGTGATTCAGCTCTTCTGTTGAGTGAAATCACTGGCTGATTGGTTTACAAATGCCACTTTTTCATTTTCTATTATAGATCACAATGGTGACATTTCAGATGAATTATATGCGCCTTTGAAAGAATGTGTGTGTGTGTGTTTAGGGGGCCTTGAAACCAGAGCAACCTGTTGCAGCCTCTTTTTTTCATTCAGCTTAATAACAGGGTGACCTGACATGAACTTTGTCACTCACTAAATGAGTTTGACTGTTCATTTCAACCTTTTCAGTCTGAAGTCTTTTCAATTCCTTTTACGTTCTCTCACATCTGGCTCAGGGTCAAATGGAAAGACTGAGACTACAAAGAGGTTTGGCACACTGTCCTTAAAACATACACAGGAGAAAGCTGGTTTGTACTAGTACTGGTACTGAAGGTCTGACATCCAGCACTTGTTCCAAAGACAGTTGACCTTAAAACTAAATTTTGTACTCACCCTCATGTCATTTCAAACTATTAAGACTAGGTTTTGTGGAAATTTTGGTTAGCTATTTTCTTTACATCAAAACACACATTGACTAGGGATCAAGCTACAACACACAAAATATGGACTTATGTGTTATATTCCAATTCTCCTAAAGAGAGCTATATGTGAAGAATAGTGCTGTCAAATCGATAAATCATGATTAATCGCATCCTAAATAAAGGTTTTGTGATTACACAGTATATGTGTGTGTATTGTGTATATTTACATGTAAAAAAATTTAAATACCCACACATACATGTGTATATTTTAGGGCTGTCAATGATTAATCGCGATTAATCGCATACAAAATAAATGTTTAACTTTGTCTAATATATGTGTGTGCAAACAAACAAATTCATATATATATTTTAAAAATATTTACACGTATGTATTTATTATAATTTTTTTAATATATATATATATATATATATATATATATATAAAGATATTTTGTACATAAATATATCTCTTGAATATATACATTAATTTGTGTGTATGTTAATTTAATTAATTTGTGTTTATATATACATAATAATTACACACAATACACACACATATATTAGGCAAAGCCAAACTTTTATTTTGTATGTGATTAATCACAATTATTCGTTTGACAGCCCTAATAAATTTATATGTTTTATTTTGAGTGCGATTAATCACGATTAATCAATTTGAAAGCACTAGTGAGGAACAAAAGTGAAATTACAGTTCACTCATAATCTTTGTTTGTTGTAAAGTGACAACAATCTAAAAACTGGTGTGAGGCATCTTGATGTACCAAGTTTGAATATGCTTGTATTAATAGTTGTCATAAGAGAGCAATCGTGTTACTTTTATGCCACTTTTCGGTCATTTTTGCAGCTCAACAGTGCTCATCTCCACTGATATTAAGTGTATGGAAAAGAGCACATGGACATTCTGGAAAATAACTCTTCATGTGCTCCACAAGTCATGCAGATTTGAAGCTGCAAGAAAATTAATTTCCGTTTTTGGATAAACAGCCTCTTCCAAACAGCAAAAATGTTTGATTTGCTATAGCTCTAATCTAGCTAGTAATCTTGTATAAGTAAGTTAGGGGCCCACGGAGGAGTGATTACCGTCAACCATACTTAATGTAATACAATGATCCAACATGCTTCACATACCAGTGTCACACACACACACACACACACACACACACACACACACACACACAGGCCTGCACTGTACCAAACCACACAGTCCTTAATTACTGTAGTCATTCAGCTGATGAATAAATTTTACCTTCAAAATGTAAAAAAAAAAAAGTTTTTAAAAATCATAATTTGCCATAATTTACTCATCCTCATATCATTCTAAACCTGTGTAACTTTTGAAAAACATTAAAAAAAGTCTATATTTAGGAGTTTAAGCATGTTGCGCTGAAACCGTATTGTAATTATTAGAATGGCCAAAGACTAGCGGTCTCCACGTAAAACTGATCGTGCAGACCAAACCGTAAGTCGTAGAGACTTGAAACTTAGAGAAACGGTAGTACTCACACCACCTACAATGTGACCAAGGCTCGCCTCAATCGGCCTGATGGGGGCGCTACAGCGATCAAAAGTATGAAATCGCTTATAACTCCTAACTCACAGGCTCAACTCACGCTAGACAAAACGCATGACTCAGATTTGATTAAAATTTGCAAACTAGTCCTAAGTTTTCCACCCAATCAGAACCAAACTAGGGCAGAAAGATTCTCTGGAGAGTGAAAATCAATTATCAGAAACAAAAGTTGAACTTTTGACTCACGTCACAAACGGGCGCCAATACTTTCGAAAGGGGCAGGACCACTTTTAGTAAAATGCCTATAACTCCCGAACGGAATGAGATATCTGTAAGCACTCAATCTGAGGTCACAGGAAAAAGACGTTGTGGAGTTTGGCCACTTGGTGGTGCAATAAGAGGGAAAAACTATAAAAAAGATATAACTATGCAAGCATTTGTCCTATCAACATGAAAAACGCTGTGCGCGGTCATGGTCCAAAGTGCCACATATGTCTATAAGGACATTTGCGTATCTCTAAAAAAATAAAAAAATAAATAACATGGCCATCATTGGCCAATAAAGTTTGAGGACGTATTAGACAATTTTTTAAGGCTGTAAACGATTGTACATTGCGCATTTTTTGCACAGACATGCGATATTCATATCATATCATAGAACTCCTCATTCCGAACAACTTTTTCTCTAGAACCACTGCTGTCAATCAAATCATTTGTTAAATGATTGAGAAGATGTAAAAAAAACTACTTTTGTAAACTAGCTAACTACATTTTCTTTCTTAATGCATATTTGGGTTTTATTCTGAATTTTTTTTGGTCACAAATCCCACTTGCTCAAATGCTTGCTGTTTAAAAGTTTGGGGTCTATAAGATTTTTAATAAAATGTTTTAAAGTTTTTTTTTAAAGTCTCCAACACTGCATTTATTTGATCAAAATACAGTAAAAATATATTTTAAATATTATATTATTTAAAAATAATATATTCAAAAATGTAATTTATTACTGTGTTGGCAAAGCTGAATATTCAGCATCATTACTCCAGTCTTCAGTGTCACATGATCATGCAGAAATTATTTAAATATACTGATTTGATGCTCAATAAACATTCTATTATTATCACTATTTTGTTATTTTATTTTTATAGATTTTTTTTATATTATTTTTTTTTAATGTTAAAACAGCTGTGCTGCTTCATATTTTTGTGGAAACAGATGTTTTTCAGCATTTATAGGTTAAAGTAAACCATTTGTTGTACCAAATGTAAAAGTCTGTACTTTCTCTTGTGATGAATTTAGATTATCTTATTAAAAAAAAAATAAAAAAAATTCACTCACGCCAGACTTTTGAAATGCAGTGTATGCAACAGCCCAACCTCTAAAGCTAGGATACTTTCAGGAAGTGACATCACCTTTTTGCAGAGGAAGAAGAATGGACACACACAACCAGGCCAAGGTCATGTGAGAAAGCCTTATCTATTCTCTTTTCATCTCTGGCTTTATTCCCGCAAACAGAAAAAGTGTGCGCAAACACCCTCTCACACACACGCACATTCATCTCTTTATCATGGCTTTCCCACATCAACAAATGTCCACTCACTTCCTTTAGCCCTCACAGTGAATGAAAACTGCTTCTGAGAAATTCTAAAGTAGGTTTTCTTCTGCCATTCACACATCTATCTTCAGAAAAGAGAGCCGTATTGTATTGTAAGTTGACATGCTGCACGTGTGGTAACGGTTCATGTCACAAGCCACTGAGAAAAATACAGACTTCCAGTAAGGCACCAAGCATCGAGGGTCTTTCTGCCCACTGGTATCCACTCAGCAGCAGCCTCCCCTGAGAGAGAAAGAAAGCGAGAAACGGAATGGAGGGACCCCCTTCTGAGGGAACACCCTCTGAAGGCAAGCACCTGGCCTTTGAATGCATGTATGGGAGCAAACGTGCCTTTGTGGGTGTGTGCATTTGTGTGTTTGTTATGAGTGTGTTTGCACGTGCGCGTATGTGTGTTACAGGATGCGAAGCCCCCCCCTCAACTAGCCCCCAGAGGCCCCAGGGGTGTGTGTGTTATTAAGAGATGGTGTAAAGAATAACACACCTCCTGTCCCTCCCCTGTTATTTCTCGCTCTGTCTCTAATTCTCCTCTCCAATACAGAAAAAAAGAAAAAAGAAAGAAAAAAAATGAAGATAACTTAAAATAAAAAGCTAATAATAATAATAAAAAAACGGCTGACCAGGTGAAATTTTGATACAATTTCTCATTAGCAGAATATTTGTTACATTGATCTACCTCAAGCAAGTGGATGTTTTTATGCAAATACTGACAATCATATTTATATCGTTGCTTTTCCATTTCACATTTTTATGCATTTTTATACACTTTTTTTTTTTGCATTTTCCATCTCACAGTTGACATTTGTTTTGCATCATAATTAAATAAATAAAATTAAAAATGAAACTATCAAAAATCATTTTCAGAAATTTAAATATACTTAAAAACTTTAAAAAATACAATTATTTATTGAAATTATTTTGTTGAAATAAGATGGACTAAAAAAAATAAAATTTAATTGAATTTAAAACTGATTAATGAAAAATAAAAATAAAAATGACAAAAGCATAAAGCTACACTGTAAAAAATAAAACAATTTGTTGAGTCAGCTTAAAATAATTTGTTACCCTGCTGCTTTAAAATTTTAAGTTCAGTCAACTAAAATAAGTTTAGTCAACCTGAAATGTTAAGCTGTACTAAGTAACAATTTAGATATTTGTGTTTGCTAAACTTAACAGATGGGTAAGTAACCCAGCTGCCTCAAAAATTTAAGTTGATTCAACTCAAATCTCTAAGTTGTCACTTAGTATAATTTAACATTTCAAGTTGAATAAACCTTTAACGTTTTTTACAGTGTACCAAAACAAGCCAAAATTAAAATATTTAAAAAAAAAAGCTAATTCTAAACATGAATAGATACTATAATAGTATATTAGTAATATCAAATAGCATTAATTCTGGTAAGTGGATGATCAATCTAAACATTATCTGCAACTTTAACAGCTTCCCTCTTCTGCTGATGTAACCAAGACCAAGTGGGTGGTGAAAAGTAGTATTAACCAATAATATCACAGTCGAACATTCATAATTCAATCAAATGCTAAAGGATAAATCGAGTCTAGTCCTATAATAAATTCAGAAATCTCCACAGAACGTCATATCCACAAAGATCTACTCATCTTTAATCTTTTCTGTCTTCATTTAGCAATCCTGTTGGCTACTTTGATAATGTTTTCAGCAAAAAAGTGTGTAGGACTCGCAGTCCTGTATTCAGATCCATCCCACAGAATTGCACAGATTTTCCCCAAACAATCAGTGCGAAAAACATGAAAAAAGGTCACAAATCTGTGCGGGCCTACGCATGTACGTCATGTTTTTAATGCAGAGAAAAGGATTCAGCTGCAGTTTTTTTTTTCCAGACTCGTATTTGAGTTTTATAAAACTTGATTTAGTGGGAGTTAGCATCATCATTTATTTCCAAGTGCTTTAATAGGATGGTAAAACTGCTACATGTCGTACAGCAGAGTCAAATCTGCAGACAGCCTGACGACGAGTTTTGTTGTCAAACTCTGGTGCCCCCCCCGTCTCCACGGCCAGGGTGAGAGAGTGTGTGTGTCTTTTTCAGGGGAGGGAATGTCGCTATTTTCCAGCCACTCAGCAGGAAACGCATCATCAGTCATTGTGGGAGACGTGTGCACTGTTTTTACAGGAAAGTGCAAAAATAACCTCAAGCCAAAGGTTCCACCGGAGCCACTGGACTCAACATGACAAAGGTCCAGTAGCGGCTGAAGTTTTACATTAAAGGAAAAGAATATCACCGCAGAGGTCAGAGAAAAAGGTCATGTTTGATTTAGCCATGGTTTTAATGAGATCCCTTTGGAGCAACAGATGTAATAGGATCCAAAATAATTTTTGCCAATCACAAATGAATTAAGAAAATGTACCTACCATAATATAATAATAAAAAAATAATGTTATGAATAATAAAAAATGAATAGATTTAATTAATATTAGACATTTTTTTATATAATTTTTCCACAAGAAAAAGTAATGCAATAACAAATAATACAACTTACAATTTAGATCTTTTTTTTTTTTAAGTATGTAATTATTTAATTATTTTATTGTATAATTATCTATCTGTCTATCTATCTATCTATCTATCTATCTCTCATGGAAGCCTGTTTCTGCCAATGAATTAAAAAAAACTTTTTTCCTGACAATTGTGTGATACAAACGCACAACTGCATATTATAAAGTTACAATTTCGAGACAAAAAAACTGAAAAAAAAATTATGAAGAATTATGAGTTTATATCTCACAGCTCTGGCTTTATTTCTCAGAATTGCGAATTTATATCACACAGTTCTGAAAAAGTCAAAATTGTGAGTTTATATCTCACATTTATGACTTCAGAACTGGCAATTGCAAGTTTGTCACACAAATCTGACTTTATAATTCGCAGTTGCAAGTTTGTATCATGCAATTCTGAAAAAAGTCAAAATTGCGAGTGCAAATCTCACAATTCTGACTTTATAATTTTAAAGTTTATGTCACACAATTCTGAGAAAAAAAGTCAAAATTGCAAGTTTATATCATAATTTTAAAAAAGGTAAAAATTGCGAGTTTATATCTCACAATTCCAACTTTATAATTCGCAATTGCAAGTTTATGTCACACAATTCTGAGATGAAAAGTCAAAATTGCATGTTTATATCTCACAATTCTGACATTATCATTTGCAATTGCAAGTTTATATCACATAATTCTAAGAATAAAAGTCGAAACTGCGAGTTTATATCTTGCAATTGCGAGTTTGTATGTCATAATTCTGAGAAAAAGTCAGAATTGTCCCACATATCTTTAATCGTCACCACAAAGAAAAGAAATCGAAACTTCAGGCATCATAGACAAACTTCTGACGATAAAAACACTACAAGACGCTCAAGTCATGAAAGACATTTTATATACTCAAAAAGTATATATTTCAATAATAATGTACTATTTATGAAAATGGAAACGAGGAAAAGAAGAAGAGCGTGTGCAGGCATTCTCAGAGCATGATTTACACACACAGGAAGGACATGGACTGAGAAGTCTAATCAATGCTGAGAATGATTAGTGGCAGAAAATAAAACAGGGGAAGTCATTCATCAGTGTTTTCTCAGAGAGAGCTGCTTTCAAGATACTGCGTCTCTGTAACAGAGACACACGGATGCAGCAGCAGAACTGGACAACGAAGACATCTGTAGGTCAGTGACCCTTGTTAAGAAGAGCGGGATGTCAGAGGGACAGGAAAGCTTGGAGTTATACAAAACGATGCTGTAACACGATTCTTTTTTAGGTTAAAAGCATGAACATTCTGTCATTATTACTCACCCTCATGTCGTTCCAAACCTTTAAGACATTTGTTCATCTACGGAACACACATTAAGATATTTTTGAGCAAATCTGAAAGCTTTCTGAACCTTCAGACAAGGACCAGAAAGGTAGGAAAGGCTTTCAGATTTCATAAAAAATATCTTAATTTGTGTTCCGAAGATGAACGAAGGTCTTACAGGTTTGGAACGACATAGGTGTGAGTAATTAATGACCGAATTTCATTTTTGGGTGAACTGTCCCTTTAAGCATGACAATATGCTATCGGAAACGCTGCACGATGTTGATGAAAGCAGTTCGAGTCAACTTCACCGACGTCCCTGTGTAAACACAAGCCGCTGTGTTTTCTGATGGAACGTGGAGGAAATGCTTTAAGGAACGCGGTGCAGATGGAAATGAGCGCAGTGCTCAGGAATGGAGGATGTTTGACGCTTTTCCCTAGTAACCCCCTTTCCCTTCCATTCCTCCTCCTCCTTCTCTCCTCTCCCTCTCTCCACAATGCTGAAGGAGTTGTTGTCACCTCCTGTGATTGTGCAGTAGGGCCAGAGTACAGTGGGGCCTATGAAATACCCTCCGCTTTCTTTTAGTGACCCCGGCGACCCCAAATGCCTCTGAACTCAGCGAGAGGAATCCCACGAGCGAGAATTTTTAGACAGAAATGGGAACACAGGGCATATATATGCTCTGGAGGGTGTAGCCGTGCTTTAAGAACAATGCAGACCTCCCATGATACCTCCACCACAACGAATGTGGCGTCAACAAGGTGCGTTGCTCTATATGACAGACAAGATCTGACAATGATATGGAGAGGTTTACCACCGTCTGGGTGTTGGTGACCTTTCATAGACATACGCTTTGAAAGACGATACAGCTGTCCTGAACAACCCAAACCTGGTAGATTCCACCTTTGCACTTTCCTGTGTTTTTATATATTCATCTATAATAAAAAGGTAAATAAATGAAACATTAACCTTAATAATTAAACACCAAATCAGCATATTAGCTGAAAAGTTAGCAATGCCGTCATAGGAATAAATTACATTTTACAATATATTAAAATAGAAAACAGGGTTTTAAATTGCAATCATATTTCACAATATTACAGTTTTTATGTATTTTTGATCAAATAAATGCAGCCTTGGTGACACCTTTTTCAAAATCATTAAATGTATTACCGAAACAGATTATTATAATAAGGGGTAGATTTAGAATTTGACAATGTGAAGAGGTTTTCTTTTTCCCAAAAACCCAAACATGACCTTACATAGCTGCTTTGAAACAATCCATATTGTATTAAGTTTTATATAAATACAGGCGATCTGTAGGAATCTGTGCATAAAATACCATCTATCTTTGCTACTGTCCACCATGTTACCTTTACTGGGTAACACAGGTGACAGCTAACTTAGTTGACATTTTTAGTGTTTTGGGCCTATACTCAACATGGACGCCTAGAACTACTGAGCATATGGTATGTTTAGAAATATATTTTCTTAAACAAAATTGTCCTGTTCATAATCAATTGTCCTGTTAAAATTTGCAGCAATAATACTTGTGTAACACCGTTGACAGTCAATTAATCCACTCCTGACACAGACAATATTAGGGGAAAGAGAGAGAACAACCTCTAGTGTTTCATCAATGTGCTTCTAGAGGAAATATCATCATACAGATGGTTTTTCAGACACAAAAAAATCTATAATCACAATAAACACTTATTTTTGAAGCACACACCCAAATGTCTTGCTAACCTAATCTAACATCTAACTGGAGGCAAAACTATGTATACAAATATATATTTGAGGTAATTTTTATGCTTAAATGCAGAGTAGAGCAACTTTACAAAATCAGACAGCTGAATACCAGGGTTGTATGTGATATAAACATCATTTTTGAACAAATGATATGGCTTTTTCAACATATAGTAGTGTGATTGGGAAAAATATAATTGTGTACTAGACAATTAAGCATTGGGGCTTTATACTGATGAAAATACATTAAAAATATACTTCACGGACATGAGATGTACCCACAATTATAGAATGACCCATATACTAACTTTTTTATATGAAAACTATCTATCACTGAATGCATTCTTTGAATGAATGAATTACCATCCAAACAATAAAAAAAAATCTTGACAGAGCACCACAATAAAAAGTCAAAAAGGTGGCTGGTCTTTTGTGGTATGCAAAGGCACAGTGAGAGGTCTGATTTCTTGTGGTGTGGCTTTGACAAATAAAACAAATGTCTTATTGTCTTGCTTTCTGGAATAATTAGCTAAACTTGGCACGGCTTCAACTCTGATGAGTCCAGGGAATTTTTCCAGCTAAAATGCATATGTCTTCCCGTAGCAAGCGCAAACAAGTTTTTTTAGGAATGTCTCTGGCAAGCTAAGGGGTAAATTCCTGTCTATCTTATACCTATTTCTGTGCTCATCATGAAAGACAGAATAGGCTTCCATGGTTTATTCTTATCTGCAGGAATGCTACACCTCAGTGCAATTCAATGAAAATCATTTCAATTCAAATTTAGTTTTCCGCTATAGATGTAATCAGGCACTCAGACACCCATTCAGCTACAAAAATTTCAACTAATTTACCTGAAGTCAAATTTGAAGGGACAGTTCACCCAAAAATGAAAATTCTGCCATATATCTCACCCTCATGGTGAACTTCTAAGATGCCTGCGAGTTTGAACTTCCAAAATGCAGTTTCAATGCAGCTTCAAAGGGCTCTAAACAATCCCAGCCGAGGAAGAAGGGTCTTACGTAGCAAAACGATCGTTCATTTTTATAAAAAAACTAAAATGTATATATTTTTAAACCTCAAATGTTCGTCTTGTCTGGCGCTGCCAAGCGTATGCGTACTCCGTGCAGTCCTGTTCAAGACAGTTAGGGTATGTCAAAAAACTCCCATCTAATGTTCTCCTCCAACCTCAAAATCATCCAAGTTGGAGGAGAAAATGAGATGGGAGTTTTTCGACATACCCTAACTGTCTTGAACCGGAATGAACCGGAGTAGACACAGAGCTACACAAGATGAGCATTTGAGGTTAGAAAGTATATAAACGGTTTTTTTTTTTTTTTTTTTTTTTTAAGAAAATAACCAATCGTTTTGCTAGATAAGACCCTTATTCCTCAGCTGGGATCGTATTTTGGAAGTTTAAACTCACTGGCACCATAGAAGTCCACTATATGGAGATGATTCCTGAAATATTTTCCTCAAAAAACATAATTTCTTCACGACTGAAAAAAGAAAGATATGAACATCTTGGATGACAACGGGGTGAGCACATCACCTGTAAATTTTCATTCTGGAAGTGAACTACTCCTTTAATGACAGAATTTTTCATTTTTTGAATGAGCTATCACTTTAATTCAGTCCAAATCCAATCATTCATTACCAAACAATTTGACCAAATCTACTCCAATACAACAATTACGTCAATTAAAATGTTTCCGGTCAAAAATGACCAGAATTTTTACATTTTACTGGCAAATCTCTCATCACCAAATCTTGGATACCTTCTCTTTGTCAACTAGTTTTCTTTTAATAAGTACAGGTTTTGTGCACCTATGCACATTGGTTTTTAAGTGAAAAAAATTGTGAATAATTTTGCCATGTTTTAGCAAAAGCTTGAAAAAAGAATGAATTCAATATTTGGCAATAATATAGCATAGTGAGAATTTATCAGGCTGGTCATTTTTTGACCAGAGACCAGAAGTTTATCAAAACAGGGTGAAAAAATACTTGTGAAGTACACAAAAGAATCATTTTTAGAAGCTATTAAAGCCTGTACACTGTAAAAAAAAAAAAAAAAAAAAAACACAATTTGTTGAGTCAGCTTAAAATAATTTGTTACCCTGCAGCCTTAAAATTGTAAGTTCGGTCAACTAAAATAAGTTTAGTCAACTTGAAATGTTAAGTTGTACTAAGTAACAACTTAGATATTTGTGTTTGCTAAACTTAACAGATGGGCAAGTAACCCAGCTGCCTTAAAATTTTAAGTTGATTCAACTCAAATATCTAAGTTGTCACTTAGTATAATTTAACATTTCAAGTTGAATAAACTTTTTTTTTTCGAGTTGACTGAACTTAAAATTTTAAGGCAGCCAGGTTACAAATTATTTTAAGTTGACTCAACAAATTGTTTTTTACAGTGTATGAGCAAAGACAGTAAGTCTTAATCGCAATGACGTTAACTAGCATTTTCAGGAAAAAGAAAAACCTTTCCAGGTCAAAAAGACCTGAACAAAACATGAGGGTTTTTGGTGCCAACATTAAAAGGACACATTGTAATAACTTTTCTGAATTCTAATCATAAGTGCATACATTACATTCTTTTTCTGCATTTCACCTTTGGTGCCGACATCCGGTCGTCGTCATTTGACATTTCAGTTTGGGGACTTTTTTCCAGATATCTGATGAATTCAGAGGGTTTTCGCAAGTATCTTTTTGTCACGCTACTGTCCCATGCATGCACACTGATGTAGCTCTAGATTAAAAGCCACAGGTACCCACAGAGCCAAAGTCTGCACCAACTCACAGAGCCACAGTGATGAACTCTTTCATCTGTCTGTGGTACGGTGGAGCAGCGCTGCATGTGCTTTCATTTCATTTTCACCCCTTTCCTCCCTTTCCTTTCTCTCTTTCGCTTTGAGTGTGTGTAAAAGCAAAATGTCCCTCAATTTGCTGCACCTTGCACAATGCTAATTACACACCACCCGTGTTATGCAGAGCAGGTATCATCTACAAACCACAAACTTCAACCTCTGCACACATCACCTGTACATCCTGACATTTATCTATCAGATAAATTCAGAGAAACTGAGTTCACTAACTGTATAAGATAAATGTAAAATTCTAGAATTACCTAAAGCACACTTCAAATCCACAAACAGGTCAAAAGTGACTAGTTTTGGAGAATCAGTGGCCGGTACGCCTACACTCGAAACTTACCAAACGACAAACTAGGATACAAATTGGTATCTGCTCAAGATAAGCTTAAACAAATATTGTGCGTGCCTTGAAATAGCCTGAAAACACTAACGTACAAATGTATAGCTTGCATGTTTGTGCATGTGTGTGTGTGTGTGTGCATGTTAGTAGATGAGGTGAAAGCCTATGGTGAACTTCAAAGCATGTAGAGGTAACAGGGTTCATGTGCTGTAAGCAGGGCTCAGAGTTAAACATTTTTCAAAAGCATGAGAAAGAGGGGGAAGTGAGAAAGCTTGTTTTTTTCTAAAATAACTTAATGAAAACCACATGGGTTCATTTATTAATTCGGGTGAGTAACTCTTGGTGCCGTTAATGACGTTATGAATGGGATTAAATAGTAAAAATGGCAATAAAATGATATGAATGATAAAGGGAGTGTTGAATTACACAAGATGGGCTACAGTAAGGCTCCACACAAGATTGTATCACTACACCACAGACATAGTAACACATCAGTTTTGGGTGCAAACTGCCAAAGCTCTGAAACACAAAGTACATACCATTTTTACAGTGAACACTGAATTCTACCTGTGTGCGTTTTAACTATAATAAAACAACGGCTCACATATTTTAAAAATACATGAGAGTTATAACATACTGGGTGCCAAAACCTCATAAAATGAGTCTAAATGCTATTCTCATTATTTCACTTTGACTTTAAAGGAATGAACATGGACTCCCATTACATGCTTCACAAACTTGGTGGCATGACCTCTAAATTTTGACCTCTGAACCCCAGAGATATTTGAACCACAGGGTAGCATTTTCGCATTTTCACTTCAACCTCCTTGACTTCTATCTGGCAGCTATGCCTAAATTCAAGGCTTGAAACTAAAAAAAAGCTAGCGCATCAGAAGAGGCTTGTGAAGTGAACAAAAGTGATCAGTTTGCACACAATTCTAGCTTTGATTCAGCAACGATAATTAATCTAGAACAAATTTCAGATTCCAGAAACATGCAATTTGTCCACAATGAAACTGATGTGGCCCAAAAGGCTCAATAGCCAACTGACCCTTTGCCAAGAGTTTGATTGACAGGCGATTTGACCAATCATAATGCTGAATCTGCCTTTTTTGTTTGATAAACAATCCAGACAGGACAGTAGAATAACACTGATGGACTCGAACTTGAAAAATGGTGTGTATTGACGTCTTTCTGTGGTTGAAACAATATCTTTTGATGTTCATTCATGTTTATTTTGTGCTAGTAAAGTGGAAGAGATGATCGGTTTACATGCTGCTTGAACTGAGGTGCTACAGCGCTCTTTCACGACACATAAAAGGCCACAAACTGTATTTCTTTTTTGAATTTCTTACAAAATGACACATTTTAAAAACTGAGACTTTGTTTCATACCTAAAGTAACCTGCTCTGTCTTGTCTGTCGGTGCATTATCAGTTTCCTCTTTGCAACATGATATGTGGCATGAGAGCGCCGTAGCTTATCAGACGTAGTTATGAAAGGGGGCGGGCCTTTGCGAAGGGTCAATTACAACACATTTGATGTGAAACAGTATTTTGGACCAATGAGATTCCAAAGTGGGAGGAAGAATTCAGCATTATGCTGTAGAAGCCACAGCCGGCCAATCAACAAGATGTCTGGTTATATTGGTTAGTTACGACAAAAACTCTTTAGAACATGGTGTATGTTTCAGAACAAAAGCAAAAAAAGTGGTGCAATGACGGTACGTCTTTCAATGACAGACATTTGCATACAGTGTCAAACTTAAGCCTTCGGTTTTCTTGTTGCAAATTATTCTGATTTAAATATGTCACCATATTAAATGTATCCAACTGGCTAACAGATGTATTTTTTGTCACAGTTGCAAGAATAATTTCTGACGTCTTGCAAGCATCAGTTAGAAAGGGTTGAAAATCATAAAGGAATCGCATTATGACATCATTTTCCAGCAAAAGTGGGTTTATGAATTCATAGCTGTAATGAAGTTACATCATAATTGTATCATTTCCAGCTATTAGAGCCAATTTAAAACTGAATAAATTATTTGTTGCAGCATTACTCGTCTTAAATATATATGATTATATTTATGAAATAATAATAATAATAATAATATAATACATAAAAATAATATAATATATATATTTATTTATGAGTTTATATGCAAAAACACATAACTCTGATTTTTACATGATCAAAAATCGTGTTTTTTATTTTGTTAGTTAGCTGTAATTCTTTAGTTATTTTTACTTAATCAGAATAACCCAAATGCAGTTTGATTGATATTAACTGGAATGCACAATGAAAAAACATGATTTTTGAAAATAAAAAAAAGTGAAGTTATCGTTTTTTGCGAATTTATACATATACATACACACACACCAGTCAAAAGTTTTTGAACAGTAAGATTTTTAATGTTTTTTAAATGAAGTCTCTTCTGCTCACCAAGCCTGCATTTATTTTATCTAAAATACCACAAAAACAATAAAGTTTTGAAGTATTTTTACTATTTAAAATAACTGTTTTCTATTTGAATATGTTTTAAAATATATTTTATTCCTGTGATTTTAAAGCTGAATTTGTAGCATCATTACTCTAGGCACATGATCCTTCAGAAATCATTCTAATATTCTGATGTGCTGCTCAAAAAGCATTTTTTATTATTATTATGTTAAAAACAGCTAAGTAATTTTTTTCAAGGTTCTTTGATGAATAAAAAAGTTCAGAAGAACAGCATTTATCTGAAATAGAAATCTTTTGTAACATTATAAACATCTGTATCATCACTTTCAATCAATTTGAAGAATCCTTGCTACATAAAAGCATTAATTTCTTTAATTTCTTTCAAATAAATAAATGTTTACTGAACAGCAATTCAGCCTATTAAAATTATTTCTGAAGGATCATATGACACTGAAGACTGGAGTAATGATGCGGAAAATTCAGCTTTGGTCACAGGAATAAATTACATTTTAAAATATATTCAAATAGAAAACAGTTCAAGAAAAAAGAAGAGACTTCTTTATAAAGGTAGTGTATATATCCTAAACTGTCTTTCCAAAAAACAAAAAAAAAACAAAAAAAACAATGTATTATATTTCTAATCATATGACAATGACTCAACTGCATCATGGCAAACCCCTTCTTTCAGTCCTCAGGTTTTACTACGTTACGTGACAGTCAAAGACTGGAATCTACTGGGAAAGGAAGCAAAATACTTATGTAGTCTCAGGTATGTAGACAGTATGATGATAAAGAACAGTCCAACCCCTGCAAACATCCTACGAGTGAATGGAATGTTGAAACTATGATGTCACAGGTGGAGGAGTCCAGACAATGCTTTGTCGTGGCGTGTAGAGCCGATAGCGGTGAGGAGGGGGGCAGACCACACCTTTCAGGTAAATGTGTCTCCCTGTAATGACAGGTAATCCTGCCGGTATTTTTAGCGCAGTGTTGGGAGGAGGCCCTGACATGTGTGACGGTAAGGATTTGTATTTCCATTTACGCACCAAGCAAGCAAAGAAACAAAAGTGGATTGTATGTAGGGGTGAATCAGAGACAGGAACAAGTGCTCTAGAAATAAATGACAGGTTGACAAAGACCCTTTCAACACTGAAATCACTCTCTGTTTGCTCCACCTCACTCGTGGCAGCCCTCCTAGAGTCATGATAGTTGGTTTTAGTCATCAGGCACCTCAAAGCACCTCAGGAGCTTTAGAAATGTGTCGTCAAAACATAAGACTTACTAAATACCTCTGCATGAGTGCTGGAAAAACAGGTCATGTGACTACAACTAATGAAAATGACCACAGTTCACTCACACTACAAGTTAAAAAACAATAAAATAATATAATGCACAAGCAGATGGACCACTTTTTAATGGCGGTTTTGCTTCAGGACCAGCATGCAACAGAAATTTTCTATTTTGGAGTTTCATAGAAGAAACAAAGTCATTCAGGTTTTGGAATGACGTGAGGGCGAGTCAAAAAACGTTTTTTGTACATGAGCGGGTACAATTTGTTATTTTCCCTTATTGAACCGTCTCTACGTCAGGCTGACGACAGAAAGCCAAACCACAAGTACTTCTGTCAAGGATATTAAACAACACTTAAACTGATCTGGCATCAGCAAATGCGCAGCTGATACTGGGCTGTTCATTCTTCTGAAAATTGTGCGCTTGTGTCCCTCCTCTTTCGAGCCTTGAATTCCATAACAAACCACATGTCATTCATTTGCGCAGAGAGGGAATCCACAACTGCGCTTTTGAAGGATAACCATGACTGTCATATATTACCCTACACCTTTTTTTTTAGAGGCCTACATTGTTATTAAAAAATTTTTAAAACATTGTTGGATGGGCCAGGCCCACCCAGGACCCCCTGTAAAAGCTTGGCTAAATTCGGTTAACAAAAAAAATTACCAGTCAGGCAGAGGTTATTGGGTTAGGTAAAAAGGTCATTTAGGAGGAAATCCACTGCCTAAATAAAACTTGTTTCTTGATTTTGTCAGATATATTCACAAAAAGGATGTCTTAATGTCCTGCATAGCAGATTTATCTTCTTATAAGGAAGTATCATTTTATCAAGTTTAACTGGAAATACAGATGAAAATATTGATTAAGAAAATGCATTTGTGTGTAGAAGATCACAGTCAGACAGGCTCTGAATTGCTCTTTTAGCTAGTTTTGAGTAGTTGATCTTTTAATAAAATACATAAATTATAATTTAATTTAATAATGTATTTAATAAAATACATTAATGGACACATTAAATGATGCTCCTATGTGTAAGTGTGTTTAAATATAACATATAGAGTATGATGGGACCTCTAATGCTACTTTTAATGACACTTGAGCTTGGCCTTGGAGAGCCATTACCTTCCAGCCGGCTGAGCTGTTGCTGTCGCCCTTATCTTTGAAGTAAGGCACGCTCTTCACCATCCACTCGTAGATCTGAGACAGGGTGAGCCGCTTCTCAGGGGAGCTCTCGATCGCCTTGGTGATGAGGTCAGCGTATGACATATTCCCCCACGCGTTCCTACGAGACGAGCTGCTCTTTCTCTGAGCCGCTGCAGGGCTGGAGCTGCTGGCAGGGGCGGGGAGCGGCGGCACCTGTTGCGGGTGCGTCAGCTGGGGATTCGGCTGCTGGGGATGCTGTTGCTGGGGATGAACGCAGTTGTCCTGGCAGTGGAAGTCGTTCAAAAGGACGGGTTTCTCCTCCGGGTAGTCCTCGGTCTCTTCCAGCAAACTTAGGCTGTTGATAAAGTCCACGATGCCTTGTTCCGGCTTGACGGACGGTGCCGGGGAGGACGTGTTCGAGCTCCCCGGCTCGCTGAATTCCGGTCGGTGCAGCGGCCAGGTGCATGAGCGCGGCCGGGAGAGAGGCTCGAAATCCGGGTCGATGTCAACCAGCTGTTGCTGCGGTTCTGCCATCGCAAAATCAAAGCCAAAGTCAGCTGACTTGTCTTAAAACAGAGGATAAGTGCTGTGAAGATTTTGTCTAGTTTGCTAACTCTAACAATCGCACATGATCAGAGCTGACTGACAGTGAAGCTCTGTGTCTGACCGCGCTGTACAACTTAGCGATGTGTGGCTCGTACCATGCCTAGCGCGGTTTTAAATGACTGTTATGAAGCGCTCTCAGGGTGCAGCGTGTTTTAGAGTAGGGTGAGATGGCCACGCCCACAGCTGGACTGACAGCCTGGACGGCCAATCACAAGCGCGCATTCAAAAGGTAAACAGAGATTGCGTTTGCATAACCCACGCTACTTCGGTTTATCCTTTTTATGGCAAGCTCATTTAACATTTTTTTCTGAAAACATAGTATCTATGTAATGTTACTTTACCTCACTTTGCGTGACTAGTATCTATTTTCACATTTACTAGTAGGCTGTATATCAGTCACCTCACTATTACTTAGCAAAAGTATCTGTCACTATTTGGTCAGTTACCCGGATGCGATTTACTGTCCATACTCAGATGTAAATAACAGCATGGACTGCACTGTTAATGTACTACTGAATACATTGTTTTGCTCATTTATGCTGTCTAAACTATGGAAAAAAATGTGCGGAAGTCATACAGAGATGGACTTAGTAAGCAGGAAAAGGCTCAATATTTAATATTGTGATAAAGACACATACGAGCAGTATTAAATAAGAAATTAGCTTAATATTTCACCTACCTGACCGGAAATGATAAAAACAAACATGAGTGTTGTCAAGATTCTTGCCCAGGAAATCCTGGTTCACTTTGGCCAAACACAAACGCCAGTTTTTTTGCACTTTTCTCCTTGATTTGTTATAACTTTTGGCAGTCTAAAGTACTCTAAATGTTTTTCCCGGTCCGACCGATTAGCACAGTATAATAACTGACCATTTTCACCAGCAATAATCAGCTAAATATGCACATTTTGTTCAGTTCAGTGGTATTGTTTATGTTCAGTGCCGCCAATATGTCCAACTGATGACGCATCGTGAAAACAATATATTGTCACTAGGAACATTTCTCATGTCACTAGTTCACTATAGGAAGAGAATAATATCTGAGAAACAGATCCCCGTACTTTACCGGTAATTATGTGACTAGTATCTATTTTCAGTTTCACTAGCAGGCTAATTATAGCCTTTATATTACTTATTCCTAGTAACTATACAACTGTTAGTTAGTCACTAGTACTTACAGTGTGAGACACTAGTATCTATCCCAACTGTTACTAGAAAATATCCGTTTATATACGAACAACAGATTGTCATATGATTCAATGGCAAAAATGTGCAGTTCATTACCAGTAACAGTGGAATGGTTACTTTATCGTCATGATCATCAAAGGAATAAATACTTACCAACCTGATAAATACACACTATAATGATAAGGATAAGTACTAAATGTTAGTAAATTCTAAGAAGTGTTTGATTGTTTACTTCTAATTAAAATGTGTGCGATGTCAAAAATAGGTATCAGTTTGATCGAAATAAATGTTAATATGGCTTGCCTTATACTTTCAGTTAAACAGGATTTACAGAGGATTATGCCTGCTATGAAAGAATTTGACCACACAGTGTAGCTTTCCATTCACCTTTTTAGTTGTATAATATCAAATAATCAGCAGTTTAATATATTTTGTTAATAGGCTTTAAAAGTGGTCCTTTCATCAAGATTAAAGAGGCCGAGTGCACGGAGGCTTAGAAACCATTTGGCACTTACCCGCCTGTCAAATAGTCTATTAATCTTGTTAGACTTGGCTTCCTAAACAAGTACTTGAAGTTTTTAATGTTTTCAACAAAACATGCGTGTGGCAACGACGTGAATGTTTGTAACCGGTGCTCAGAGTTGTGCTATCACTAGCTGTGCTCACTAGAGGGAGACAGTAACTACATGACAGTGACAAGAAGTCTTAGACTTTTTAAATCAAGACAGTGTTGTCCACATAAACACGTTATGTTTCACTTTTAATAAACTAAATGTAATAGTTTACTTAACAATAGAGATGAAAAACGATTAAATGCAATTAAATGCATTTAAAATTAAAGTTTATGTTTACATACTTAGTGTGTGTACTGTGTATATTTACTATGCATACTGTATAAATACACACACATGCGTGTATTAAAAAATATTTATATTTATATAAATAATAAATATACACAGTGAACACACGTGTAGTATGTAAACATAAACTTTTACTTTGATTAATCGTTTCACAGCCCTATTAACAGTTTATACAGTTTAATAGATTATTTCAACAAACCAGGGCTTTATGGTTCAGGCAGTCATTTATCAGGGTTTCTGCAGGTCTTACGAAGGTTAATTTAAGACTTTTAAAAACTACTTTCAACAGAGTTTGATTACTTTATAATAAAAAGTTTTGCTTTGTGTAACAAATATAAATATAAACAAATACTTTCCAATGGCATAAACTCACTTCATTTTGTACAATTTCTCAGAAAACAGGGCTTCATTTTGCATCTCAAGTAAATGCCTCTTGATATAAAATTTTTAGAAATTTGTATTGGAAAACAAAACATAAAAACTGAGGGTTTTTTTCAGTGCACGCAACATTTAATGATTTTGAGGCATTAATAAAAAAAAAAGGTTTTTAAAACCTGAAGAAAACGCGTCCAATATTGCATACGTAGGTTATATTATAAAATAATAAAACAAAGTGTGTGCATCATATTACCAAAATTTTAAATAATTAAAAAACCCTAAATACAAATATTTTTAGGTATATTTGACACCTGATAAATGTAAACAATTTTGTTACATTTAATATCAGTGGTCTCTTTTAAGACTTTTATTTTGAAAAAAATATTTACGTGGACTATCCCGGTAGTAAATTCATTTCTGAAGCTTGTGTCTGTTTGTACATTGCTGGAAAAAGCCTCTGCATGCATTAATACAGTAGCCATATGAAAAATTAGCTACAGTTTATTTCAAACAGCCTATTATAAACGTGCATGCATTGCAGAAGATAAAGCACCTCGCTTGTGAATTGTATTGATGTGGAATTGCACCAGGTGTTAGAATACAAAAGGATATCAGTCCAACACAAGGTGTCGGGATGAGCTTCTTCAGTTTCGGACAAACTGCTGAAATTGACATAATTCTAAATGATGCCGAGACGAGAAAAAAGGCCGAGCATAAAACAGAGGACGGGAAAAAGGACAAATACTTTCTGTTTTACGACGGGGAGACAGTCTCAGGGAAAGTCAACGTTACCCTGAAGAACCCAGGCAAGAGGCTCGAGCATCAAGGGATCAAAATAGAGTTTATCGGGCAAATCGGTAAGTAACGTTACAACGTTTGAAGGAGCGATGCTTGATGACGCAACGAATGTGATATAACGTGACCGCTAAATACAATGCAACATTAACATCTGTGTTCGTTTGTTTGTAGCCGTCGCAGGCAAATTTGTTTTGTAAAACACGTTTCATTAAGGAGGATCTAGACTTAAGTAATAACACGATAATATGTTGAAGTGTCAAATTACAAACACCAAGTCTCGTGACATATGACACATTGGCGGTGTTTGATTCGTGAATCGTGATTCGTCAAATATTTTCAGTGAATCAAACGAACCGGTTCACTAAACATGTCTAAATGATTCCTTCACGATTCGAAATGAATCGTTCAGAAATCGTTCCAAGTGTATATTTATATGACAGAAATAGCAAGAGCACTAGTATGCTGTCCGAAATTTAGCTAACGACTGAACCGATCTGTTGATCCGAGAACTTCCGTGTTCGGACATTTTTTCGTCGCTAGTCGAGGCGAAAAATACGGTTTTTTTGTGTTTTTTTTTTTTTGTTAAAACAGAAGTTTTACAAAACCTGTACTGGAAATGGTTTATCAACCACAAAAGAGACTTAAAAATACCTTAAACCTTTAAAACACTATAAGACCTTTTTAGGTAAGAAAGGTTAATTAATATTTAGCATTGTTTATTGTAATGCAAATTATGTTTAGGTTCTAAACAAATGACTAGATGTTAGTTGAGCCTCCAACACACAAAAATTTGACTGATTAAATTAAAATAAATACATTTATAAATAAAACCCATAATAAACAACACGATGTGTGGTGCATAGAAGAATCATTGAGTCGTTTTTATTCTGTTTTTAAAACGAACTGTTCAAAAGAACCGATTCTCCGAAATGAATCGACTTCCTATCTCTAGTAAAAAGGCGGTATAATAGGTACCACACCCCTAGATGCTCATCACAAGCTATGAATCCTGTTTTCATTTTCAGTAATGAACAGTTTCCCTAAAAGATGATGCTTGTTTCTTCTTGTTCTAAGTAAGGGCTGTATTTAAAGCTGTATATACTGTTATAAGACATGTGAAGATACTTTCCCCTGAGGCCTGTTAAATCTTCATTACACATTATATATTGAATATTAAAGGCATGGTTTATCCAACAAATTGCTTGTAAAATAATGTTGTTCCATACCTGGCAAACCTAACAAACCCAAAGACTTAAAGAACTATTGTCACTCAAGAATAAAACACAAAAAATTATAAACATTTCATTAAGAAACCATGTCAAAACTTGTGCATATAATAACATTTTCTCTTCTGTGTCTTTTTTTTCTTAGAATTGTACTATGACAGAGGAAACCATCATGAGTTTGTCTCTCTGGTTAAGGATTTAGCTCGACCTGGAGAAATGGCTCAATCTCAGACCTTTGATTTTGAGTTCACGCACGTGGAGAAACCGTATGAGTCTTACACAGGCCAGAATGTAAAACTACGGTATGTTCCTGTCATTGTGTAGCTCAGAAAAGATTGTTTATAAGAGCCCTCACAATATACCGTGCACTTAGTTGACAATTAACTATCTTAGATGTTGGATAGATGGTTTTATAATCAACTTTTAATATTTTTTTTCAGCTATTTCCTGCGGGCAACCATCAGCAGGAGACTGAATGACATCTGCAAAGAGATGGACATTGTAGTGCACACACTCAGCACATATCCAGAACTCAACTCCTCCATAAAGATGGAAGTGGGAATTGAGGACTGTCTACACATTGAGTTTGAGTACAACAAGTCCAAGTAAGTCAAAAACAGCCAAACAGATCATGGTTGTATGTTAAATTAGTTAATAAAACTTAAATTAGTCATCAACTGATATCCTAATTTTTTCTTCTTCCTAAAAATGGCAGGTATCACCTGAAAGATGTGATTGTAGGGAAGATCTATTTCCTGTTGGTGCGAATTAAGATCAAACACATGGAGATTGATATTATTAAACGGGAGACAACAGGGACAGGGCCAAATGTGTACCACGAAAATGACACCATTGCAAAATACGAGATTATGGATGGAGCACCTGTACGAGGTATGAAACCATTTTTAATATTCATATTTTCTATGCTGAAATAAAGTATACTGGATTTTAACTGTATCTTTATTGGCTTCAGGTGAATCCATCCCTATCCGTCTTTTTCTGGCTGGGTACGAGATGACACCCACCATGAGGGACATTAATAAGAAATTTTCTGTTCGCTATTACCTGAATCTCGTACTCATTGATGAAGAAGAGAGACGTTACTTCAAACAACAGGTTGGTCTTTACTGTACTGTCTTGCTAAATTAACAAATTAATAAAAAATCATTCTTGTTTCCATAGCAGTAGTGCTATTTTAACTGTTACAGTTGAAGTCAAAAGTTTACATACACCTTGCTGAATCTGCAAAATGTTAATTGTTTTACCAAAATAAGAAGGATCATACAAAATGCGTGTTATTTTTTTATTTAGTACTCACCTGAATACAAGATTTCACAGAAGACGTTTAAACCACAAGATAAAATAATAGTTGAATTTATAAAAATGACCACGTTTAAAAGTTTACATACGCTTGATTCTTAATACTGTCGTTACCTGAATGATCCACAGCTGTGTTTTTTTTGTTTAGTGATAGTTGTTCATGAGTCCCTTGTTCGTCCTAAACAGTTAATCTCTGCTGTTCTTCAGAAAAATCCTTCAGGTCCCACAAATTATTTGGTTTTTCAGCATTTTTGTGTGTTTGAACACTTTCCAACAATGACTGTATGATTCTGAGATCCATCTTTTCACACTGAGTACAACTGAGGGACTCATATTCAACTATTACAGAAGGTTCAAACGCTCACTGATGCTTCAGATGGAAAAACAATGCATTAACTTTTTGAATTTGAAGATCAAGGTACATTTAACTAATTTTGTCTTTTGTGGAACATATACATTTCTTCTGTAGCTTCTGAAGGGCAGTACTAAATGGAAATAAAATTTATATTTAGGCAAAATAAGAAAAATGTACACATTCTCATTCTGTTCAAAAGTTTACACCCTGGCTCTTAATGCATAATTTTTCTTCTTGCATGCATTTTGTATGATCCTTCTTATTTTGGTAAAATAATTACCATTTTGCAGATTCTGCAAGGTGTATGTAAACTTTTGACTTCAACTGTAAATCCCCAGAACAAGATCTATTTTGTGTATGAATGGTCATCTTTTGTGTATTTTTAGGAGATTACGCTATGGAGGAAGGGAGACATTGTGAGGAAGAGCATGTCCCATCAAAAGCTGCCGTCGCCTCTCAGCGTTTTGAGGGCTCGGCGAGCGCAGAGAAAGCACTTTCTCAAGCTAAAGAGGAGGAGAACTAAACCCAACCATGTCTTCTCATCATCTCATGTGTGTATGTGTTAGAAAGAGTGTGTGTATGGATTTAAAGAAGCCGTGCGCTCCCAAAATAGATGGCAACGTAAACATGATATTTCACATTCCTAAACACACCAGTTTATGATCAACAAGTAGCTTTTTAAAAAGGGATGAATATGAAAAGCAAAAACACTGATTCCAAAAACCACAATTCGGTATTTACAAATTCTTCTTGGTGGTTCCTCTGAGATTGTTTACTTTTTTCCACAACCCTGGAATTAATTGACTGTATATTTATTTCAAACATTTCAGCAGTCCATCTAAATGAAACAAACACATTCCACTCTCTATATTCCATTTACAGCCTTTTTAATATTCTGTTTTGAATGTTTTGTTAATGTGGATTTTTCTTCTTTCATAACATACATTGCATACAGTGTTCAGCTTCTGTTTTTTAATGAAACGGTGTTTAACTAAATCATATTTTTAGTGATTTTTATATACAGTATGCTTACCGATACATGCCTTTTTAGTTTTGTTGCCATTCCAGAAGATAAATTATAAGCACTTCAGGGTTTTTGCCAATGTGATTTCAGTGTCTGCAAATGGTGGGACCCTTAAAGGAGAAGTCCACTTCCAGAACATAAATTTACAGATTTACTCACCCCCTTGTCACCCAAGATGTTCATGTCTTTCTTTCTTCAGTCAGTAAGAGATTATGTTTCTTGAGGACAACATTTCAGGTATTTTCTCCATATAGTGGACTTCAGTGGTGCCTCCAAGTTTGAACTTCCAAAATGCAGTTTAAATGCAGCTATAAATGATCCCAGCCGAGAAAGAAGGGTCTTACTAGCGAAACTATCGGTCATTTTCTAAACAAATTGGCAATTTATATACTTTTTAACCTCAAATGCTTGTCTGGTCTTGTCTCTGAGATGTGCATGCGTAGTCTGTGTAATCCGGGTCAATACAGTTAGGGTATGTCTAAAAACTCCCGTCTCGTTTTCTTCTTCAACATCAAAATCGTCCTACATCGCTGTTTTACCATTTTTTTTTGTAAAGAGTGTTTGATCTTTGTATGTTCACTTTGTAAACACAGGGTCGGTACCTCTGCAGCGATGTAGGACGATTTTAAATTTGGGGAAGAAAATGAGATGGGAGTTTTTTGACATACCCTAACTGTATTAAACGTATTGAACCGGAAAAAAACAGAGTTCAGGCAGACTTGGACAGGACAAGCATTTGAGGTTAAAAAGCATATAAATTATCAATTTGTTTCAAAAATGACCCATTGTTTTTCTAGATAAGACCCTTCTTCCTTGGCTGGGATTGTTTAGAGCCATTTGAAGCTGCATTTTGGATGTTTAAACTTGGGGGCACCATTGAAGTCCATTATATGGAGATAATTCCTGAATTTTTTTCCTCAAGAAGCATTATTTCTTATCAACAGAAGAAAGACATGAACATCTTGGATGACAAGGGAGTGAGTAAATTATCTGTAAATTTTTGTTCTGGAAGTGAACTACTTCTTTAATTCCATATCAGCCCAAAATGACTTAACCATTTCCGCTTAGATTTAACAAACAAACCAAATTCATTTCCCTACAGGAATTTAGCTAAACTGAAATGCACCTGAATTTTATTTTATCTGTCAGATTGTGCTGATAGAATGATACTTTAACAAGCTCCTTGCTGTTTTAAGTGTATAAAAATAGAATTTGAATTCAGTGTTATTGCTGTTGAGGTTTTGGTATGGGAAACCAAAATGTTTGACGTTGGGTAACACTTTACTATAAGGTTCAAAATATTAACACTAGTTAATGCGTCAGGTTTCAAGAACTAAAAATTAATCTTAGTTCATGATTATTTCTAAATGAATTATGATTCAACTGCTTATTTGTTAGTTTGTGTTGACATTTTCAGTAGACATTCACAATAACCAAGATTAACAAATGTTAAAGGGTTGTTTATCGTTAGTTCGGGTTAACTATTAAACAACCTTATTTTAAAGTGTTACTAAGTCATTGCGGTTATAATGTTTCATCTTCTTTAACACCATCATTTCTAGAATTCAGGTGGCATTAATGTCTTATTTTAGTTCTCATTTTTACCAACACTGGAGATCAGATTTCATATTACATGTCAGTTCTAACCAGTTACTAACCAATACGTACTTAAAACCTTTCGAAATCTTTGACCACATCAGCAAACGCTGATAAAGTGTGTGATCAGGATGAAAAGCAGAAGTATTAACACTGTATAAGGGATGCATATCCTGGAAGTGACTGAACACCCATTATGAGATTGCAGGCTTATTACGGCTGCCTTGTTAGTGGCTTTCATTGGCGTGATCATTTCTTGTCGTGTTAGGACCGCGGGGGCGTTTATCTGTCTGAAAATCCAGGATAAATAATCTCAGTATCAGTCTTTTGTTAGTACTTCCATTCACTTGTGTCAGCGAACATTAACTAAGATCTAGATGTGTTTGAAGAAAGATCGTGACATGCTGATCACACACTAGGCTCTGGATATTGTTTGATAAAATTGCCTTTTTTTAATTAAACCGTGTAACGAAACCCTTGCTTTTGGTGTCAAACTAGCAAAAGGCCTATCAAAAGAGGGCTAAAGCTCACATTTCTATGTGTAAGTGATCTCTCCGCTCTCTGTTTCACAGATCTAAAGCGTCTCTTTGCCGAATATTCATGGCTGTATGTGCCACACTGTGTTTACTGACTTCACCTGTATGATTTTACAAATTAGCACTGTGTATCCTTTCAAGACAACAAGGAACAAAGAATTAGTTGTTTCCTAACTTTCTTTACATTTATCATTGTGCGAAAAAGTGCTGCTTGAAACGGCATTAGATAACCATATTTCTATATTAATATTATGTATGTACAGTATATATTTACAGAATTGTAAGTATATGATTTTGAAATGATTTAGAAATCGCTCTAAGGTACTAGCAGAGTTTACAAAATGGATTCTAGAAGATTCTAGAACTGTGCTATTGTAAAATACGAGTGCAGAACACAAAATCTAACTGCTCTTTCAGTACTTGTGCTGTATATGACATTTGTTTTTACTCTGATTCCTCAGATTAAAGAAAAGGAAAAAAAAAACACTCATCTTTTCCCTCATAGAAACTTATAGCGTCACGTGTCGTTATTTCGCCAGCAATGGCAAAATAAGGTGTGTAAAGGAAGCTGCTTTATGGTCTTATACATAATGTTGCCATTTTGAATCCTTCTCGTTAGATAAAAATCCATAAGGTCTATATTATATGTATTTAAATATGAGCTGAAGGATTTTGAACTGGTCTTAAAAATGAGTATATTTTCTCAAAGGCAAGAATATCCTAAAAAATAGATTTTAAAAAAGAGTATATTTTACCTTTAATTTATAAACACAGTTTCTTTTGATATCTCTCACTAAAACTTTGCGAATTTGATTTGCATGGTAAAATTAAACTTTTTAAGATTAATTGGATTTCTAAGTGCTTAAAAATCAGCTAGTGGTAGCTCTTGATAACCTCTAGAGGGCAGACTCACACCTCATCTGCACTTTATAGCCAGTTTGATATAAGGAGGATTAAAATGTATTCATTTTAATATATTATTGATTAGGCTGTACAGTAATGAATGCATCAGTTTGTATCAAATTTTAAGCTGCACAATTGTTTTCAACAAAAAATAAGAATTGTTTTTTGAGCACCAAATCTGCATATAGGAATGATTGGAGTAATGACGATGAAAGTACAGCTTTGCCATCACAGGGAGAAATTACATTTTAAGATAAATCAAAATAGAAAACTACGGAAGCCCGTTTCCGGCACTGTATAAAAAATAAAAAAGGTAATTGCTTTTTTATCTCACAATTCTGTCATTTTTTTCTGATTTTTTTTTCCCCCTCAGAATTGCCTGATATAAACTCTTAATTCTGATTTTTTTTCAGAATCGTAAGACATAAACTCACAATAGCGAGATATAAAGTCAGAATCGTGGGATATAAACTCACAATTCTGACAAAAGAAGTCAAAATTGCGTCATATAAATACATTTGCGAGTTACAAATTCAGAATTTCAAGATATAAACTCGTATTTCTGAGAAACAAAGTCAGAATTGCGAAAATGCAAACTCTTCTGACTTTTTTTTCCCTCAAATTGCAGGTTATATCTCATAATTTTGACCTTTCCCTTGAAATTCCGACTTCTTTTCTCAGGAACTGCGAATTTATATCTCAGAATTCTGACTTAACTGGCAAATGCGCGTTTATATCTTGCAATTCGGACTTCTTTTCTCAGATTTGCGAGTTTATATCTTGAAATTATATCTTTTTCCCTCAAAATTCTGACTTATTTTCTCTGCACTGTCAGTTTATATCTTTAAATTCTGACTTAACTCGCAACTGCAAGTTTATATCTTGCAATTCTGACTTCTTTTCTCCGAACTGCGAGTTCATATCTCGAAATTCTGACTTAACTGGCAAATGCGCATTTATACCTTGCAATTCTGACTTCTTTTCTCAGATTTGCAAATTTAAATGTCACAATTCTGGCTCTTATCCCTCAAAATTCTGACTTCTTTTCGTAAAATTGCAAGTTTATATCTCACAATTCTAACTTTTTCCCTCAAAATTCTGACTTCTTTTCGTAGAATTGTGAGTTTATATCTCAAAATTCTGACTTAACTTACAATTTGCGAGTTTATATCTCACAATTCTGACTTCTTTTCTCAAATCTGCAAGTTTATACCTCACAATTCTGTCTCTTTTCCCTCAAAATTCTGACTTCTTTTCGAAGTATTGTGAGTTTATATCTCGAAATTCTGACTTTACTTGCAATTTCGAGTTCATATTTCGCAATTCTGACTCCTTTTCTCAGATTTGTGAGTTTATATCTCGCAATTCTGACTTCTTTTCTCAGATTTGTGAGTTTATATCTCGCAATTCTGACTTCTTTTCTCAGATTTGCAAGTTTATATCTTGAAATTCTGACTTAACTTGCAATTTGCGAGTTTATATCTCACAATTCTGACTTCTTTTCTCTGATTTGAGTTTATATCTCAAAATTTTGACAACTTGCAATTGCGAGTTCATATTTCACAATTCTGACTTTTTTTCTCAGATATGCGAGTTTATATCTTGAAATTCTGACTTAACTTGCAATTTGCAAGTTGATATCTCACAATTCTGTCTCTTTTCCCTCAAAATTCTGACTTCTTTTCGTAGTATTGTGAGTTTATATGTCAAAATTTTGACTTAACTTGCAATTGCGAGTTCATATTTCACAATTCTGACTTCTTTTCTCAGATTTGTGAGTTTATATGCCAAAATTTTGACTTAACTTGCAATTGTGAGTTCATATTTCACAATTCGGACTTTTTTTCTCAGATATGCGAGTTTATATCTTGAAATTCTGACTTAACTTGCAATTTGCGAGTTTATATCTCACAATTCTGTCTCTTTCCCTCAAAATTCTCACTTCTTTTCATAGTATTGTGAGTTTATATGTCAAAATTTTGACTTAACTTGCAATTTCGAGTTCATATTTCACAATTCTGACTTTTTTTCTCAGATATGCGAGTTTATATCTTGAAATTCTGACTTAACTTGCAATTTGCGAGTTTATATCTCACAATTCTGTCTCTTTTCCCTCAAAATTCTGACTTCTTTTCGTAGTATTGTGAGTTTATATGTCAAAATTTTGACTTAACTTGCAATTGCGAGTTCATATTTCACAATTCTTACTTTTTTTCCTCAGATATGCGAGTTTATATCTTGAAATTCTGACTTCTTTTCTCAGATTTATGAGTTTATATCTTGAAATTCTGACTTAACTTGCGATTTGCGGGTTTATTTCTCACAATTCTGACCTCTTTTCTGATTTGTGAGTTTATATTTCAAAATTTTGTCTTAACTTGCAATTGCAAGTATATATCTTAATTTCTTCTTAATATGAGACTTAATTTCTCATAATTTCTCCGAATTGCGACTTAAATCACAATTGTGAGTATATATCTCTGAGAAAAATCTCTGTATCACGCAATTGCTAGAAAAAAAGTCAGAATAGTGAGATAAAATGTTGCAATTATTTTTTTGTGTTTTTTAATTATTATTTAGTGCCGGAAACGGGCTTCTATAGAAAAAAATATTTCTATTGTTTAAATTGTTTTTAAAAAATGATAATATTACCGTTTTATTTTTGATCATACGGTGAGCATTAGAGGCTTTCAAAAACAAAAATCTTACCAACTCCAAACTTGAACTTAAACGTATTTATTGTTGCTCATTTATGTATAAGCTTTTTTTTTTTTATCACTCACTTATTGTAAAACGTTCCGGATGGACAAGTATAAAGGCAGATACTTTAGCTGATGAGTTTTCAATAGTACCTATGTGCAGTCCTCTGGCTTTGAAGAGATGTTGTTATTGATCGGCTGGCCGTGGTGCTGACAGCTGTATTTTCTGAGTGAATTCTGAAGCTGAGAAGAGAAACCTGGATGAGTATTGATCATAGCAGAAGTCCTCTTTCTCTACATCTGCAGAATTCAAGCCCATAGACACTAATGAGGACTGAGGAAAAATAACAAGCCTTTGTGTTCAAATCCTGAACTGAATCTGTCACACAATACACAGAGTAACCGTACAACAGATGTTTTCCTCAGGGAGGCTATGCTTTGTTCCTTTCAATTTTGGAAAATTCAATCTGATTTAATTATTAAATATTATCATTATTAACTTTTACTAAAAATAATGTTTGAATTTGTTATTATTAAACATTTGGAAATTTATTTAAGATGATTTTTTTGTCTGGTGTGTCAGTGGCAGGTGCAAACTACCATCTTGCCCTACATAAAGAAGGTTCATATAGTACATACAGTAACTTGCGAACACATGAATATTAAATGTCAGCTAAAACAACATCTTAGCTCGATAAATCCAGCAGCCACATTGTACAGACCTATTAGGCCTTCGGTGTTTGGAGGCGTGGAGCTAATGGGTCAGTTCCAGTCCTTCACCAATAACCACAGCAACTGCTCCAAGCGCAATGCTCAGCTGCACAAACCCGGTTACCATAGCGATGGGGCCTCCGTCATTCCGAGTCTTTTGACTGTATTGTGGAGGAGCGATGCATCTGTGAGAGAAGGGGGAGTCTTGCACAGGAAATCAGGTCATTGTGTGTATTTCTCATTTTTTGTATTATCTCCATCAAATTTTACTGCAGCTAATGTAATAAGGATAAAAAGCAAGCTTGAGCTGTGATCTGACCTGTGGTTTAGATTAAAAAAATATATATACATATATATTATGAATAGATATATATATATTTGTTTTGGCAAGTGGAAGGATTTCCAAAAAATGCTTTGAAAGAGATCTAAACACTGCTTTAAAGATAAAAATAGGCTGATCTAACAGTTTTGTAGTTGCTGAATACATTAGACAATGATTGACACTCCCATAGGAGATGATGTCATATTTGTCTTTGAGGTTTGCAGAATATTCCTCCCCCTTCATAAAGACCCACAACTGTTACTTTCTGCTCTCTCCTCCTTCTTATTAACCATTAATGGACTTTGTCTGCTAGACAAAGTAGTGAAACATGTATACAGCCAATGCATGACAGTATATACACACAGCCAGTAGTAATACACCAGCATTTGTATTTCAGTCACGCCACATGCTTCTAACACCGAAATGCATTTCTGAGTAAATCTGACCACATGGACAGGAAGCTTTACTATATAAGGACTAGACATCCTATGATGTCTAAAGCAGCGTGTGCCATGCTTTTGTCGTTTCCCCACAGTCATCTGCTCAAAGCATTGTCTGTAATCCACAAAATCAGATGCTAATCCTTGGAATATGGCAAGCCAATTTTGAGCAGCTTGTTTGCATGCAGACGCATACAGGAGAGTGTCTCTAACTGTATGGGTCTTTTTACAGCCTGAGACGCAGATTAAAAGCCGTGAAGGATTAAGGGCAGCGGGGAGAGTGGTGTTACACATGGGAGGTGTGGATATGTGTGACGTAAAGGGCAACTGGGCAATACTACGACCGAACTAAACAGGTTCTTCATGCCCCATCAGTTCCTATAAGCCACGGTCTTTGTCTTCGCTGCATTGCTCGGTCTTTCTGACTCACTAGACGGCCTGCAGAGTCAGACAAATTGAGCTAGAAACAGTGTCTGACATCTGTTGTTTAACCTGTGATTAAATATCTAATATAGGCCTGGAAGTGGAAGGTTTTAATAGAAGGAATTGTATTTTTATTATATCGGTTTTCTCTGTTCAGCACTTTAATGTGCTGAAATGTGCTGTATAAAATAAAATTAGCTTTCTTTAGGGTTTTTTTACATTTTTAAATCTACTGATACATCACATAAAATTAATTTTTAGTAACACTTTACAATAAGATCTTGTTTGTTAAAGGAGAAGTCCACTTCCAGAACAACAATTTACAAATTATTTACTCACCCCCTTGTCATCCAAGATGTTCATGTCTTGCTGTCCTTAGTCGTAAAGAAATTATGGTTTTTGAGAAAGCATTTCAGGATTTTTCTTCATATGATGGGTTTCATTGGTGCCACGAGGCACCACAGACCCAGTGTTTACAAAGCAAATGCGCAAAGACTAAGAAAGTGCAAGTATAAGTCAAACGCTGTTTGAAGCTGCATTTAAACTTGCATGACTTCCATAGTAGGGAAAGAAATACTGTGGAAGTCAATGGGGACCATCAACTGTTTGATAACCAGCATTCTTCAAAATATTTTCTTTTATGTTTAACATAGGAAATAAACTCATACAGGTTTGGAACGACACGAGGGTGAGTAAATAATGACAATTTTTTTTTTTTACATTTTGGGTGAACTATTCCTTTAACCAACAATTAACAACATACTTTTTATAGCATTTATTAATCTTTGTTTATGTTCCCTAAAAATATAATTAAATAAAAATACAATTGTTCACAGTGTATTTACAGTGTTAACAGATACAACTTTTAATTTGAAAAATATATTACTAAATATTGAAATTAGCATTAACTAAGATTAATAAATACTGTAGATATACTGTTTATTGTTAGATTCTATCAACTAATTTTAGCAAATTAAATCTTATTGTAATGTATTACCATAATTATTGTCATATTATGGCCAATAACTGAACAGGACATTATTGAAATTATATACTATTTTGTTTAAATAAATGAAAAAAAAAAAACTAAAAAATAAAATTAATAATAATATATATATATATATATATATATATTTTACTATTTAATGTAAATGCTTTCTATTTGAATATATTTTAAAATGTAATTTATTCACATGATCAGCATCATTACTCCAGTCTTCAGTGTCACATGATCCAGAAATCATTCTAATATGCTGATTTGCTGTTCAAGAAACATTTTTTATTATTATTATCAATATATAAAACAGTTGATCCAAAGATCAGCATTTATCTGAAATAAAATGCTTTTGTAATATTATACACTATACCATTGGAGTCAGTACTTTTTTTTTTTTTTTTTTTTTTTTTTTGAGGAGCAAATCAGAATACTAGAATGATTTCTGAAGGATCATGTGACTGGAGTAATGATACACAAAATGAATCTTTGAAATCACAGGAATAAATTACATTTTATAATATATTCAAATAGAAAACAGTTATTTTAAATAATTAAAATATTTTATTACTTTGGATAAAATAAACGCAGGAGCAGAAGAGACTTCTAAAAAACATAAAAAATCTTTTTAAAAAATCATTAAAAAACTTTTGACTGGTGTACATTACAATGTAGGTTGAAAAAACTGACATTCATTTTGAGATCTGCAAACAATTACATTTAAAAGTGTATAATAAAATATAATATTAATAGTGTTTAAGATTAACCTTAAATTAGTGGTAGATGATGACAGAGGTAAATCGAAATGTAAAATTATGAAAGATTAGCATTTAAATGCACAAAAATGAACAAAAGATCTTATAATATTTAAATCATATAAACATTATTTAAACATAAACGTTGACTTAAAACTCAAAACATTTACAGTTCTGCACGTTCTATAGGTCACTAATCAAATAAATAAATTTGTGACATTTACAGTGTGTTATTAATTGTTATACTAACAATATAATTTGTAACATTATAAAAATACTATAATATAGGAGCATTTTCACTAGTGGTGACTTACCACTACTCTATATGACCCTGCAACATTACTAAAGGGATAGTTCACCGAAAAAAAAAGAAAGAAAATTCTGTCATTAATTTCTCCCTCTCATGTTGTTCCAAACCCACAAGACCTTCGTTCATCTTCAGAACATAAATTAAGATATTTTTGATGAAATCCGAAAGCTTTTTTTGACACAACAGGAAACTTCTAGGCCCATCACTGATGTCAAATGGACTATTTTAACAATATCCTTACTACCTTTCTGGGTCTTAACCATGCTAGTTGCATTTCTGTCTATGCAGGGTCAGAAAGCTCTCTGATTTAATCAAAAATGTCTTCATTTGTGTTCCAAATGAAGGTCTTATGGTTAATGACAAGAAGATGAGTAATTAATGACAGAATTTTCCTTTCTGAGTGAACTAACCTTTGAAAATAATGTAATCTTGCATTTTATAGCTTCCATTTCAATAGTAATGAGTGACAGTAAGCAGCCAGCGTACATGTTGTTAGCACAGCTTCCTCATTGAAAATCCCTTGAGCGTGCTTTGAGGGGTAATGAGAATGGGATCCTGCCAAGAGACCCCTGATGTGGCCGATGACAAGCGAGTTCAAGGTGTGAATAAAGCCCCAGTACAGCTTCTCTCCATTACCTCTGACTGTTTTTTTTCTTTCTCATGAATATGGAGGGATTTGGCTTATGGCAGATTGAGCGAAAGGGAGCGGGAGGGGTAGGGGGCGGGGAGAGTGAGGTGCATGAGGAGAGGAGCAGAAGGGGGAGGGGCGGACGAGGAGGATGATTCCGTCAGTTGCCGTAGCAATGCGCAGGCTCCGTGGAACAGGAGAGGACGGCTGCTGCTTAATGCTCAGAAAACAACACTCTGAGCCTTGACTGGCTTACACAAGACGCCGTGGACTAGAACAGCGGCCATCACAGAGCTTGTGTGTGTGTGATGGGAATGATTGTGTCGTTTCATCCCGACCAAGATTTTCTGATGGTGGTTTCTCTCTGACTATATTGGAATAGGAGGGGCTGTTTCTACCCAGATACACACGGAGAGATTCTTCTGCAGGTAATTTGTTCCTCCCTCTCTCTCCTCCATCACTCCGTCTCCATCCCGCCATTGTTTTCCCATTACTCCCACAGGGAAATGGGGTAACCTTGATCTCCATCCGTTCTGCATCCTTTTTCCATTTTTTAATCCTGCACATATTTTTAGAAAATAAAACATTATTGTTATGCATTGCACAGTTTGAATATTCCTCTTCCATTTGGATAATCAAAAATAATATTTTCAAAATTCACATACCTGTAAAGAAATGGTTAAAAATTCGTCATGAGAATTGACACAGTGTGATGTTGTATTTTATCTCTGCCATGCTTTATGATGCGATCCGCCATGTTTCTTCCCATCATGGCTCATCAATTCATCTTATCTTGTGACACGTTTGTGTTCATATTCATATTTCACAACATAGGTCACACTTGCCGCAAGCACTGTTAGCTAGCCCTCAACACGACACAAATTCATGCTCTGATTTATATTTAGCAGAAAATCTCTTGCGGTGATAAATATGAATGCACCTTTAGATGACGTCACTTTCAGCGGAGGTCCCACAGCATAAGAGTTTTATTCCATTGCCACAGTTTGTTCCATCGATTGATTTAAGGTCAATATGCTATTTACACTCCTGCTCCTTTCCACCCCCGTCCTCAGGAAGTGTGAATAAGGGGCAGCAGTTTATCACTGTAACATTGAATTACCTCTGTGCTTTGGTCATTGGATTGGGATGTTACCTTTTTTTTCTGAATGGGTTTTGGCCATAGGCACCGAATTATGGATGGCGGACAAACAAATCAATGCGTAGCCAAAAACCAGGAAGTGGAAAAAGGTCATCACTTTAATTCTGACATAGACAGAAACACACTATGGTAAAGTAATGTGTGTATTAGTGGAATGGAACTTTGCTGACTAATGTAATGTTAGGGTAAAAGCTTATACAAGCCTGTTTTAAATGGATTTTTATCCTGCAGTCTTTTAGCTTGACGTTAAGCCTGATAAAGCCCGTCGGGCTCATTCATGGGAACTGTCAGATCACAGGCCGAAATCGGATGCAGGAATTAAAGGGTGGATGTTATAATAACTCGCAAACTAAGAGTTGACTTGAATAGTATGTAAAAAGCATTTGTTTTGGGTTAATCAGAAATAATGCATTTTTACCTAGAAACGCTCATATTGTACTATTTTGCTGAAAATAAATGTTATTACATTACCAAAAGTTTTTGAACTGTAAGATTTTTAATGTTTTGCTCACCAAGCCTGCATTTATTTAATTCAAAGTACAGCATGACAGTAAAACTTTGAAATATTTTTACTATTTTAAGTAACTGTTTTCTACTTTAATATATTTTAAAATTTAATTTATTTCTTTGATTTCAACAATGAATTTTGTAGTATCATTACTCCAATCACATGATCCTTCAGAAATCTAATATTTTAATTCTAATATTTTGATTTGCTGCTCAAAAGCATCTGTTATTATTATTGTTATTAATAATAAATAGAAAGTTCAGAGGAACAGCATTTACCTGAAATAGAAATCTTTTGTAACATTATAAATGTCTTTATCGTCATGTCTTTTTATTTCTGATAAATCCTGATTTTTGGATCTTTCTATTTATCAAAGAATCCTGTAAAAAAATGTACTCAACTGTTTTAAATATTGATAATAATAATAATAAATATTTATTGAACAGCAAATTAGAATCATCATGTGACACTGAAGACTGGAGTAATGGTGCTGAAATTTCAGCTTTGATCACAGAAATAAATTACATTTTAAAACTATTCAAACAGAAAGCAGTTATTTTAAATAGTAAAAATGTTTCACAGTTTTAAAAGAATTAAAAGAAGACTTTGTGAGCAGAAGACATTTCTTTAAAAATCTTTTCAAAAAACTTTTGACTGGTAGGGTATATTAAATTGATATAAAGCGTAATGATTGCAGAAAAGAGGCTAATACACATATTACTACATTTATTATTTTTTCATACATTTGAGAAAGTGAATTTGAATTAGCAGTAGCTATAATTGCTGGTTGACTTTAGTTGCCTCACAGTCCCAGAATTCATTGGGAAAAACCCCAGAGGTTCTGCTGAATCAACCGCCACGCAAATTAAACACAATTACTTTCACTCTGCTTGAGCGAAACGCAGTCATTCGTGTTCCCTGCTTGCTTAGAGGAAAGGAAGGGAATTAATTTAACGAATGTCATCTGAGAAAAACTATATTTCATAGTCTAAATTTTCATAGTTAAAAAAGCCTCACAAAATGTTCTTGACTCTGAGGAAACCATTACTGTTATATAACTAAATATTTAAATAGAGTTTTAGCTAAGAAGTGAATAATCTTTTTGAAGTACTCCATATTTTAAATCCACATTTCATGGTTTCAATCTGGGTCTCAAAAATTGGTCCTGGAGGGCCGGCGTCCTGCAGAGTTGAGCTCCAACTCTAATTAAACAGCTAATCAAGGCATATTACACTCGTAAAAGTAAAGGTTCTTTATTACCATCAGTGGTTCTATGAAGAACCTTGAACATCCATGGAACCTCTCAAAATCAGAAAAGGTTCTTTATAGTCAAAAAGGGTTTTTTAGACTTTTAAAATGTTCTTCAAAATGGTTCTTCTAAGAACTGTTCACTAAAAGATTCTTTGGGGAACTAAAAACAGTTCTTCTATGGCGTCACTGCAAAAACACCCTTTTGGAACCTTTAATTTTAAGAGTGTAGAAATTTCCAGACAGGTGTGTTGAGGCAATTTGGAGCTAAACTCTGCGGGACACCGGCCCTGATGATGATTTGAGAAGTTGAGTGACAGATTGTCAATTATCATATTTTTAATTAGGGACTGTTGCTGCACCAACCTCCACGTGACTGTGCGATCAAGAGGGCATCAGAATGGAGGCCCCTCTGGTGTGCCTGGATGAGGAATTCGAGGATCTGCGGCCCTGCAAGATGGAGGAGCTCGAATCCGAGCAGCCTGCCTGCCGGCCTCTCAAAACCATTCCTCTGGCCCCGTTGTGCCGTGAAGACTTCTCAGAGCTGGAGAACTTCTCCGAGATGATGAGCTTCAAGTCCATGGAGGACCTCGTCAACGAATTTGACGAGAAGCTGAACGTGTGCTTCCACAACTACAACACCAAGACAGAAGGTCTAGCACCTGTTCGCAACCAATCACACGCCGAGGAGGACGAGGAGAGGCTTCAAGATGAAGAGTAAGATCCTTTCCGTTCTACTTCTAGATTAATGAATTTTGAATGAAGTTTGATGCAATTAGTGTCATGTTTTTGCAGCACCAACAAAAATCTAGCATAGATACTGTTATGTGCTGATGAATATGCCCATCCAGTTGGATGTCTCTCTGTCAATCAAAAGTGAGGACATGTCTGACATCCTTGCCAACTGGCCTGCCAATCAAACTGTATAAAAACACCCTTTGTCCATCGCCAGCGCCTGTCTGTGTGCATGTGTCCGTGGTTTGGCCGTGAATTATTCAGCGAATTTTTATACGCCTCAGTTCTTTTTGTTTGTCCTGACTTGTCTGTGCTGGCAGCCTGTCACCATCCTCTCTCTGCCGTCAAATCTGCCTCTCGCAAAATAGGACAAAAAAAATCCCTTGGTCTAAATATAGCGCACATTCTTGTTGACAGTCAAAACATCACTGATTGAGACTGTAATGGCAAAAATATATACTAACGTTAGCAAGCAAATGAAAAAGAGCATAAAAATGACTTTTATCCTTCTTGTAGATAAAACTGAACATGTCACTGGGTTTTCCAGTAGTTGAGCATCTTGCTCATTGCTGTCATAATTTTGTGCTGTAAATATGTCGTTGATTTATGATTTGTTAGCATGTTATTTTTTGCATTTCCTGCTGTGATGTGTTCTCATTGCCCGTGGCTTTTGTTCTTGGCTTGTATTCAGACACAAATCTGTCCCTGCGCTAGAATTCAGCCTGTGGCTATGCATCTGACGAATTACAGAAAGCAGCCTGCTGCAGTGCTCAGTATTTATTTTATTTATTTATATTTTTTTTTATCTGTGGTTGGTAAATATTCTAAATAAGATGTTGCCTTTGGAGATCTCTAGACAGCAAACAGAAATTAAACTTCTTCCGACAGTGACATATGGGTAGACGATGAGTCTGTACCAGTTTGGTGTTGTTGCAGGGCTGGAATGGAGGCTGGTAGGCTTGTATCTGTGTGTCCTCAGAGGATCAGTACACTTTGAATGGCCACTTGTTCCCTGGATGACTAGACAGAGGCACACAGAAAGTGTGGAGGGTAATTTTAGTATGTAGATAAACAGACAGAAAAGAGAAAAGAGAGAAACGAGAAAGAAACTGTTGTCACTAACCCGGTTATACAAGCATGCAAAGCAGCTACTTAAAGAGCATCTTAAAATAAACATGTTATGCCATAAGGCACATATTAAAATTGTTGTTAAAGAATGTCTTATTCATAACTCTGAGAATGAATGTCTCATTTGTTTCATTTTCATTGTGTGTCGGTTGTGTATATAAATGTCCATGCATGTGTTTTTGTAGCGTGTGGGATGCTCTGACTGACAACTACATCCCCTCCTCTGTGTCCAGCTGGGACGACCCCACCTCAGAAACGCTGAACGGCAACCTCTCAGATCAGGAGGTAAACATCTGCTCTGCTCTGATAACATTCATGCTGTTGACATGATAATATACTATTCGTTACAGCAGGGTTATTGTATAGATTAGTGCTATAGAACATGACTGTAAGATAGAGTACAATAACATGTCAAGGACAACTAAATTTTTACCAATGCAGAAACAGCTTATTCTTTTAATACTTATATTATATATTATATGTGATGCTGGACCACAAAAACAGTCATAAGGGTCAATTTTCTTACATTTTTATACAGATTTATACAGCTTTACATTAATATATGGTTTGTTAGGATATGACAGTATTTGGCTGAAATAAGCAATTTGTAAATCTGGAATCTGAGGGTGAAAAAAAAAATCAAAATATTGAGAAAATCACCTTTAAAGTTGTCCAAATTAAGTTCTTAGCAATGCATATTACTAATCAAAAATTAAGTTTTGATATATTTACGATAGGATATCTTCATGGAACATGATCTTTACTTAATATCCTAATGATTTTTGGTATAAAAGAAAAATCAATGATTTTGACCCATACTATGTATTTTTGGCTATTGCTACAAATATACCCGTGCTATTTATGACTGGTTTTGTGGTCCAGGGTTCACGTATAGTATATTATTATTGATATTTATAGGAATTGAATATTACAATGTGAATTATATTATTAATAATTATATTAATGGAACAGACGCAATGATTCTTGAAATAATATCTTTCTCCTTAATTGAAAAAGCATTTATTTCCTCTAAGCAAATGACTGCAGCACTATACGAGAGTACCGCTCTGCTCTCTTGATTCAGGGTGTGGTGTGTATATTTATGCCAAATGGATGGCAAATACAGTCGCTCGCTGCCAAAAACCCAAGCTGATCTACTTTCTCTGGCATTCAGCCTCTCACAATCTTTGCAATAAATAGTTTAGACATCACTGGCAGACATTTCTGTTTTTCCTTTATACTGTGTCATCATGTGACAGTCTATGTATAATCTTATACTGATTATCAACTATTGCAACTGGTCGGATGTGGAATGAGGTAATCTAATGTTAGCTTTTCAAGACTCTGTTGTACATCAGTGCGGGCCAAATGAGCTGTCAATCTAACATTCGAAAGCACTCTCTTCAGCACATTACCAATGAGTGTAATGGAACTATATGGAACCATTACTCTCTACCTTCTTGCCATATTGATATGGCTGATGCTCCTAAAGATGTTCATGAACGTATTTGTCTTGGTTTTTAAAGATACATGAAAAAGAGGAGGATGAGATGAATGAGAAGAATGAAAATGCCAATTGTCTGAGTGAAGAACCTCTTATTACGGCTGATCAGGTGAGCCTAAACTTTTCCAGCTGCCTTTTAAAGGTGCACTAAGTAATTTTTGCCAAATGATGTTGATATTTAAAGGCACCAAAACAAACACGCACATATCCTTGAGTTCTCTCCACCGCTGGAAAGCAGCTCCGGTATTCATGCAGGTCCTACTTCTTGCCTGATTTTAACTCTTCTTTTTAATATTTTGTTTGTCCAATATTTTTTTATCTTCCACCTCTATATCTATAGTCGATTTGCTAATATCCATCTCTTTTCTCTATCCTTACAAGACACACCCCTTACTACTGATTGGCTACAAGAGTGTTTTGGGACTCGATCCGACACTGTGGTCAAAAGTGTTTTTCAAAAATTGCTTAGTGCACCTTTAAAAGTGACATCGGATGCCCATTTTCCACAAGTTGGTATGATTCTTTAGGGTCTCCATGAAATGTCTGCAACACACATTGGTTAAAATTCCTCAATGGTCTTGTAAAACTGTTGTGTCCTCAAACTTCTTTAAATACAAGACACACCCCTTACTGCTGATTGGCTACAAGAGTGTTTTGGGACTCGGTCCGACACTGTGGTCAAAAGTGTTTTTCAAAAATTGCTTAGTGCACCTTTAAAAGGAACATCGGATGCCTATTTTCCACAAGTTGGTATGATTCTTTAGGGTCTCCATGAAATGTCTGCAACACATTTTGGTTAAAATTCCTCAATGGTCTTGTAAAACAACACCCCTTTTACCTTGTCAAACACTGCTTTATTCACAACAACCCATTTTGGTGCATGTCTCTTTAAATGATAATGAGCTCTACTCACCCCGCCCCTCTCTTCTGTGTTTTGTGTATTCGGTGGCCGTTACCATCAAAAACAAAACTAATCCACTGTGTGCTCAGTGGCTCTGATGTCTGAGGGCAGAAATATGGTAATACAGGACGATCCGTCAGCAGCTGTGGGTGGAGCCTGAGCAGTATGACATCACACTGCTCAGAAAATTAAAATAGCTTGATAATTTGGCTTGTTTAGGTTTTTTGGGGGTAAAAAAAAGAAGTGAATGGATTTTTATCAGTGTAGGGTGGCTGTGTCCACACACTTCTAAGACTTGTATATGCAAACACCACGTAAAAGTGAATTTTGCATCCGCTGTCCCCTTTAAATTTAAGTGTGCTACATTTATTCATTGCATACAAAGCTAAAATTTAAAGCTACAGTTCTGTTGTGTCTTTAAACTTCTTTAAATACCCACTGAAGTCTGTCATATATTCTCTCACCAGGTGATTGAGGAGATTGTGGAGATGATGGAAAACTCACCAGATCCTGGAGAGACAGAGGAAGAGGAGGAGGATGATATCGGAGTGTCTTCCTCTAAAAGCAGCCCCTCACTACTGGAGGAGATCCGCATGCTGTCTCAGGCCTCCAACAACAACTGCTCCTATGAAGGTGCTCATTCAAACCTGCAATTAAAAAATATATGTGAACCTCAGGGTGACTTTAAAAATGTTTTATGAATCTTCAGATGAAATTAGATGCTAAGATTGAACAAACATTGCTTTAAAAGTGTTAGTTCACCCAAGAATGAAAAATCTGTCATTTAGTCATTCTCATGTCATTCCAAACCCGCAAGAACTTTGTTTATCTTCAGAACAAATTAAGATGTGAGCTTTCCAACCCTGCGTAGACCACGACGCAACAACCACGTTTAAGGGCTAGAAAGGTAGTAAGGACATTGTTAAAATATTCCATGTAACATCGGTGGTTCAACCTTAATGTTATGAAGCTACAAGAATGCCTTTTGTGTTCAAATAAACAAAAAGAATGACTTCATTCAACAATTTCTTCTCTTCTGTGTCAGTCTACCAGATCAAGGTCAATGTAAACATGCTCTACATCTCCCCAGGAAAAGAAACCAGTGCCTATCGAGTATATAGAGACGGTTTCTATTTTAAACTATGTTGTTTCAGCATTTCTTCATCCCATGGACAGAAGAAACAGATCATGCTTTTGAAACCAAAGATGCGGTAGAGCAAAAGCGAATGAAAAATAGCCCACGTCAACTGAGAACTACACTAACGTTGAAGCACAACATTAGTCACAGTGTGCAAGTCAAGTGTTGCAAGTCTCAATGTTTATCATACAGGTCTGAGGCTGATGCCAAGCTCGGCGCTGCTTGACATCTTGTGTCGAATGGAGGCGGCGATACGAGAGTATTCGGAGGAACTGGTGGCCCAGCTGGCCCGGAGGGACGAGCTGGAGTTTGAGAAAGAGGTGAAGAACACCTTCATCACAGCTCTGATGGAGGTCCAGAACAGACAGAAGGAGCAAAGGGAGCTGAGCAAGCGCAGGCGTAAGGACAAGGCCATGAGTCTACAAGCTACTACCCGCTCCGAGAAGACTGGGAGCATGCCTGCAAAAGTAAGTGTGTGGAAATTAACTGCATGATGTTTACCTTCATGCACAGACATCTCTCTCTGCGGTTAATGGATCTTGCCCCATTACTTTTTAGCTGCACTTAGCACTTACTGGAAGAGCAGAGGAAGCATTCCCCTGCAGTATGAGCTGCGAAGGCAATTCCAGCTTCCTCTTACAGTAATGCCGCTGTGATTCGATTACATCATGCAAGAACTATCTCTGCATCCTCATCCTCCATGTTCTCACAGGGATGAGTTGATCATTCTAGTCATTTTATACACAGTGACTACACTCTAAAAAGTGCTGGATTAAAAAATAACCCAACCTTAACCCAGCTGCTGGGTAACTATGGGACAGAACACGTGCTGGGTTTAACCATTTGACCCAGAATGCTGGGTTGTTTATTTGACCCAACCAGTGGGTCAGGTTAACTGTGCTGCTGGGTTAAACATAACCTAATCATTGGGATATTTGTTGCTACCTTTATATTTACCAATAATAATAAATAATCACAAAATAATGTAAAATTATTATTGCTTTTCTGCAATACAGTTAGAAAAACACACACACACAAAAAAAAAAAAATGCAACTGTAAACATCAATTTTCATCAGTTTTATTTCTTTTTAAAACAATTTTCAAATGGGTGCAGCTGTCACACATTTTATCCAACCATTACAGACACATAAAACAACAACTTTAGTAGATCAGTTAATTTAAAACACAAAACTGTGTAAACTAAGCACTGTAGATTCAGATTCTTTGTCAACACTGCAGCAGCAGAACACTCAAAAATTAATTATTACCACATGAGAATCGTTCCAAACATTGTGCTATTAAAACTAAGACAAACAAAGTGTCCACCAGACAATACATATGACAATTTAAAACATGTTACAAGTGGCCAGAAAAAACTGTTGGCCTTAAAAAAAAAAAAAAAAAAAAAAAAAAAAAAAATTTACACATGAAGATTTATGTCAATCAATATAATATACTGCAAGCTTGAGAAATTCCCAGGCAACGAGTCCGCTTCAGTGGCACGGCCCGTAACAAAGGCGAAGGTCTGGGATGTCATTGTCTCGTCCCCAAGGCACAAATCCACCATGCTGGTCCCCACCTGTTAAATATACACGACACTTAGTCTTGAAGATACTTAGGCCTAAAAAAAAAAAAAAAAAAAATTCTCATTTTAGAAGAAAATTTCAAGCTGCACATATTTAGTATATATATATATATATATATATATATATTATATATATATATATATATATATATATATATATATATATATATATATATATATATATATATATTAGAAAAAGAAAAACAAAACTTACAGGTTTGTATGTCAATAAATGGCTTCCAGAATTCTGTGGTTGTGGATCTGTGGACCCTTCCTCCAGAATGGGCAGGACTTTGAAAGCACTCTCCCCTTTAACATCTAGACCATAAGAATAATACAGTGCAAACTGTGAAACTTATCTCATAATCAAAACACAATGAAACCCTTTCATATGAAAATTTCTTCATTCCTTTAAATAATGAAATTGTAATAAAAATAAATAAAAATTATAATGGTATTATAATGGGGTGGGATTCAGGGATGTAGAATATGCTCATGCAGAATAAGGCATCAATATGTGCTTTATAAGTACTAATTAACAGCCAATACACAAACTAATAAGCAACTAGTTAAGTGTTACTGTACCATTGTATTTACCAGCTGATGTATCAAATACAGTTGAATTTTGTTTCTATAGATTGACATAAGAAATACCTTACCTGAAGTCATGTCACCCAGCTCTTAATGCACCTTTCCATCTTGCCGGGCATAGGCAACAATTTGATCTGCAATTGTAGCCTAGTCTACAAAAAGTCTGCCTCTGGATGTAGCTTCCTGAAGTCTTGTGAAATCTGATCAAATTAAAAAAAAACAAAAAACAAAAACAAATGTGGTTAAATAAGATAAAGCTTTTAAATGTCAGATTGATTGTTTGATTTTATTGCCATAGCAGTAACTATGGTTATTTTAATGAAAAGATCAAATTCTAAAACAAATCATGGTTATTGAATGTTATTGAATGATATCAAGCTGCCTTTTCCTTCAACTTTTCCCATTACAAAGCTGTTGTTCATCTGCACCAGCAAGAATCTCAAATATCTAGAATGAAATTTCAGATTTAGAAAATTAGAATTTCACAAAACTGTTTTTACAATGACTTATTTTAAAAAAAAAAAAAAAAAAAAAAAAAACACGTTTTGCGCAGTAATGCCAAATTAAACCAGTTTGACTGAATTGTTGTAAAACTTTGGCGATCTTCAGAGTTACAACACAAACACTGTATGCACTGGAGCGTTCGTCAAACACGGTGTTCATGCATGCTATGATTTTAAAGTGGACCACTGCTTTGATGTCTTAATTATGACACGATATTATACAGAACGGTTGGCAAAGGCAACCTAACCTAGCATCTCACCACTGAACTGCGTTTATCTCAATCAGTCTCCAATCTCAAGGGCAGAATTGACACGGTTTAAAAAAAAAAAATAAAAAAAAATAAACAGCATACCCATTTAATTTTTATACTGGTTTCTTAGCTTGTAAAGCAACACAAGCACTCACTAAAATAGAGGAAGAGTAAAAGGACCTCATAAACAGTGGTGTTGTGTTGCCTGGAGAAGTAGGTATACGCCCCAAATGCAAATACACGCTGAAAAGAATAACTTACTGACATCTGAACGTGATTCTCCGCAGTTTCTGATTAAATCGGTCGGGTTTTCTCTGACATGCCCTCGCATGTGAACAGGCAGCATCTGGGTGGAGGAGTGGACGAAGCGGGCACGGGCGCATTTAGGCGCAATCATCAAATATATTTCAAAGGAAGCCCACGCCACAGCGCGAAAATCTACAACATAAAAATGACTGATCTATTGTTGGATTCGGCACGTTGCAGACATTGACTTGAAAAAAATATGCCCTTAAAAGATCAATTTTAGTACGAAATGACATAATTCTGACAAAACATTACAAAGCCATACAGTATGCAGACAGTAACTTAAACCCCACATTTCTAACCTATGCCTGTTTTCATGAAGCATTAAAAAAGGGACATGTGTATTGTATATAAATAAAACTTTGCACGTGCACGTACACAACTTTTAACAATAAAGCGATTGAGGCAAAAAAAAAAAACAAACAAACAAAAAAAACAAAAACAAAAAAAAGTACCTCACTATAGGCTGCTACTTAACGTTTGTTAATCATTCACAGAATAAAACGCTAACCCTGCACAGCAACATATCAAATATTGCATTAAACAGTGAAATAAATCACTGTGCTTTAAACCACAACTTATTAAAAAATAAAGGTAAATAATAATAAAATCATATTAACTTACCGTATAATCCTGCTTGGTGCGAATGGACCTTTATCTCACTTCCTATATCGGGTAAGCGAAGCAGTGTATCCCCACTTCCGGTCCCATCGCAACGCAATGAAAACTAATGGGAGAAAATGTAATTCATTCTTGTGATTTCAAAGCTACATTTTTAGCATCATTATTCCAGTCACATGATCCTTCAGAAAGCATTGTAATATTCTGATTTGCTGCTCAAAAAACATTTATTATTATTATTATTATTATTATTATTATTATCATCATTATTATTATGTTAAAAACAGCTGAGTATAATTTTTTTCAGGTTGCTTTGAATAGAAAGTTCAGAAGAACAGCATTTATCTGAAATAGAAATCTTTTGTAACATTATAAATGTCTTTATCATCACTTTTGATTAAATTTAAAGCATCCTTGCTAAAGAAAATAATTAATTCCCATTATTTCTTCCCCCCAAAAAATAATGACTCCAAGCTTTTGAATGGTATAATGTATAAGGTTATAAAAGCTTTTTATTTCAGATAAATGCTGATCGTTGGATCTTTCTATTCAAAGAATCCTGGGAAGAAGAAAAAAAAAAAAGAAAAAAAAAGTACTCCACTGTTTTAAATATTGATAACAATAATAAATGTTTCTTGAACAGCAAATCAGCATATTAGAATGATTTCTAAAGGATCACGTGACACTGAAGACTGGAGTAATGCTGAAAATTTAGCTTTGATCAAAGGAATAATCAGATTTTTCAAATATACAAATCAAAAACCGTTGTTTCAAATATTAAAAATTATTGATATAAAAATAAAAAAAAACTGAATTTACTCACCTTGCAAGCTGTCCAGATTGTAGATGAGCTTGTCTCTTCAACACAACGGATTTGAAGAAATTTAGCATTATATCACTTGCCCTCCAATGGATCCTCTGCAGTGAATGGGTGCCACCAGATTGAGAGTTCAAAAAGCTAATAAAAACATCAAAATAACCCGTAAGTAATTTACACGACTCCACTCATTCATCATCTTGTAATCATTTAATCATTTGTTGTATCATTTAACATCTTGTAAAGTAAAAAGTTGCATGTTTGTGGAGTGGGCCCTTACACTTATAGGGCATTGCAAGCCCTCTGAGGCGTAAGCCAGGGCTATTTTTGTAGTCAACAATCTCACGAGAAGCTGTCTTTGACACCATCCGTCACCCACCGAGCGATGCCTCACTACTGATCTCTCACTGACAGTGCGAGAATTTAGAGCAGCGTCTCGCTATGGTAAGAGTGCTTCAGGTGAACATTGGGCAGTGAGACAGTCACACCACCTGATGCCTCGGCTCATTCCCATAGATATGGTGTGATGGGACAGCACTCACCACCCAACGTTATCCACCACCACCATCCAAGACAGCAAGCCCATGAAAAAAAATGACTACAGATGCAAAAATTGATGGATTTTTTAAATTTGTTCATTTTAAGATTATCAAAAGGCATTATTTACGGTGCTTTAAATGGCAGAAAACAGCATTAGCTGTGGCGCTCATTATCCCCTAAATGGCGTAAATTAACTTTATTATTTTTTATTTTGCATTATTATTTGAAAATTGTCAAATGGCGTTATTCAATGTCCATTTATTGTCAAACGTAAGAAAGCGCTGTCAGTTGCTGCACTCATTATTCCCTAAACCAGACCTGGGCAAACTCGGTCCTGGAGGGCCGGTGTCCCTGCAGAGTTTAACTCCAACGCTGATAAAACTCACCTGTTTGTAACTTTCTAGTAAACTTGAAGACACTGATTAGCTTGTTCAGGTGAGTTTAATCAGGGTTGAAGCTAAACTCTGCAGGGACACCGGCCCTCCAGGACCGAGTCTGCCCAGGCCTGCCCTAAACCGCGTAACTTAAATTTTTTTTTTTTTTTTTTCTTTTGCATTTTACTAGTTTTTTTTTTATTTAAAAATTGTCAAACTGCGTTATTTACGGCATTTTAAACAACAGAAAGCAACGTCAGTTGTGGCACTCATTATTCCCTAAACGGCGTAACTTAAATTTATTTATTGTTTTATTTTTCATTTTACTGTTTTTTTGTTTTTATTTAAAAATTGTCAAACGGCGTTATTTGCAGCATTTTAAGTGACAGAAAGCGACGTCAGTTGCGGCACTCATTATCGAAAATTCATTTAAGTTAGCCATTTAGGGGATAATGAGTGCTGCAACTGACAGCGCTCTCTGTTGTACAACACAGTTTAGGGCAGAACTGGGCAAGGTCGATCCTGGAGGGCCGGTGTCCCTCAGAGTTTAGCTCCAACCCTGATAAAACTCACCTGTTTGTAACTTTCTAGTAAACCTGAAGACACTGATTAGCTTGTTCAGGTGAGTTTCATCAGGGTTGGAGCTAAACTCTGCAGGGACACCGGCCCTCCAGGACCGAGTCTGCCCAGGCCTGCCCTAAACGGCGCAACTTAAATTTTTTTTTTTTCTTTCGCATTTTACTAGTTTTTTTTTTTTTTTTTTTTAAATTGTCAAATGACGTTATTTGCTGCATTTTAAATGACAGAATGCTCCGTCAGTTGCTGCACTCATTATCCCCTAAACCAGACCTGGACAAACTTGGTCCTTGAAGGCTGGTGTCCCTGCAGAGTTTAGCTCCAACCCTGATAAAACTCACCTGTTTGTAACTTTCTAGTAAACCTGAAGACACTGATTAGCTTGTTCAGGTGTGTTTAATCAGGGTTGAAGCTAAACTCTGCAGGGACACCGGCCCTCCAGGACCGAGTCTGCCCAGGCCTGCCCTAAACGGCGCAACTTAAAATTTTTTTTTTTTTTCTTTTGCATTTTACTATTTTTTTTTAAATTGTCAAACTGCGTTATTTACGGCATTTTAAACAACAGAAAGCGACGTCAGTTGCGGCACTCATTATCAAATTCATTTAAGTTGCGCCGTTTAGGGGATAATGAGTGCTGCAACTGACTCCGCTCTCTGTCGTACAACACAGTTTAGGGCAGAACTGGGCAAGGACTATCCTGGAGGGCCGGTGTCCCTACAGAGTTTAGCTCCAACCCTGATAAAACTCACCTGAACAAGCTAATCAGTGTCTTCAGGTTTACTAGAAAGCTACAAACTGGTGAGTTTTATCAGGGTTGGAGTTAAACTCTGCAGGGACACCGGCCCTCCAGGATAGACCTTGCCCAGTTCTGCCCTAAACTGTGTTGTACGACAGAGAGCGCAGTCAGTTGCAGCACTCGTTATTACCTAAACGGCGCAACTTAAATGAATTTTATTTTGTATTTTACTAGTATTATTTAAAAATTGTCAAACTGCGTTATTTACGGCATTTTAAACGACAGAAAGTGACATCAGTTGCGGCACTCATTATCCCCTAAATAGTGTAACTTACATTTATTTTTTTATTTTGCATTTTACTAGATTCCTTATTTGAAAATTGTCAAACGGCGTTATTTACGGCATTTTAAAACGACAAAGCGACATCAATTGCGGCACTTATTATCGAAAATTCATTTAAGTTACGCCATTTAGGGGACAATGAGTGCCGCAACTCACAACGCTCTCTGTGGTACAACACAGTTTAAGGCAGAACTGGTCAAGCTCTATCCTCGAGGGCCAGTGTCCCTGCAGAGTTCAGCTCCAACCCTGATAAAACTCACCTGAACAAGCTAATCAGTGTCTTCAGGTTTACTAGAAAGCTACAAACTGGTGAGTTTTATCAGGGTTGGAGCTAAACTCTGCAGGGACATCGGCCCTCCAGGATAGAGCTGCCCAGTTCTGCCCTAAACTGTGTTGTACCACAGAGAGCGCTGTCAGTTGCGGCACTCATTATCCTCTAAACGGCGTAACCTAAGTGATTTTTTTTTTTATTTTGCGTTTTACTAGTTTCTTTATTTGAAAATTGTCAAACTGCGTTATTTACGGTGTTTTAAAACTAATTTAGGCCTTCAGGTTACGTCGATATTTGGTCATGCAGCAATTTAATTGAGGTTACCACTACTAACGTTACTACTTTTGTTGCGGTTGTTGTTTAACGTTACATTTTCTCACTCACCACAAGACAGGAGCGGCTGACTCTTCTTCTTCCATCAAATCCGCGAATCCGTGAGTTGTGGCCTCTAGTAAACACTCATCGTGTACTCATGGTAGTAGCCGCATCGCTTAATCGCTCGTTTGCAGCGTTGATTCGGGCGTATTTCTTCTCTTCTCTATAATCATCGTGCGGTGGAGAGGAGATTCTCCCAGTCCATACCACTTGTCGTCCCACTGACTTCCATTCAGAAAAGCAAACGCGTGCAAAAGTTTGGCGTTTCGCCGCATTGCACACTTATGCTGCGTTCACGCCATATCGTAATAACCGTAATTTCGAGATGACAACATGTGACTTTCTACTCGGAGCTGTTCACGTCCTCAGACTCTGAATTATGCTTTTCTATGGCAACACTATCAAGGCCTAAACAATAACCTACGTTGGTCATGTGGTACAAGTCGTAGCCCTCAGAAGCCTCCCAGTTCACAAGCTGTAATTGCGAGGTCTACGAGGACGTGAACGCTTTTTACAAGTTGGAATCTCGTTATTATGGGAATTCCGATATGGCGTGAACGCACCTTTAAAGCTTCGTGAACTGTGACCTGCAATTCGTATCACGTGAAACCGTGTGACCAATAGCAGATCGATACGTCAGAAAAGAATACAGCTCTTGCTACTGGGCATGCGCACATAAATCTAACGTTATTTTTGTCACACTGTACAACAATAATACTTTTTTTTTTTTTTTTTTTTTTTTTTTTTTATAGTAAGGGCTACGTTTATGGTTGGGGTAGGTGTAGACGTTATAAAACACAGTCTAATAGCTAGAACAATTCATTTCATTGTTAGTTTCCGATCGGAGTTGTACCCCTTGGGAGAAAAGAAGCTTCGTATCAATGGACCCTTACTCACTTCCTATATCCGGTAAGGGAAGCAGTGGAGTATGCATTTGGAAACTGAGGATGTTTAGACCTACATCTCGTATCACCTGCTGAAATGTTCCTATTAACGTATTTCTCTTTCAAATGTGGATTCTTACTAATAAATGAATTTAACCTGCTGCAGTCACTTTCGTCTTCTAATTAACAATGTCTTTCTCATCATGTTTTATACCTGTTTACATTAAAATACATTTTAAATAAACACCCTTACTAAATTAACCATGGATTTACTATAGTAAATGTAGTAACCATGTTATATTTTTATTTTTTCCGCGGACTAATTTCCATTTGTATTGCCATAGTTTTACTACACATACCATGGTTAATTTTCCTAAGAGCGCTATTAAAATTGATGAATGAATGCGCGGGCGTTGCCTTAATGAAATAACACTGTTGAACATTTTAGCTAATTAATCTTAGACAGTATAACGCGTTGACAGATTGTGAAGCTCAAATTTAATATATTATGTTTCTACTCTTTTCCTGAACACAAGCTTAAATAATTTTGAAAGGTTGTTGTGTTTGTAAAAATGGGCTGTTGAAAAATAAAAGATCCTGAAAAAGATCCCAAGTTGGATTCTCTTTTCTCTAGTTTGGCGTAGGATGTGTGCACTCAAGGGATGCAGTGCTGTGAGCAGAAGGTACTTAATATTTTATGTTTTAATGTTTTCCAGCGCTTCAGCATGGAGGGTCTTTCCAACATCTTGCAGACAGGCATCAGACAGACCTTTGGGACCTCAGGGACAGAAAGACAGGTAAGGAGGAGGGAACTAAATCTACACCTATATGCAGGAATAAGATGTGATCGTAAACTCTGATTATTTTTCATATGTGTGTTCAACAGTACCTAAACACAGTCATCCCATATGAGAAAAAAGGGACTCCTCCATCTGTGGATGACTTGCAAATGCTCACAAAAAGTAAGTGTACTGAACTGCACTCATGGCATTAAAACGGAAAAAATTTAAACTCACCATAATATTTCATGTTTATTTTATTTAATATTTGCTAAGATTGATTTATTTAATACTTAAAATCGGACAATAAAACATTTAGGCCATCAAAGAAAACATTTTTAACTTTAAATTCAACTGAGATTTTTCATTTATTTTATTTTTTTCAGTTCTTTATGCCATGAAAGAAGACAGTGAGAAGGTCCCAACCCTCCTGACTGACTATATACTAAAAGGTAAATCTGAAACTTTCCCCCCCCTAATGAGAATAACTTTTTTAAATAATATTGTATTATTTTTTTTTAATAATTTTTTTAATTGGTATTTTGTTGGTTATGGTGTTTTTAGTTGTCATTTATACAGTCAAACCAATATTTATTCAGACACCTTCAAAATTTCTCACATTATCACAGTTTATGGTAATACAATCTTAAGATCTTAAATCTTAAGAAGGAACTCAAGCGCTAAACTGTGACAGAACAAATTCATCTTGATAATGTCAGATAACTTTGATAGAAAGGTATGTAACAAAGCATGGTATGGTGAAGTGTGAAATCAAATTTTTGGTCTCAAATTTTTACAATTTTACTTGTAGTCCACTGTATGAAGAATGTTTGGGTATAATATGCCACAGTTTACTTACTTTTGCTATCACTTTGCTATCACTTACATAAATTAGCTATAGTGTCCTGCATCCACTAGTAAAAAAAAAATGTCAAAAATTATATCTGGAGTAATTTTTGGTTTGACTGTACATAGTATTATTATTAGCTTAAATTAGAGAAACTAACTGTGGCTCTTAAATAGGCGACAAGCTGAAAACATTTTACCAGCTAGGAATTTTCTGTTTTCACAGATTATCACTGTTCTCCAGCTCTAAATATTCTCATAAATAACATACTTGTTGTATTTAAATATCATTGAGGTTTTTATTAATATTTTGAATTAGTTTTCTTTTTTGTGTTTTCATTTTAATTTTAGTTAAGGTTTTAATAATTGTGTTGTGTGTTTTTGTCATTTTTTTTTTTTTTTTTTTTTTTTTTTATGTCTATAGTCTTAATTTATTTAACTTTTAGATATTTAATTTTATCAAACTAAATGAGATAAGAAATGTTGCTTTGGCAACTAGCAGGTTTCTTTCAAGTAACAAAATTGTGTCTATGGTTTTAGTTTTAGTTAACTATAGTACACCTATAGTACAGTATATATTGTAAATCTATACGAAGTACACTGCCGTTCAAGAGTTTAGGATCTGTAAGACTTGTAATGTTTTTTTAAAGAAGTCTCTTATGCTCATCAAGACAAAATTTTGACAAAAACACAGAAAAATAACAGTAATGTTATTACAATATAAAATAATGGTTTCTATTTTAATGTACTTTAAAATAAAATTTATTCCTGTGATGCAAAGCTGAATTTTCATCAGCTGTTATTGCAGTCTTCAGTGTCACATGATCTTTCAGAAATCATTCTAATATGCTGATTAATTATTATACTTATCAATGCTGGCAACAGTTGTGCTGCCAAATATTGTTTTGGAACCTGTGATGCTTTTTTCAGGATTCTTTGAGGAAATCAGAAATAAATTATATTTTAAAATCTATTTAAATTAAATATGTTATTTTACAGTTTTGTCTGTATTTTTAATCAAATAAATGCAGTCTCAGTGAACATAAGAAACTTCTTTAAAAAACAAAAAATCGTACTGATCCCAAACTTTTGAATGGCAGTGTGCTTATACAGACATTCAGTAGTGTTGAGACCATTAACACATTATCACTCTCTCTATCCTGCAGTTCTGTGCCCTACCTAAAGTCCTGAGCGTGATGTGCTGATGGTGAGACTGCGGAGAGGTTGGGTGTCTCCGCTCGTCCTCTCTCAGTTCTCCAGCCCAGCTGCATGAGCTCCCTTATCCAGTATCAGCGAGGGACCCTGAACATCTAACCATCCTTCTCTTGCTTATCTAACGACCTTTGACCTTGCTCATCTCACTGCCCTTCCTGTATTCACATATCCACGAGGTTCATACCACAGCGCCTGGTGCTTTACATGTTTTCTACTACGTACGTTACAATGGGCCAAAAGCCATATGGAACGTGTAAGGGTAACAGGTGAACTATAATCGGTTTAACTCTACGATCAGGTAATATTTTTAGTTTTATTTTTAAATATACGCCTAACATAAGGCATTTTACATACTACTCCATCATTCACATCCGTTCTGAACACAGGTGACGATGAGAAGGGCATTATTCACAGTCTTCTTAAGGCGTAGATGCATCGATTCGAGAGCACATTTGAAAATAATCCATCCATACTTTCTGCTTTTGCCGTTTTAGTATTGTGGCTTTGTTTCAGCCAAGGTTGGTTGAAAATACAGCATGTTTTAGTGTTCTACATTAATGCCAAGTTATAGGGAGAAACCTTGTGACTTTTCTTATTTTGGGTAACCTGAGATTTTGTTTTCATCCTATGTATGAAATATACAGTTCTACATAATGCGGTTTCTTTGATGATCCATTTGTCTAATTAAAACTTTTTTTTTTTTACTTAACATTAACTGTCATTCATGCCTTGTGCTTACATCTTTAATGTATATATTTCTTATTTACTAAGGGACATGGAGGAATGTGAAGTATTGCTGAGTTATAATTCCAATAAATGTCAAACCCTGTGAAAGCCTGAATGACTGTTTCATTGTAATACCGCAACACTCCACTAGAGGTCAGTCATATGCAGGTCTTTGCAATTCATCATTCATACAAGGTTGTTTGCAACAGCGTTAACAAAGGATTTTTGTGCCGTTAGTTTAATATTGTACTTACAAATAATAATATTAATAATTTAATTTATTTAAAACATGTACACCTAATAACTGGTGACGTAAAAAAGTTAATAATTCAATTGTTATTATTGTTTAGAAAAATATTTCCAAGAGTCATGTAGCTATTTAAGTGACTTTTCTTTCTGTTCGTGCTTAAACCAGTGAAAAAAATAATATTATTTATTATTAAGTGATATTTGTCCCCTGGAACTGATATTTAGAGGAATTTTGCCTTAATATAAGAATATTATTTTTCGATAAACACAATGTTGTCCATTATGGCTAATACTTACGTCTGTTGAATCTAATTGATTTATTATCACTTAATTTAAATGATTAGTACAGTGTCTACACACAATATCTAAAATATATCAAATGTTAGATAGCAGGTAAAAACAGAAGAATTCATTTTTGCTCATTTTTAAGTCACATTGGCTTATCTTAGCCATATTTATGAGTCTGACCCTGACTAAATGTTACACAGCTTGCGGCTTATTTATATTACGTAACGCGTTAGGTTATCTTTCCTAAATATTATTAATAATGGGTCACCAGAAATGTCCTAAAGCACTAGATATAACAGTATCTTACCCTCTGATGTCTTCTTCAAGCAAGTCTTCTTAACCATTGGGTTGTTTACTTTAAAATGAAAAGCAACAGACTAAGCAGGCACGACTAATTGTACATTTTTAATCTTCATGTGGACTTTTCCCGTCATTAGAAGCATTAATTTACTTATTAGTAAGCATTAACATAGACCCAGGTCACTGTACTTATAACAGTATCTTACTTTCTGCTCTCTTTTTCAAGCAAGTCTTTTTAACCGTTGGCGTTGTTCATTTTAAAACGAAAAGCGCGCGAAAAATAACTCGGCACGCACGACTGATTTTATTGTACATTTTAAATCTTTATGTGGACTTTTTCATTATTAAGAAATATTAATTTACTTATTAGTAAGCATTAACATAAACCTAGGCCACTGTATACCTGTATCTTACCTTCTGATCTCTTCTTTCTAAAGCAGTCTTTTTAACCGTTGCTTGTTTACTTTAAAACGAAAAGTGCGCGAAAAATAACAGGGCACGCACGACTGATTTTACATTGCATTTTTCATCTTTATGTGTACTTTTTTCGTTATTAAAAACATTAATTTACTTATTAGAAAGCATTAACATAAACCTAGGTCACTGTAGTTTAACCGTTGGCTTGTTCACTTTAAAACGAAAAGTGCGCGAAAGGCCTATGCACGCACGACTGATTTTATTGTGCATTTTTAATCTTTATGTAGGCTTTTCCCTGTCATTAAAAACATTAATTTACTTAATAATAAGCATTAACATAAACCTACCTCATTGTGTGTCCATAAAGCCAGGACTGGATCACAACAAATACATACATGATATGAAATGACAACAAAAAAATATGTTATGTTTAAATCAATACTCTACAGAACATAAGTACTATATTTCCCTGTGCAGTAAATGAACACACTGCATTTTTACAGCCAGTTTGTTTTAATCAAAAATATGAATACAAAGTGTTCAGTAAATGTCCTATATACAGAACAGTTCGAGGTTGTCTAGTCTGCAGATAACAAAAGATTTACATGGGTACGGGCAATAAAACATTTCTAATAAAATAAAGTTAAATAGTTTGTGCTTGAAAAACAATCAGTTGCACTGTTGAGTACATACAATACAACTAGTTAAAAAAAATTACAGTAGTTGTTTAAAAAGCATTTATGAAATATGTGGTAAAAATACAACATGATTTTTGGCATAATTACAGATAAGCGATTGTGATTTATTGTATGGTCTGTTATACGTAAAGTGAGCATGAAATGCCATTCGCAACTCATTTCACTTCTGTAATAGATGTATTTCTGAGTAAAACAGGATGTTCAGTGACATGCATTAAAAAACTAAATGGGGTCAATTTTGAGTTCATGTTGAGTTCAAAACTAGTATCCCTCGTGAACAACCATCTAACAGGAACTCTTTGGTCTACTATCTAATATACCAGAAAAATCATGAAGTTAATTGCTGCAAAATTATGAAATGACCTCAGACCTAGAATGAGAAATAAATACCTTATTTACAGTAAGGTAAAGGAATGTTTATAATTATAGTTTACATATTCAATACATTAGTTTTAAAATATCATCATGGGGTATACGAAAACACTATATAAATTAAGATACCACCAAATTCTACACTTCTAAATTGAAAAAACTTTGCACACAACACGGGTTAATTTCTAAATATTTGGCCAAAAAACATTTAAAGGCAAATATAGCAACTTAATATGTCACATTTTAAGTGATGTCCTCAACATTCCATTTAACACATGCTGTAATGAAACATATGCCATCTACCTTCATTTTAACATAAGAGAGGGTGAAGCCATTCAAACAAAATAGCTTACTTCCACATTGCAACATACACAAAGATCGCATATGTACTTAACATAGTAAACGTAATTATTCACGAGGAGTGTCTGTAAATAATACGGAATAGACCTTTCATTTTTTCATCAAGGCAAGTTAGCATCTTCAGTTTGCAAAAGAACAATCAGTAAAGCAGTAACAACAAAAAGAACACAAATAATGTGAAAAAAAGTTTTTTTTTTTTGGTCATTGTCTTTTTTTCATTTAACAAGTTCCACTTTATAGAAAGTAGAGGCTTTTCTGTAATACTTTGAACAGTAAAAAACTATAAAACAAATAAATGAGAATCTTTACATATATTTGCTTACATTTTTTATATTTAAAATGTAAATAAAGAAAATTACATCATTCCATACGGTTTCCATACAGAGGCAATAAGCTTATCGATTCCGATTTATCCTTTCCAATGTGGTTCAGTTTGTGGGACTGCAGACATGATATCCTCTTCTCTCCTTCCCTTCCGAGGTTCAGCAGAAATGTACAGTCCTACACCAGAGAGCCAGCCTGGTTTTGTGCTGGCACCATAATGGGTACCCCTCCCATGCGGGAGATGTTGGCAGCAGTTACGGTGGTGGGCAGCACGGGCGGACGTGGAATCTGAGGTTGGGCGGAGGGTGGCCGGGGCACCGAGGTGTGCCGGAAGCTTCCGTTGGTGCTGGGGGGTCCCGAGGGTCCACGGGGCGGGCTGGGGTTGGTGTTGTAGCCGGGCAACGAGCGCTCCAGGGTGGCGTCTGCTAGAGGCTGCGAGCGGTAGCCGGCCGTGCTGCCCGTGGCCGTGAGGATGGACGCGGTGTCGGAGTGAGGGTAATGGTGGTGGTTCTGGGTGTCTCGTGCAAAAGTGTTGGTGTGAATGGATGACAGGGTGCCGTTTTTAGAGATGATGTCAGAGCCAGTGCCACTCTTGGCCCATGAGACACGTTTGGGAGCTTGAGCATCCTCTCTATAAGACACAAAAACACTTAGTGTGTACACAAGTTAGAAGTCAATTGAATCAATCAATAAATCATAATTATCTTACTTGATTTCATTGGCCAAATCCTCCTCTGTTTCTTTCCGTCTTGTCCACATGAAAATGAGGAAGACAGTGATCAGGACGAGAGCCACAATACAACCAAACGTAACACCAGCGATCATCCCAGCATTAGTCGCTGTACAAAAGGAACAGGAAAAGTTAAGGTATGCCTTTTGATTTACAATCTTATTTTATCTTCAGACGACTTTTGTAATTTATTCCTGAATTTTCAGCTTCATTACTCCAGTCTTCAGTGTCACATGATCCTTCAGAAATCATTCTAGTTTGCTGATTTGCAGCTCAAGAAACATTTCTAATAATCAATTTTGAAAAAAGTTGTGCTGTTTAATATATTTGTGGAAACTGTAAAACTTTTTTCCGGATTTCTGGATGAAGAGAAAGTTAATATCATGTAAACATATACTACCAGTCAAAGTTTTTGAACAGTAAGATTTTTAGTGTTTTTTTTAAAGACATCTCTTCTGCTCCCCAAGCTTGCATTTATTTAATACAAAGTACAGCAAAACAGTAACATTTTTAAATATTTTTACTATTTAAAATAACTCTTTTCTATTTGAATATTCCTTCTATTTTCTATATTCCTGTGATCAAAGCTACATTTTCAGCATCATTATTCCAGTCTTCAGTGTCACATGATCCTTCAGAAATCACTGTAATATGCTGATTTTCTGTTCAAGAAACATTTTTATTATTATTATCAATATTTAAAACAGTCCAGTACATTGTTTTTCAGGATTCTTTGTAAAATAGAAAGATCCAAAGTGTTTATCTGAAATAAAAAGCTTTTGTAACATTATACACTATACTGTACCATAGCTTGGAGTCAGTATCATTTTTTTAAAATGTCTTTATCATCACTTAAATGAAATTTATTTTATTTAAGTGATTATAAAGACATTTAAAATGTTACAAAAGATTTGCATTTTAGATAAATGCTGTTCTTCTGAACTTTTATTCATCAGAGAAACCTTATTCTAAATTCTACTCAGCTATTTTCAACATAATAATAATGTTTTTTGAACAGCAAATCAGAATATTAAAATGACATCTAAAGGTTTGTGTGACTGGAGTAATGACGCTAAAAATTCAACTTTGAAATCACAGGAATAAACAACATTTTAAAATATATTCAAATAGAAAACAGTTATTTTAAATAGTAAAAATATTTTAAAATTTCACTGTTTTTGCTGTTCTTTATATCAAATAAATGCAGGCTTGTTGAGCAGAAGAGACTTCTTTAAAATCTTACAGTTCAAAAACTTTTGACTGATAGTGTAAATGTCTTTATTGTCACTTTTAATCAATTTAATGCATCCCTGCTTAATAAAAGTATTTTTTCTTACTACTTTTGAACGCTTGTGTATCTAATGAGCAAACAACAGTACGTACATGTGATGACTTCCAGGTTGATGTAGCACGTCTCCTCTCCTGCAGTGTTGGATGCAGTGCACATGTATTTCCCTGACATATTACCGCTCAGATTGTTCAGTTTTAAAGTTCCTGCTGTTACATCTACAACAATAACAGTGTGAGGGTAAAGTTAGAATTGCATGTTTATAAAAATAAATCAGCCAGAGATTAGAAACATTCAAATATTTGAAACAGAGATCACAGAGTGTCACAGTAACTGATCAAATATTGCTAGCTGAATACCAGCATTTATCCAATATATCCAGGGATTTGATTCCAGTGACTCAAGAATTACATAACAAAGGTCAACAAATATATGGTTTTAAGGTTTAATCTCAGTCCAAACGCTTCCCTCGTCATACTTAAAGGATTAGTTCAGCCAAAAATGAAAACGCTGAAATGATTTACTCACCCTTGTGATGTTTAAAACATATTTGATTTACCTTCTTCAATATAACAGATTTTGCCTAAAAAAAAACCACACACCTTTGTTTATCTTCAAAACACAAATGAAGATTTTTTTTAGGAAATCCGAGAGCTTTCTAACCCTGCATAGAGTAAGGTAGAAAGGACATTGTTAAAATAGTCCATGTGACATCAGTGGTTCAAACTTACTTTTATGAACTTTTAATTTTATGAACTCATAATTTTATGACATTTTTGTGCGCAAAGAAAACAAAGAGTACCACGTCTTCATAGAATTAAAGTCAACCACTGCTGTCAATTAAACTATTTTGTCTATGTTCTTACTGACTTTCTGGGCCTTATATGTGGTAGTAGAAAGCTCTCGGGTTTCTTCAAAAATATATTAATTTGTCTTTCGAAAATGAACAAAGGTCTTACAGGTCTAGAACAACACGAGGATGAGTAATTCATAACAAAATTTTCATTTTTGGTGAACTATCCCTTTAATGCTAATGAGACACAACATGTTAATAGACAGGAGAATGAATTCATTATTTAAACACATTCTTGTGTTTACTTGGACACACGGATAGACTCACTTTGTGCGGGAGGGAAGAAGACCTCTGAGGTGGGGCTAGTCTTTGTCCACTTGTATTCTGGTGCCGGTTTACCATCATTAGAGTTACAAGCCAGAGTGATGTTCCCTTTAAGAACAGGCCTTCCTTTAACTTGACAAACTGGCACTGAGGGAGGGACTGAAAGAGAGACAGGATGGGTCACGCGATGTTAAATCTGCATTCAAAGAGTCGTTCTGGAAAACCCTGAATTCTAAATAAATGGCCTGTAACACAGAACAAGCATCTGACAAGTACACAGGCATGTGTGTTTTATGACATAGTAAGTACGGTAAGTACACACCTTTAACATTAAGGGTGAGCTCTCCGGTGAGTCCTTGGGCGCCCGGGATGACGACCTGGCACATGTACTTCCCTGAGTCTGATGCTTTGGTGTTGTTAATGTACAGAGACAGGTTGGTGTTGGGCATCTTATGCATAAAATCGACCCGACCTGCAAACTGGGAAGTGCTTTGGCTTAATATTCCACCGACGTATGAGATGACCTAAAGAAAGACAAAGAAGAGGGTGGGTATTAATATGTTTTTACAAACATATTATATGTATACATATTATATATATATATATATATATATATATATATATATATGGACCACAAAACCAGTCATAAGGGTCAGTTTTTTTAAATTGAGATTCATACATCATCCGAATGCTGATGTGTATGGTTTGTTAGGATGTTAGGGACAATATTTGACCAAGATTAAACTATTTGAATCTGGAATCTCAGCGTGCAAAATAAAAAAAAAAAAAAGTAAATATTAAGAAAATCGTCTTTAAAGTTGTCTAAATGAAGTTGTTAGCAGTGCATATTACTAATCAAAAATTAAGTTTTGCTATTTTTACGGTAGGAAATGTACAAAATATCTTAATGGAACATGATCTTTAATTAATATCCTAATGATTTTTGGCATAAAAGAAAGAATAATATGGATGGATGTATGTATATATATATATATATATATATATATATATATATATATATATATATATATATATATATATATATATATATATACACACACACACACACACACACACAACACAAATATAAACATCTTTAAAAAAAACGTACATTTCTAATACTAAGTATTGCAAAAACAAGACAAAAACTGCTTAGTCAAAAGGCTGCACATTTCAAAACCACTGTATTAAAAAACACTGAATAACATAAGATCATCAATCTGTCAAAAGTAGGGACAGAATTTCTCAGTGGACAGGTCTAAAGGATTCATATCAACTGATCCTTCAGTGTGCAGATTTAATCCCAACTGAAGAAAATGCAGGATAGAGGATTTAAAAATCTGCAGATAATACGGTTTCTTACAGAGTAATGAGATGCTGTGTAATGCAAAATGAAAAACAACTGCTGCCAGGAGTGGACATTTCAATCACAGTATTATACTGGCTCTTAAGGTAAGATGGTCTGAGCTTGCAAGCAATATAGATATATAGTCTGCTCTGACGATTCACATGATTCTGTGATGCAAAAATTTGGATATGAGCGTATGAGCACTGAATTTAAACAATAACAACATTTTTAAGACACATTTTTTATAATCAGTCCAACATTTCAAAGTCTCTGCCATTCATAATCCAAATCATAACATGCACAGATGGTGCTACATTTTCTGGCATCTGCACAAAAACTAACAAATGAGTGCAATCCCACCCATAATACCACACCATTTCAAAATCTAATTTGGGCTGACATAACATTATCAGATTTCATTATAAATCTATGCTGAATCCCTTCGCCATACTGCACTGGAAACGTGTTCACATGAGTATTTTAGTGTGTGATAATGAGGAGCGGGATTTTGTCTGTATGCACTCTTGACCTCTAGACCTCAAGAGCTTGAGTGATCAGGGACAGAGAGTGACCATTATACTGTATTACATTAGCTGCATGTCATGTTACATTCCGAACTACCATGAAAAAAATCTATCATTATAAATCATTATAATGATTCTTATAAAACTATGAAATCAGAAATGGAGAACAGCCAATATATGCACATATTATTGATTATTTCTTAGTTTCACCTTATTTTACCAGTCAAAGTAGCTGACTAGTTATGCTTTCTGACAAATAACAAAATTGTGGTTACACTACCAGTCAAAAGTTTTTGAACAGTAAGATTTGTAATGTTTTTAAAGAAGTCTCTTCTGCTCACCAAGCCTCTATTTATTTGTTCCAAAGTATAGCAAAACAGTAAATGTTTTATATATTTTTACTATTTAAAATAACAGTTTTCTACTTTAATATATTTTAAAATGTAATTTATTCCTGTGATTTCAAAGCTACATTTTTAACATTAGTCACATGATCCTTCAGAAATCATTCTAATATTCAGATTTGCTGTTTAAAAAAACATTTACTATTATTATTATGCTGAAAACAGCCGAGTAGAATTTTTTCAGGTTTCTTTGATAAACAGAAAGTTCAGAATAAAAGCATTTATCTGAAATTGAAATAAAAGTATTAATTTTTATAATTTCTTCCTTTTGAATAGTATAGTACATAGTCTTTATTTCAGATAAATGTAGCTTTGATCACAGGAATAAATTACATTTTAAAATATATTTAAATAGAACGAAGTTTCATAATATTTCTGCTTTGGATCAAATATATGCAGGCTTGGTGAAAAAAAAAACATTAAAAATCTTACTGTTCAAATATTTTTGACTGGTAGTGTAAGTATTTCTACACTGTCCCAAATAAATTTGTATTAAGTATAAATATTCAGAGCTGTCTCCAAATTAATTAAACTAAAATAAAATGCTATAAGTTGATAAAATTAATCAAATCACATAATTATTATGTGTGAAATTATTTTGTAGATCAAGTATAGAATGCCACACTGCAGGACACTGCAGTCTCTGTCAACACAAACAAAGAAAAACAACATATAAGAAAAAAGTCACCATTTCTGGGTTGTCAGACATGTAGTTCCAGACGACTGTATTTTTCTCAATCTGCGAGCCTTTGTAAGATGCCTGCAGCACTACCATCTTCCCTTGGATAACTTCTACATTTTTCTGAGGCAGCTGAAGTTGGGCCAGGTCACCTGGAAACAAAAAGAGAAAGCAAAAATTAAATTATTACAATTCAACCCAGCTGAGTCCAGATGCACTCATTTAAAACCTCAATAAATGCTCCTCAACATTCAGGAGTGACATACACTCCCCCAAGTGGAGGTAAACAAGCTGAATCCAGCTGTCCTCGTTGTCCGTTTGATCCGCCAGCTTGGCCTGGATGCTTCGGCTCGGCTCCCGGAGAAACAAATACGCTCCACACAGAGACTCATAAGAGAGAATCTGCTTCTAAAATCGTCTTGTCACTTATGATTTCAGATGAAAGTCCGCAGGGAGGAAAAACTGGGTGACGCAACTGCCGAGCATCTTGTTTTAGGCTTAGCAGACGGTACGCGGGAGAGAGAGGGACACTCACAGGCCCGCTGCAATGAGCCTCAATGCCACGCGTATGTCAGATTCCCCTCCCTTAAGTGTAAGCCCACTAATCCTCAGCTAGAATCCTGTTTGTGCTCATCTTTCAGACATTTTCTTCTGCTTTATGTTTGTGGGCTGGTCTTTAACCTGATTACTACTAAACTAGCAATGATAGTCAAAGTGCTTCCATTGACTCTTGCAGGGGGTGAAAACTTTTGAACAGAATGGAGGTGTGTACATTTTTCTTATTTTGTCTAAATATCATATTTTTTTTCATTTAGTACAGCCCTTCAGAGGCTACCGAAGATAGTTTAATGTATCCCAGAAGACAAAATAAGTTAAATTTACCCTGATCTTAAAATTCCAAAAGTTTTCAACCCCTGGTTCTTAATGCATCGTTCTTTCTTCTGGAGCATCAGTGAGTGTTTGAACCTTCAGTAATAGTTGCTTATGAGTCCCTCAGTTGTCCTCAGTGTGAAAAGATGGATCTCAAAGTCATACAGTCATTGTTGGAAAGGGTTCAAATACACAAAAATGCTGGAAAACCAAAGAATTGAAGAATTTTTCTGAAGAACAGGAGGCAGTTTAACTGTTCAGGACAAACAAGGGACTTGTAAACAACCTATCACTAAACAAACAAAAAAAACAAAACAGCTGTGGATCATTCAGGTAACAGGACAGTATTAAGAATCAAGGGGATGTAAACTTCTGAACTGGGTCATTTTTATAAATGTAACTATTATTTTATTTTGTGGACTATATGTAAACACCCTTTATGTGAAATACATGTATGATTCCTCTTATTTTGGTAAAATAATCAACATTTTTAATGATTCTGAAAGAGGGATGCAAACTTTTGACCTCAACTGTATATACTGAGGATTTGTTTTCTAACTGCTTGTTTTCCTTAAAAAAAATCTATCTACTTGATTTCTTTTTAATTTATTATATAATTAACAAAAAAAAAAAAAAAAAAAAAAAAAAACTTTCTACATGTAATGCGTTAAGCTATCAAAGATTTGTCATAGCACTTGCATATTATTGCTCTTTTGTTGACTTTGATTGCTTCCATTGTCCTCATTTGTAAGTCGCTTTGGATAAAAGCATCTGCTAAATAACTAAATGTAAATTTATGATAATTATTATTACTTCTTGCTGAAAACTAAAGGCCTTGCTAAATAAAAATATTAATTTCTTAAAATAAAATAAAATAAAATAAAATAAAAATAGTGACCCCAAAGTAGCAAATATTAAATATTCCTGATGAGTATTCATGTCTTTCAAACTTGCATTCAATTCAGTCAATTACAGTTTATTCTAGTATATCCTATAAACTTGATTTGTAAATAAAATATTTAATTACCAGATTTCTAGCAAGAACACAAGCACTTTAAAACTATAATTTACAATGTTCATTCACAGCAACACCAACTTCTAGAACATTTTGCATAATCTTCATACTAGGGTACCATACAAAGCATGTTAAGCCCTAAGCAGCTTAGAAGTAATGCTTAAAGACAGAGAGGGAAAAAAATATTATTTTCCATGAACTTTTAGGACAAGAGTTTGACCTTAAACTGTGTGACTCCCTATGTTCCAGTAGAGGGCAGCAAATGCTATACAATAAACTCCGCTTTTATAAATAAGAACATAAAGGAACACCAAAATAATATGTTTTTTGTGCACCTTACTACTGAAAATCCTTCATCCAGGACTTGATATTTAATGACTCCTGCAGTCAATCTACATTTTCAGTGCATCTACAGTCACAGTTTATCTGCATCTACCAAAGCAGAGCTTCTAAATCATTAGGTGTATTACCCAGCATTCCCAAGTCTTCTTTTCATCTCTAGATCGCTCTACTAAAGCCTCAATAAGAGATTAAACTAGTAGCTGATGCTCAGTAGGGAACCTGTGTTAGCATCAGCCTCTCTCATTAATCAGAGCACTTTTGGGAGTGTTTTTCTCTCTTGTGAACACAGTCTCTAAGATCCACATAAGGATCTTAGCAGTGTTTAAAATCTCCTATTAAACTCACATCTTGGAAGAGCGACCTCAAACAAACATGAAGCATTTTACGTGCCACAGGAGGAAAGCATCAGTGCTGTGGATGTGGAGTTTAGCGAGCGCCAATTCAAGTGAATGTCCACTGGTAGTTGTTTATAGTCATTTAACGATTATAAATGATTCCTCTGGGAAATGTTTGATGATGAGAATGTGAGAATGACAGAGGGACAAAAGCGAAGAGCCCATTTCCTGACTCTTCGAGCATCAGAGCATCTTCTGATTTAGCTCCTAATGACAAGACATTCCCGTACTGTCCCAATCCCATCAGCCTAATGAGCCTACAAATGATTTCTGGCATTATAGTCCTCCAAATCGCACATTTGTGCGCACAAATGTTTTCGCTGATGCAAATGTGCTTTTGTTTGTTCACTTGTGAACCCCAGAAAGTTTGAAGGAAAGCTCTGCAGACAGGTACGGAGAATGAGAAGAACATGTAGAACGAGAAAGCTCATGTGGGAGTTAAATGAATACAGGATTTTATTCTCTGTAAGACTAATGAGAAGAAGAAGCAGTAAGAAGAAGCAGTAAGTGATATAAATCACATCACATCATTCCCACAGGTCTGAACTGAATAATATATGCTACAGAGTGGCATAAAGTCAGAAAAGAGATGGAAAGATCATCAGTTAGAGCCACACATGCTGGAGATGTAATGAGCTGTCATTAACCAAAAAGTCATCCAGTAAGTCATGGACACCAGTAATATCCACTAAAAATTGGAACAGGACATATTTTCTATCCTCCTAAACCTACCCCACATAAAAATCTTGCTATTTTTGATTTTCAAAACACTTCCTATATGATTTATTAGCTGTTTTTCTCATGGGGACTAAAAATTGTTCCCACAAGGTCAAAATTTACCAGTATTACTATACTTGTTGGGGACGTTCAGTCCTCATAATGTCAGGAATACCAGGTACACACGCAAACAGACAAGGTAAATTATTTTACAAGGTAAATTAATAACAAAATAAATCATAGCAGTAACTAGACATCAACCACAGAGCAAAGATGCACAAAGTACAGTGCTGTTATATAAATATTAACCTGTCTGGCATTTTTCATAAGCAAAACAGACTACATACTCGCAAAAAGACATCCATGCAATTTATCTGTGATATGCAAATGCTAGGTTATTAATTAATATTTTTATGCACCGTGCTCATTTAACATCAGCTGAGCCTGAAATTTCTATGTGGAACATTTTGCTGAAAACCATCTAATTGCCAGAATAACCCCATTATTCTAAAGTGCTGCGCTAACATAAATCAAGCCTCTTTGTAATTATGCTGTGCATAGATTAAGCAAAACAATGGGTTTAATGTCCTTCATAGTCTCAGATATTAACCTACAAGTGAATGCAAAATCAAAAATGACCCGATTTTCCTGTCGTAATAAATGCTTTTGTTCCTATCTTGAAAGATTCAGTGAGAAACAAAATGTAAGAACGAATCCTGACTGACTTTCCATTATGGGTGACAAGACCAAACCGCCTTAAATATTTCTGGAGAAACCTGAAAATGTCTGCCAGCCCCCATCCAAGCTGACAGATCTTGAGAGGTGAAGAGGTGAGGTGAAGATTGGCAGATAATTGCCAAATGCAGATGTGCATTGTCATATCATACCTACTATGTTATGGGTATGAATACTTATGCAATGTACTTATTGCAGAGTTTAATTTTTAAATAAATTGCCACAGATCTGTTTATGCTTTGTCAACGTGTATGAAGTGTACACTGGTGTGGGAAAAAAAGTAATTTAAAGCAGTTTAACGTAATGCTGCAACATACAATGTTAAAAAAAAAATGAAGGGGTGTGAATACTTTCGCAAGGCACTGTTGATTCAGGGAGACATGAACATGGCAGATTGAGCACAATGTGATCTTTCTCACATGCAGTGTTGAGGAAAGTTACTCTTAAAGTAATGCATTACAATATTGCGTTACTCCTTAAAAAAGTAACTATTTACATTACTTAGTTACTTTTTATGGAATGCAATGTGTTACTTCAGAACTTCAGTAACATCTTACTCCCGATTTCTCTCAACATGAGGACAGGAGACCTGTCAGTTGATAAATGGGGGAAAAAAGTCACTGGTGTTACTTACTTGAAAAAGTAACTCAGATATTTTACTGTAAATTTAAAAAAATCAATGCGTTACATTACTAGTTACTTGCAAAAATTAATCTGATTACGTATAAATAACTCAAGTTATTTGTAATGCGTTACCCCCAACACTGCTCCCATGCATATGCTTATGTGCAAGACTGAGATAGAGATGTTGATGCTTTTAATTGCAGGAAGCGTACTATTTATTTTTTGGAGGTTGGCAGTAGGCTCTGATAAAGAGTTCGGGAAAGGCATTTGATGCATCTGACAGTTGGTATGGAAGCCGAGCACTGGGCGGAGGCTAGAACTTCCTGTCTAAAGTCTATCTACACTGCAAAGTTACCGTTAAAGCATTCCAGCCTTGGGTCTTCCGTCAGATCTTTGAACGAAGGTCTTTTTAAAGATGAGTTAACACCCAAAATGATACAAAATGAGCTGACTGAAAATGACAAATCTAATCTCGACTATAAAGCCTTAATCAGACCAACCCGAGAACTGATGGCCGGGGTGGAGACGTACACAAGCACACTGCAGATCTGAGAGATTGAGTGATGGTTTTCTTCATGTCACTGATAAAACCTTTATGAAGTGGTTTCGTAATGAACACACTGGATACTGTAGGGAGGATCTTATTTGTGTCTTCATGGAAAATTACTACCTGAGGGACAAAATTTTGATATGCTGAGTAAAGCATACAGTAAAACTTATGTCTAGTAAATGTGTAGTTTTTTTAAAATACTTATTTTTCTAGAAGCTCAAACATCCTCATTTGTCTTTGAGTCATGTATAGAAACAACAGTCAAGGTTGACCTCTGTCACCTCTTCTAAAAAACTCCTTATCTGACAAGAAAACTCTTATTCCCTTGTCTCATTTCAACTTCTCTCTCTCTCTCTCTCTCTCTCTCTACTGCCATTTCTCTTTCCAATCTCCTCTTTTCCTCTCTATTATCTCTCGGTAATTACAGACAATGCTTGAGAGCGGATAGAGAGCGTCAGTTCTATCAAACTGTGACTCTGTTTGGTTCATTTGAGAAATATTTGTAAGTCATTAGTTTAATTGCAGAAGTAAGATTGCGTGTTATCCACAATATCTGTGGCATAAGAGAGGGTCGTGAGGGTGGATGTGATGATGAAAAGGAATGATAAAAGTCTCTGCAATCGACTTTAGAGCAGCTCAAGGTTAATTGAAACAGTAATGAGGGTGCAGAGAAAAATCTGAATCATGGACGGTGAAAAATGGACTGGTGGAGACTATAGAAAGACTCAATATTAAGACAAAGTCAGAGTAGCTGAGAAATGAGGCGGGGAGAAAACCAAAAGAAACATGTCTTTGTCTTATTTTAGTAATTTTACAGGTCACATTTATATTGTATTTTATTGCATTGTTGTTATTTGTATCTGTATTTATATTATTATATTTGTATTTATATTGTATTGTTTATATTATATTAAAAAAAACTTTCTAAATTGGTCTTCAAAAAGGTTATATTACTATATTATGATTATTGTTTTTGTTTTTTAAAAGGGTAAAATGTGACCTGTACATTTTCACTGAAATCACAAAAAAAAAAAAAAAACACACATATGCTGATCTGCAACCAGTTACACTTGTTCTTTAAATTATGAATGTTGCATTTTGGGTGAGAAACACTGGGCTGACGAGGCTGACATATAAGGGCAATGCTGGAAGTGAAGAGAGTAAGTCCTGTGCATTCCTGTTTCCTTCTTTCCTGTTTCCTGTGCATTGTGTTAAAACAGGAATACAGGAAAGAGAGCTGGGCCAGATAAGACAAAGACTGGGACACACTCCAACAACACATAAAGGATGCAGGGTCACACACACACACCTTCATCTCCATCTAAGATCCTGAAATAACTTCAATATGAACCTTTGTTGCTCCTGCATCAATCGCTGTGCTCAGAATGCTCCTCTGGCCCAGATCTGATCTCTTCAACACAGTGACTGACAGCTGGGAGTCGAATCTGTACAATACTGAGAGGTGGCAGGTGATGCAATCTGTCCAAGAGACACTGGATTAACATGATGAATTGTGCTGGGATTACTCTGTGTTTTACAGGAGATGCAAAATGTGATCATTGGTGACACACAAACCTCATGGCTTTAATCTGATTCAGAGACACTGTCTATCATCTCAGGTTATGGGTGTATTAATAAAACCTTACACCACTGCTGCCATAAGTGCACAAAATCATTACTGACAGGTGAAATGAAAAGCCCATGTTATACAGTGCATCGCATAAGTGAAGACCTGTAAGAATCTGCGAAATGTTAATTAATTTACCAAAATAAGTAAATATTTAGTACTGATGTGAATAAGATATTTCAAATAAAAGATGTTTACATATAGTCCACAAGAGAAAATAATGGCTGAATTTATAAAAATGACCCTGTTCAAAAGTTTTCATACATTTGATTCTTAATACTGTGTTGTTACCTGAAAGATCCACAGCTGTTTTTTTTTTTTTTGGTTTAGTTATAGTTGTTCATGAGTCTCTTGTTTGTCCTGAACAGTTGTTTACTGTTCGTCAAAAAAAGTCCTTTTGGTCACACAAATTCTTTGGCTTTTCTACATTTTTGTGTATTTAAACTCTTTCCAACAATGACTGTATGGTTTTGAGATCCATCTTTTGACACTGAGGACAACTGAGGGACTCATTTGCAACTATTACAGAAGGTTCAAACGCTTACTGAAGCTTCAGAAGGAAACACGATGCATTAATTGCTGGAGGATGAAAACTTTTGAACAGAATGAAGATGTGTACGTTTTTCTTATTTTGCCTAAATATCATATTTCTTTTCATTTAGTACTGCACTTCAGTTGCTACAGAAGATACTTACATGTTTCCCAGAAGTGAAAATAAGTCAAATTCCAAAAGTTTTCACCCCCCCGGCTCTAAATGCATCGTGTTTCCTTCTGAAGCATCAGTGAGCATTTGAACCTTATGTAATAGTTGCATATGAGTCCCTCAGTTGTTCTGAGTGTGAAAAGATGGATCTCAAAATCATACAGTCATTGAAAATAGTTCAAATACACAAAAATGCTGAAAAACCAAAGAATTTGTGGGACCTAAAGAATTTTTCTGAAGGCTTTTTCTAAAATAAAATAAAAACAAAAAAAATTCTGCAAGGTGTATGTACTTCAGCTGTATAATTTTCCATAACGATAAAGTGTTACATAACAACAAAGGGAATCTATATGAAGTGAATCATGATGCATTTCCTATCTGAACATCATCTCAAATACAGCTACAAGCAAAGCACGCCAAACTGTGTACATCTTGCGTAAGTAAAAAGAAGAAAAATGATGCATTTCATAATTAAGCCACATGCTGAGGATGAATGTCCAAAAACTAATTACCCATCTATGAAGACAACGTAATTACCATAGAGCTCTGGCCCTCTAAATCTTATGGAAACAGTGCAGATAAATCAATGAGACCAAAGCCTTATCTTTACACTCCACAGAGCTAGTGTATCAAGAAAGAGATACGGCTCAGTCTAGGATGGATGCGGTTTATCAGCCTGAGTTTGAGGAGCAGTATGGACTTTTTCGATTAAGACTTGCATTTCAACGCGGTTCTTATATCCGTCAGACGCTTGACCATAGCAGTAGATAAAGCTTCTCTGGTAGGCTGAGTGAGGCATTAATCTTAATTTGACGTGAGAACCGATAAAACAAATGTTTGTTGAGCTGAATAAAGAATCAGTTGGCCCAAATACCATCAGAAAGAAAAACATACAGCTTTCTTTATGCTGCCCTTTTTGTCCTTTATCACCACAACATAAAAACAAAGCAGCAACAGTGCTACTTTAAAATTACATAGTATTGTGTAGTGGAAAATGTCAGTTTTGAGCCAAAACTATTTGAAATAAAATTAGCAACATCATCAGAAAGGCCAAACAACATAGGGGATGGATTACATTACACTCTCAGAAGACTTAAAGTTCCCACAGTGTCACTTCAGTTTAGCGATGCCGTCACAAACATTCACACAGCCCTGATCTGCTACTCCAATTCCATAGTTAAACCTGTCTTACAAACACACAGGGTCATAACTGATGAGTAAAGCTTATGACAGGGGAAGCTGTAAGGCCAAAAGATGTTGAGTTTGGCCGCAATTAATCATCTCCTTTTTGCATTTTTGCTTTTGAGGCGCTCTGATTAACCTGAGGATCAACACAAACAAACAGAAGTGGAGAGGATGTGGATCCTGTGGCACACAGACGCGCACGCACTCACATCCTGGGGCCGGTCACGTTTCCTTCTGTTGAGGTCACGCCTGTGATCAAACTCTCAAGCTGTGTATATAACAGCATATTCCCAGTGTGAATGCTGGTGGCTGCTTGAATACAGAGAAAAACAGCCAATGAGAATAGAGAAAAGCAGCCAATGAGACTAGAGCACAACTATTTCATCTGAAAACAAGGAGTTATGAAAACACAGTCCCTGAGAGCAGCGACGACCGGTTTATGGAAAAATACCAATTTACAGAATGTCACCACCCTTGACAAAAATCCTGCAGGGAACAATTTTAGCCACAGATAAGTCCCAGCAAAAAATAAAACAATCACAACAGATACTACTGTTGTTCTTTATCAAAAGGAAAAAGATTTTCAACTTATTGTCTACATGGACCAGCAAAAACACTTACAGTATAAAATGAACAAGCTGGATGGTTTAAAAGCATAAATGTAGCTAATACATACATTACCAGTCAAAAGTTTTGGAACAGAAAGATTTCTCTTCTGCCCACCAAGCCTGCATTTATTTGATCCAAAGTACAGCAAAAACAGTAATTTTTTAAAATATTCTTACTATTTAAAATAACTGTTTTCAATTTGAATACATTTTAAAACGTAATTTATTCCTGTGATTTCAAAGCTGAATTTTTAGCATCATTACTCTAGTCACATGATCCTTCAGAAAGCATTCTAATATTCAGATTTGCTGCTCAAAAAACATTTATTATTATTATTATGTTGAAAACAGCTGAGTAGATTTTTTTCAGGTTTCTGTGATGAATAGAAAGTTCAGAATAACTAAAATAACTGAAATTATTATATAAAATAACTTAAATTTACATGAAATAGAAATCTTTTGTAACATTTTGAACACATTTACCATCACTTTTGATCAATTTAAAGCATCCTTGTTAAATAAAAGTATTAATTTCTATTCATTTCTATAATACCCGCCCCCCCCCCATACTATACTGACTTTTGAATGGTATAGTGTATAATGTTACAAAAGCTCTTTATTTCAGATAAATGCTGATCTTTGGATATTTCTATTCATCCCTGAAAAATGTACTGATAATAATAATAATTTAAAAATGTTTCTTAAACAGCAAATCAGTATATTAGTATGATTTCTGAATGATCATGCGACACAGAAGACTGGAGTAATGATGCTGAAAATTTTTGATTACAAAAAAAAAGAAGCTTTGATCACTTTGAATAAATTACATTTTAAAATATATTCATAAAGAAAGCAGTTATTTTAAATAGTTAAAATGTTTCACAATATTACTGATTTTGCTGTATTTTGGATTAAATGCAGGCTTTGTGAGCAGAAAAACATTAAAACTCTTACTGTTCAAAAACTTTTGACTGGTAGTGTATATTAAAATTACTGTCAGTAGTTATGCTTTCTACATGCATTTGATTAAAAAAAAAAACCTGAAATATTTCTTGAAAAGCAACTGCTGAAAAAAAGTGACTCAATCTGAAGAAGCAGGAAGATTTCACATCAGTTTTTGCCTCATTAATGTATCTGATGTCATAAAAGCAAGCTTTAATTCACCTCTGATGCCATAGAGGAGTAACAGCAGTGATGCCATCTTCATTTCATGTCACTGACAGGGTGGTCCGACTCTAAATGTTATATGTGCCATTGAGCTCCTCATGGGTAAATTATGATCTAGACACCCACGACCCAGATAAAGCTTAACCACCGCTATGGGCTTGATAATCGTAATGCGTAACAAATCTCATTAGAGGCCCGCTGATCTAAAGCTCATATTTGTGATGTTTATACCGGTTCAGGTGATTGCATTATGACACAGGGACGTTACCGGTGTCATAATCCTTTCACTTGTGTTGCCAGAGAAATTTGATCCAGGACATAGGCTCAAGGGTAGGTGTTATTGAGATAAATATGCTTCTCAATCAGGGGGGTTTTACTCATCAGGAGTTACCCAGCAGGTTTTGAATATGACACTCAGCCAGCGCTGATCTCATAAAAGCAAATTCAAAGCAAAAACCAAATCCAGCCCTGACTTCAAAGTGTTTTGCGAAATAATTCCTGACATTGACTGAAATCTGTGTTCCCCAGTGCTGATGTAACAAATCCAGATTCTTAAATAACTGACTTCAAGGACTCTCAAACATATATATAATTTTTATATAGATTATATAAAATACTACTTATATAAAATAATAATACACTCTAAAAAATGCTGGGATATTTCTTAACCCAATTGCTGGGTTTAGCCCGTTGGGTCATTTTATTTGGTTATTTTTAATATATATATATATATTTTTTACCCAGGTGCTGGTTAGTTTTTCTGTAACTAAGTTGCTGGGTCATTTTTAACGCTGGGTTATTTTTTTCTACCCAACTGCTGGGTTGAGCCTGTTTCTGACAAAACAACCAAGCTGCTGAGTTACAGTCAGTCAGAGCATTGGCTTTTTGAGTCCTCTACAGGAGAGAGCGGTTCTCAGCGCTGCCGATTTGCACTTCTTCAGCAAAATAAAGGTTTGTATACATTTTATTTCATTTAAGTCTCTACTGTGCTGTAAATTGTATTATTTTATGCAACGCAATATAGGGAGAAGATGCCTGTCAGCTGCGTCAGCAGCAGTTGTGTTTCGCAGGATGGAAACGCCTTTTGCATTGCATTAAATAAATGGATTTTTATTCATTATTGTACCAAGTTTAATTTTAAAATATGTTTTCTAATGTCATACTGTTTGTTTACGGACAGTTTTATTAGTCATGGCATCTTTCAGCTACAAGTGAAACGCGAGGATGCGGTCTGAAGTTTGCAGTTAACCCGGCGAACACCAGCCCTTCACCAGCTCAGATTTCGGCGACACACCGGCATGAGAGTTAGTGCTATTTTGATAAAAGGCGATTACAGAGAACGTTGAATACACTAAAATTAAAATTCTACTTTTAAATGTTACATTTTTTTTAAAATGCTTGTTAAACAAGTTTAAATGTAATTAACATTGTAAACTATGCTGTATTCACCCAAATAAATTTTACTTGTATTTTGTCCATGCTTAAAGGAACACTCCACTTTTTTTGAAAATAGACTCATTTTCCAACTCCCCTAGAGTTAAACAGTTGAGTTTTACCGTTTTTGAATCCATTCAGCCGATTTCCGGGTCTGACGGTAGCACTTTTAGCATAACTTAGCATAGATCATTGAATCCAACTCAAAAATGACCAAATAGTTTCAATATTTTTCCTATTTAAAACTTGACTCTTCTGTAGTTACAACGTGTACAAAGACGGACGAAAAATGAAAAGTTGCGATTTTCTAGGTCGATATGGCTAGGAATTATACTCTCATTTCGGCGTAATCAAGGAACTTTGCTGCCGTACCATACCGTCAACTCTGCCGGCTGCAACTCTGCATCTACACAAATTTAGTGCTGGTCGCTTTCAGGCGCTGCGTAACATCATTGCGCCTGCTGCACCCACAGTATGGCAGCAAAGCTCCTTGATTATTACGCCGGAATGAGAGTATAGTTCCTAGCCATATCAGCCTAGAAAATCACAACTTTTCATTTTCCGTCAGTCTTAGTACACGATCTAACTACAGAAGAGTCAAGTTTTAAATAGGAAAAATATTGTCATGATAGTATTTACCCAGCGCTGGGTTGCAGGGTTGCCAAGTTTTCATAACAAAACAAAAGCCCAATTGCTACCCAAAACTAGCCCAAAACTAGTCCAATTGGGTTTCGAGGGGCATCCCCCGTTAAAAAGCACATTCCGGGGGATAAAATACACTTTATTTGTCTGGGTTCCCCTGGTAAATTCGCATTTCAGGGGCTAAATATGACGTCATTGGGGTCACTTCAACCCACAGACATCAAAAACTACCTGCGCCAACAGTGTACAAGTAGTCCAATTCAATGGGAAAACCAATTTCAATTGCCAAATTACCCAAGTTGGGTTGTCTTTAACCCAGCATTTAAGTCTAAAAAGTACAAAAAACAAACAAAAGATAATAATAAAAACATCAATTCAAAATAAAATAAGAAAAAAATATATATGAAAAGGAAAAAAAAAAAAAAAAAAAAAAGATAATAAAAATGTAAAAATAATAAATCCTCCACAAATCCACTTTTCCTCAGGAAAACAGATGACAGAAAGCTGGCTGGTTGCATCTCAGTGTGATTTTTGTCAAGGGCTGTCTGGTGTAAGGCTTCCATAGAGAAGTTATTTGCACTTGAGTGCACTGTCTGACCTTGAGCAGCCATGAGTTCAACACGAGAAATGGACAGACACAGCAGTCCACCGGGACCATCTAAGCATTTATATGCCTCCTGTTAAGAATGAGTGCTAAAAAGAGAGTGGACCTGTGTAGTACACACTTCTGAAGGCACAGAAATGCAGCAGAACAAGCCTCATGTTTGCACCTTAGCATGTCTTCCCTTCACGCTGCCACACAGCAAGTCTTTTTGCAATTCTCATTTGGGGTTACTGCACGAGACTGCGTGTTTGACCAGCGGACCGACAATAAGCTCTGACTTGTCTTGGCTATTGGCTTTGACCTTTATTGAGTGTTTATGAGTGTTTGGTCAACATTTCCTTCCATTTCCAGAGTTAATATTAAACCTAATATTAGGTTTATTCCACAGGGATCCAGAAGTAGATTTTAAAGGATACCCAGAAATGAATGCACATGGTCCTGAAAATGTGTATTTGCAAATATTTTCCTATTCAGTTAATGCCAATGTAGTTTAAATAAATGGAAAATAAGATCTAAATGATCAGAGAGAGCTCATCAGCATATAAAATGATTATCTGTGTGCTACTATGGTTGCTTCTCATAATGACAAAGATGAGAGAATCTAAAGCTTCTTAGATTAAGGTGTGACTAATAAACTAATTACTCAATGTGTGAATTAAGAAGATGGCAAGATAAGCCACAAGGCTTACCACTGACTGTTCAGGGTTAATGATCTGTCTGATCTAGAAATCCCAACAGGCAGTCCATTCCCAAAAGCTCTCTCACAAACCCCCCACATACAATAAAAGATGTGCATAAAATAAAATGAAAGAAAATGAAATGAAATAAAATAAAATAACATAACATAACATAAAATAAAACAAATACTAAAACAAAATACAACTAAAAAATATATGCATAAAATAATAAAATAAAATAAAATACAATACAATTAAAAAGATATGCATAATAACATAAAATGATGTGCATTAAATAAAATTAAATAAATACAAAATAAAATAAATACAAAATTAAAAGTATGCATAAAACAAATTAGAATAAAAAATATGAATAAAATAAAGGATATGCATAAAATAATTAAATTAAATAAAATCAATAAAGGTATGCATAAAATATAATAAAATAAAAATAAGCATGAAAAAACTTCAATAAAATAAATAAAATGAATAAAGAAATTAAAGGTATTCATAAAATAAAATAAATTAAAGGCATGTATAAAATAAAATAAAAAAGATAAAATAAAATAAAAGAAATAAAAAGTAAATAAAAGAAAAAAAAATTAAATTATGCATGAAAAATTATAATAAAAATATAAATAAAATAAAAGATATGAATAAAATAAAATTTGATAAAATAATAAAGAATATGAATAAAATTAAATTAAATAAAAACTAAAATAAATTAAAAAATTAAAGGTCTGCATAAAATAAAATAAAAGATATAAATGAAATAAAATAAAAAGATATGCATAAAATAAATAAAATAAAAGATATACATTAAAAAAATAAAAGATATACATACATTAAATAAAATTAAGGTATGCATAAAATACAATAAAATGCAAGATATGCATTAAATAATACATTTAAAAAAATAAAATTAAATAAAAGATATGCATAAGATAAAAGAAAATAAATTAAAATAAACACATTTAAAAGGCATGTTTAAAAATAAAATAAAATTAAATAAAATAATAAAAAAATGGGGGAAAAATTGCATTAGAGCGTCTACAGGCATCTGTGACATTTGATTCAGCCACCAGCTTGCTATTTATCTACAAGAATAGCAAATGAGTGGGAACACATACATTCTTCTGCTGCCCACATTATAGCTGCAGCCCCAAAACAAAGAGCAATAATGCCCACAGATCAGCAAAGACCTCTCAAATACAAAGGGCAAAAAAAATCAGTTCATGGCTGTCAAACGTAAGTGACTTAATAAAATCCCCTTCATATTCATATTCCACACCCTTGTATGGAACAGTTTATGCGACATGTATGAAATTCTGTATCTTTTAACAACTATTGATATAATATATAGTGATGGACAGCCAGTCCAAACGATCCGAAGAAATGGCCATTTTTACATTATTATATCAGATAAAAATAAGGTTGTCAGTTTCAAAATATACTAAATGGACATTATACAGTTTTAATTTAAGAAATGTGTGTTCACATCTTATATACTACACTTTAATTATCGATTTGTTAGACATTGTCAATTTGGGAGTTTTGGACATTTCTATGGTAACAATCCAGTTAAAATTAACGAAAGTCATTACAAATGCAAATGTGAGTTCTACTGTTTAATGCTCAATGCATCTATAGCACATATCCAACTAGGTTTTTAAGGACCAACCCTTCAGACACAATGTGAAGCCAGTTTTAGATCTGCTCTGACAGACAGGGGTCACTGAGCACCGCCATCTGTCTTGAAAATCCGCCTGTCCGAAATCTGTATGCCCCTAAAAAACGGACCTCTACGAAATGACACAAGATGACGAAGATTTCTTCGAAAGCAAAATCTCATGCAACCTACAAACCGTGTGCACCTTCGTAGGTGTTTTGTTTAAGATGATTAACTAGAGGTGAGATAAGTCTATGGACGTCCTAACCACCTCCCACCCACCCACCCCCCCAAAACACCCTCCTGTTGCACTTTCTGAGATTAGGCTCGTCTTCTCTGGCAGTGTCTAAGCCTCGTCTCTTCCCTTTAATCTTCTCACAGCTCAAAGCTGTCTTTAGCAGCTCCGCACAAACTCACACATACACACGCTCATTCATTTCAAGCCTTCAACACAATAATAGTGAGACACCTTCAGGCAAAACCTTCTCAAATATCTGAGATTACGGCCACAAAGGTACCAAAACAATTCAACAATCTGAATCGGAGCAGACAGAATTAGCAACAATCAAGTGACCCAAACAGGTAGGCTAGTTAGTTTAAGAGGATCAGAGTTGATCTTTGTGGCATTTTGAAGAGCGGAAGCTTAACTGTTGTTACTTCGATGAACGGATGATCTGTCAGGGCGCAATCGAAGAACATCACCCTGCCAAAAAAACAGTTTTTGCCATCTATCTACCCACAAAACGCATGTAGTGTGTGTGCAAAACGACGCTCTGTGCTAGCAAATCCTGAGGGACAATAAACAATAGCGCTGGCTACCGAATCCCAACAAAGCGCTCCTTTACAAGCCTCGTTTTCAAACAGGGGTCCATTTTCAGGAAGGATGGGTGGAGGCCTGGGTAACAGAGTCACATTTCCCTTTAAAGTTTGGAGATTAGATTGCAGACCTTCAAAACAGCGACCGTGATCATCTGCTGCGACTTGTTTGAACTGCAGAATGACTTACTGAAATTTTATTTTCACTGAGGTAAAAGTTATTCTACATATACCACTGCTGTGAAAGTCAACTTTTTAAACTGCAATCGTTCAGTTTGCATATCTCAGGTTTAGTCAATGAAGTTATTTCTGTATTACTCACAGGACAGCGAATGTATTTATTTATTTGCTGGCGTTATCGAGGTTATCTGGAAACAGTGGAATTGCCTGGTGAGGGAATGCTGGAGCTTATCAGGGAGTGCCAGGCGGTCAGAGAGGAAGTGGAGAGTCAGAAAAAGGAAAGGCCTAAGTGCTGTCTCTTCCTTAATTTATGGCTCCCTCTCCCCGCCTCTCCCTCTTTTCTCCCACCCTCCTTCTACTTTTCCGTTCTTCCTTTATGCTTTTTAAAAGAAAACATGCTACTAAAATTATATGATGTTCTTTTGCACAGAATATAAAAGTACTTTTTGCACCGAAAAACAGGCCTTTAGAGTAATTCATACAAGCCCTTAAAAGACATACTTTAGCTATATGGTGGACTAAACTCTAAAACTCTCAAAAAAGGCATTAGCAACTGAAAATACCCACGTACAAGTGAAATCTGCAAAATGTTAATTATTTTACCAAAGGAAGCAGAATACAAAATGCATGTTACTTTTATTTAGTACTGATCTGAATAAGATAAATCACAAAAAACATGTTTACATATAGTCTATGAGAAAAAAAAAATAGTTGAATTTATAAAAATGACGCTGTTCAAAAGTTTACATACACTTGATTCTTAATACTGTGTGGTTACCTAAATTATCCACAGTGTTTTTTTTTTTTTTTTTTTTTAGTAATAGTTGTTTATAAATCCCTTGTTTGTCCTGAACCGTTGAATAGCCCACTGTTCTTCAGAAAAATCCTTCAGGTCCCACAAACTCTTTAGTTTTTCAGCATTTCTGTGTAATTGAACCCTTTCCAATAATGACTGTATGATTTTGAGATCCGTCTTTTTAAACTAAGGACATCTGAGAGACTCATATGCTTCAGAAGGAAACACAATGCATTAAGAGCTGGGGGATGAAAACTTTTGGAATTTGAAGATCAAGGTAAATTTTACTTATTTTGTCTTCTGGGAAATATGTAAGTATCTTCTGTAGATTCTGAAGGGGAGTACTAAATGAAAAAAAAATATAATATTTAGGCAAAATAAGAAAAACATACATCATCATTCTGTTCAAAAGTTTTCACCTCCAGTTCTTAATGCATTGTTTTTCCTTCTGGAGCATCAGTGAGCGTTTGAACTTTCTGTAATTGTTGCATACGAGTCCCTCAGTTGTCCTCAGTGTGAAAAGATGGATCTCAAAATCATACAGTCATTGTTGGATTTTTCTGAAGAACAGCAAGCAGTTTAACTGTTCAGAACAAACAAGCGACTCATGTACAACTACCACTAAACAAATAAACACAGCTGTGGATCATTTAGGTAACAACACAGTATTAAGAATCAAGCGCATGTAAACTATCATTTTTATTTGATTAAAATAATATTATTTTCTCTTGTGGACTATATGTAAGCGTCTTACATTTGAAATATCTTATTGAGGTCAGTACTAAATAAAAAATAACATGCATTTTGTATGATCCCTCTTATTATGGTAAAATAACTGACATTTTGCAGATTCTAATGTGAACTTTTGACTTCAACTGTACTATGCTGATGCAAAACATAACCTGTGAGTCACCAGTCAGCTGTATATGGAAAATTATTTACTCAATGGTGGTCATAAACAGCGAAAAACAATAACAGGTTCACCACAGACCCTATATAAGGCATTTCATTTGGAACAAACTCATCAATCATATTGCTAGACTGTTATTAAAAATTATCTGTGAGACTTTTGACCACAAAATTCAAATTAAAAATGCAGTAAACAGTTTTACTATGAAGAACCACAGAGGCCATCCAGTATTAAATTGATCCCCTATGGCTTTGTAATTACATATGAGGCATTTACGCAGAGATTTAAGCATTATGATATAACAGATTCTCTTTTGGTAAACAAACTTGCTACTAATGGGACTGCAATGATGCATATCGAATGCAAATGCAAATTAGTACTTTGTGTAATTACTTTTTATGGAAGGTGGAGCAGAAACTAGTGTTCAACTCATAAATCAGGGCATTTGAGAAACAAGTGCAAACCACTATTGAGACAAATACTCATTGTGTAGCTATGCAGAGACTACTATGGCTGTAGTACAGTCAATATTGATAAAGCAGCACTTGTTTTGTATTACTATGTAACTGTACTTCAGATTCAGAAGTTTCAAACTCACTCTTAAAGATAATTATTCAATCAGCTATCGCTAGCTTGAACCCTCTTTCCATTAGTATTATCAGTCTAAGTCTGAAGAAAGCACAATTACTTTCAGGCTAAAGGGTCCTTATGTCAAACACTTTGACCAATCAAACAGTGCAAGCCTTTAATCAGCAGCCAAGTAATTATGACAGTACTATGGTGCATTGTGTGTGTGTGTGTCTCTAGGGAGATGTTCCTAAAGGACAGCATTCTAGCCCTTCTTCTTCTTACAAATGACTGGAAGAACAAATCAAAATATCACAATTACTTGCAGCAGAACGCCAAACAGCTACATGCTATGGTAAAGCTGTATCCACCTTATTTTGCAATATAGAAGTAAGCTTCAAATTAATTAGCTACTACAGGTAAAGAGCTAGAAGTATACCAAAATGCAGTGAACTGTAAAATTATTTGCACTACAAAGTAGTATGTTTATAATTATAACAGTACATTAATGCAATCTGATAAGACAAAGGCCACCAGTTTGGAATATCGAGCTAAAAATAACTGGACTTGGATGACTCATCACACATTCAATATACAAAGGATTATGTCCGCTCTTACGCTCTTAAAATTAAGATGGATATGAGATATGCACGCAAATGAAATAAAAACTGTAACGTAAATAATGTCTCTTACTGAAATATGTAGTAGAAAACCCATGAAAGATCTACACTATTTACAAAATTCATGTTTTATACATATTTTGGACTATGGGGACCATTACTTCGATGATGAGAAATGGTTACACACGGTGAGCTACTGGTGCTACCTGTTGCTATTTTTACTACAACACAACTCGGAAAATAAAATATGGATGCGTTGACCACAGCTACTGAAAGAGCTTACAGGTGGTGATGGATACAAGCGTAGACTTCAACCAAATGCAGTACCATTGATTTTTCTCCACAAGGAGTCTAAACACCCCTGGATATTGAGTGAAATCCGCTCTGAGAAACTCCTTCAGTGACTGCAGCATCATGACAAGTGTCGGAACGTTTACATCCTGTCAGGATGGCATCTAGTGTTTCTTGTCTCTGCCATCTGTAAGCTCTTTCAGTAGCTGTGGTCTACTAAAAGCCTCAAAGACATCAGGGCTAAAGTGGAGAGAACAAAGACGAGGGTCTTTAGGAAGTTTACATCGCTTCTCTTGTCACGCTTCGATGGAAAATTACAACCAAAAGCCACACAATGTGACATTGTATCAGTATTTTATTTTCCGAGTTGTGTATTCTGGAGTTATTAAAATAGCAACAGGTAGCACCAGTAGCACACAGAGTGCAACCATTTTATGTAATCAAAATAATGGTGCCCCCCCACATTCCAAAATATGTATAAAACAAAGCAGATTTTTTAAATAACATAAATCTTTTATGGATTCTCTACCGCATATTTCATTTAGAGACATAATTTATGTTATATTAACTCATACAAGTCTTAAAGGGGTCATCGGACGTTCATTTTCCACAAGCTGATATTCTTTAGGGTCTTAATGAGATATCTGTAACATAGTTTGGTTAAAATTTCTCAGGGATAGTGTAAAAAAAAAACGCCCTCTTTACCTTGTCAAAATCAGCCCTGTTCAGAGCAAGCCATTCTGTTGCATGTTCCTTTAAATGCTAATGAGCTCTTCTCACCCCGCCCCTCTCTTCTGTTGGGTGATGAGCTGGTCTGTTTACTTTAGTCACGTTTAACTGTGAAACTTGCTAACAATCACATTATTAAGAAAGGCGATTTGCAAAGATGCATAAAAAACCCTTATACTCACTTCTGCTCTAGGTGAAGCTGCATCATGACTGATTCGCGCGAACATAGATGCATTTAAGTAGATCGGGGATCTGCGCATTTCCTTCAAAAACTAAAGTAACATTAATCCTCCTCGTCTTCAGCGGCTCAGATGTCGGGAGTAAATGACGACTGCTATATTCATTATTACATCCAACAACAAAACACCTCAATCGCTCAGTCGGAGACATTCTTTTCTTCCCCTGCAGTCGAGACAATTGCAGTCGGAGTCAAACTGTTCACAGCTCAATCAGGACGGGTCTAAGGTAAGACGGTCATGTCAATTAACTATCGTGGGAGCGGCCTTTGTTGGTGTGACGTCACACAGACAAGAAGCTGAGAATGGCTTGATTTGAAAAAGGGGATATTTCTTACAAAGATTACAAAAATACCACTGGGTGAATCATAATAGGGTGGTTGTGTACACACACTGCCAACACACATTTATGTTCAAACAACATGTAAAAGTGAGTTTTGCATCTGATGACCCAAAATATCTTGTCGGGGGAAAATATAAAACAAAATGCTATTTATACAAACCAAGTCTGGAGTCAAACCCATCTGCATCAACAATTTCACAACATCTTACAGTATTAGTAATACTTATTAATTTTCAAGGAGCTTCAAGGGTATGATTTTAAGGTCTGCCCCTGTTGAAACAGCTGAGAGTGCTGCTATCTGAACCACAAACCACACTGACTAAATGTAAGGTGATCGCCACAGTCTTTTTGCTCTCTCTCCTCTGAGATTGTGCCAATTTGATCAGACAACCCAGGACAAGCTTGCGTACTTAGCTGCTGTGCCCCAATAACTCCAGTAAGCAAGTTCCACTCTCAGCTTTGCTGTATTAATAAATAATACTTCAGATGTTGCACTTTAAGACTTTTTTTGCAGATGTTCTCTGCTCAGTCAGTCACGAGAATCGAAAGGCAAGAGATTTACCTTAATTCTCCCACCAGAAATAGAAAACCAACTCAAGGGACAGACTTGCTTCACCGGCACACAACTTATCACCTGCGTGCAGCTTTGACAGCTGCCTCGCTCACTGAGCAGCAACTATCATTCACTGACACTTCAAAAGAAACATGTGAAAACAAATCTCTGAGTTCATTTGCGACAGCTGAATATTGAACAATGTGAATCTGAAGGTGTTTCTTCACTTATCCTTGAATCCTATGCATAGCGTTTCCAAAGATGGGATAAATTTCCAGCTACGCTGAAAAGTGTGAGATGCAAACTACTACTGCACACAGAATCCTTAGGCTCCGCTTCGCAGTAATCCTTTGCAACTGTGCATTTCAAATCTTTCATGTCTTTATAAAGCTTCGGAGAATGATTTCAATGTCACCTCAAAGTTATCAACCTGCACAAGATGTAATATTCAGTAAGGTGATTTGTAACAGCGCGAGATACTGTGGCTTTGATGGTAAAGCCTCGACCCTGTATTTACGCTGATCTAAGGTTTAAGAAAGCCAATTCAGTCTTCTGAAAATGTGAAAATTCTTAATACTTCACCCATGAAAGTAATTTCTTTTGACATTTGTATCTGCTGGCAAACAAGAATATTCACATCAAATTAAAGCTAAGTAATGGAATAAATGAAATAATCTCAGAGTCTCAAAATGGTAATGTTTTACAATTTATATTGAGTTTACTCTGCACACACACACTCAAACAGTATCTGTGCTCATTCTGTGTGTGTCCTATTCTCGGATTAAACCCACTAGCTAATTTGCTGATTCTTCGCAATGCCTGAATAATCCAACCCTAATCCTTGCAGGTTCGATTAAACAGTCAAATCTGGAGCTCAGGATCTTTCTGCGTTTTTAATAGACACCTCACTTCAATACTCTCTGATCCAGACACTGCCTGCTGGTGTTTCCTCACAGTCTCCGCTCAGTGTTTGACAACATGCTTGTTTATCCTAGAAAGTTTTTTTTTCCATTGCCTACTGACACATGAAAATACTGGTACCCAAAAGACTGTCCGCTTTTAGTTTTCATTCTATACTAAAATTCTTAACCATAATTAACACAGTTAAAATTAATAACACATTCTGTTATTATAATCAGGCTATTATGTAACTTAAAGGAATAGTTCACCCAAAAATGAAAATTTTGTAATTTTCATAATGTTCCAAACCTGTAAGACCTTCGTTTATTTTCGAATCACAAATTAGTTATTTTGGATGAAATCCGAGAGCATTCTGACCCTGCATAGACAGCAATGTAACTGACATGTTCAAGGCCCAGAAAGGCAGTAAGGACATCATTAAAACAGACCATGTGACATCAGTGGTTCAACCGTAATTTTATGAAGCTACGAGAATACTTTCTTTGCGCAAAGAAAACAAAACTAATGACTTTATTCAACAAATGTTTTCTGTGCCAGTCTTTGATGCTTCTAGTGTTCTCGTAGTATCATAAAATTATAGTTGTTATAACCTGTAGTCAACCTGTAGCCAAAATTTTATTAGTCGCTTAGTTTCAGAAAAAATTTATTCCACAGGAAGTGGAATGGAAGCTTTGGTCTAAACAGAGCAGAAGGGCTTATTGAAAAAAGCAAATTCATTCTCTGCCAGCAGATGGCACTTTTCGCCAGGAATATAACTGGTAACCGCAGTAAACAAAGCGGCACAGCACCTGAAACTTGAAACTTGCAGCGCTCATATTTAATCAATTAAACCATAGCCCTTTGAAATGGAAGTTATATCTCAATTTACATGTAGACCTATATTTTGTTTTTTTCACCGAAGTACAACCTGAGTCTTATCCTCCCACTTCTACCAGTGATACTTCCCGCGGTACTACCTGCGCAGGTATTAACAGCATCACTGGGCTGTAGGTTGCCAAGTTAAGGGGACAAATGGGTTGAAATTTGTATGTGTCGACTGTGTGAGAAGGATGTCTTTCATACAAGATCTAGCAACTGGACTAACTTGGAATATGTTGACGTGATTATTCATATAATAAGGTTTGGGCCATACAAATTACAAGAGTTTTACCGGAGGCGAACGTAGCAAACATATAAAATATACCCAGTGGGATTTTGATATAGAAAGATTAAAAATATGGGAGAAATACTTGAAAATATTTAAACGGGATGATAGCGGGATAGAATGATAAAATATGGGAGAATCCCGGGAAAAATGGGAGGGTTGATATAAATACTCATTTTTGCTCATACAAATAAAAGTAATACACCTTTCGAATCTGTAAAGACTCTACGTTTATTTGTGTGCACTCACAATAACAACGAAACATTTTGGTTTTGTAAAATAAAGCAAGCAGGATGCACTTTCTGCCATCTTGGTCTCTGTGTACTTGAGCATGAAACTTAGAAACTCTGTGTATACTGCTTACAGACATGAAAAATACATCCATAGACAGTAAAATGTCTACTTTCAAATGAACCAATTCAAATATTCTTAGATTATGTAATGCATGAGAAACATGCATCCACTACTGCGGAAATGACGAGGCAGTGTTGCCGATTTCATCTCTTAAACTGAAAACAAAGAAAGTGTTATAGTTTATCAATTAATTATTAAAATGTTAAAGCAATCTCCTTGCTGTTTTTCTCAGACACATTCATAATTATTATATCTGCCGGTGCGCTGTGGCAAGCTTCTTTGGTGTGCGTTTGAGCGCTTATTAGGCTATGTGGACAATTAAAGCTCATTATTATGATTTAGATGGTTTATTAATAAACGTGCAACTAATAGTCGACTAATGCTTAAAATGAACGACTACTAGTCGACCAGCCTAGGCAGCCCTATATCTTAATTTGTATTCCAAAGATGAACAAAGGTCTTACGGGTTAGAAACGACATGAGGATGAGTAATTAGTGACAGAATTTTCATTTTTGCATGAATTATACCTTTGAAATGGATAGTTCTGGAAGCTGATATATCATTCCAGAACTATACATATATAGCCTGAAAAAATTACTGCATGAGCTGATCAAATGTATAATTAGAAAGAAATCTCATTATATTACTCAATAAAGACATATGAATTAAGTCTGTGATTATATTCATACTTTATAGCTTAATTTATTGGATGAGTGGTATTTTTATCTTTGGAGGAGTCCCATACATCTCAGAGAAAAAAAAGCTAGATTCTTGATCATTCCTAATCTCATTAGTATTCAGAATCTCTAAAGCTGTCACCTTGAGAGGCAGCAGGTTAAAGGTGAAACGGTTTAAATGAACATCCACAGGTTTTCATCAAGTGCTCAATTATGTATCACACAGTAATTAGGAGTCTGAATTATCGATAGTGGAGGGAAAAAAACAGGCCTGCTCCTGACAGCTCCAGCTATTTTTACACTGATGGAGAGAAGATGAACTCCCTGGTGCACCTCCTGTACTGATTATTTCTGAGTGGTGAGTGGGAATGAATGGCTAATGACAGTGACTGCCAGTAATGGACTGGGCACAGGGTAAGAACAGGACATCTCTCTCATTCACTTTAATGTGTTTGTGGGAGCGACACACTGTTGGGGGACCCTAGGCTATTATTTTCATAAGTGTTTCCACAAATGTCAAGAGCAAACTGGGAATGGAGGGATGCATGGAGTGCTGCCTGTATAAATTAGGAACGAAATAGATGGGGAAAGATAAAGCGGGGAAACAAATGTTACTCCAGAGATTGCGGTGGCAGAACATCGAGGAAATGATCTGTGGTTGAGCTCAGAGGAACATGTTACAACATACAGGGGAAATAAAAAAATGCATTTGATGCTAACCCGGGGTGGGTGACAATCGAAAAGCAGAGCTTAGATTTGAGAATTTGGATTGGATGGAATATCGATGGCCTCAGGCGTGCTGTAATTTACAGACTGCGAGAGTTGTAATAAGCAGTGCATTCTGGGATAGAACATGTTTCCTTTTTGCAATGAGGTGTCAAGTAGAGATATCCTGCTTTGAGTAGAGACAGATGCTGGGGCACAGGTTTATCTTCATATAGGACCATCTCAAGCGAGCACACACACACGACACGCGTGTCCCTGCATGTCGTAATGCATACCGCATCACTTTCAAACTGCATGGTTGATGTAGCTGATGGGAGCAGCAGCGTCTGAGATATTAGCTTGATATACACCGCAGAGATGCAGAGATCACCCCTGGGCTGTCTTAGGAGGATAAAATTATCATAAATTATCATAGAAATAGTCTATATGCTTAGATCCGAAGAAATAAAAGCAGAAGGACACATTTGGATATATATATTATGTCTTGCAATGGAAGCAGGCAGTAGGGCAATATCAAATGCAATACAAATGTAACAACAAATCAGAGGTCTTTAGAACTTTTGGTAACAACATGTGCCTCTAATAAGCAGGTTTTCATAAGTCTGAACCACAAATGATTGTTTTGTGTTTCACAATATACGCTGAGACTCAAAAATGAGTGCTGAAGAAACACCACCTGTAAATTTGCTAGACAACGCATCACTTGCTTACGACAGCGCATACAGGAAACACCTAATACAGGAAACACTGTAGTAAGAAATTTGTATATATGTGTATATACACACACATATATATACACATTGTGTATGTATATATATAACGTGTATATATACACATACTGTATATACACAATTGATTTGGTCACTGAAAATGGGTTGGAGCTACACCAAAAGTTTTTGAACTTTAATATTTTATAATAAGTCTCGTGCTCACCAAGCCTGCATTTATTTGATCCAAAATACAGCAAAAACAGTACAATTTTGAAATATTTTTACTATTTAAAATAACTCTTTTCTATTCAAATATATTTTAAAATGTCATTTATTCTTGTTATTTCAAAGCTGAATTTTTAGCATAATTACTCCAGTCACATGATCCTTCAGAAATCAATATTTTGATTTCCTGCTCAAAAAACGTTTATTATTATGTTGAAAACATAGAAGTAGATTTTTTAGTTTCTTTGATAAATAGAAAGTTCAGAAGAACAGCTTGCTGCACTTTGGATCAAATAAATACAGGCTTGGTGAGCAGAAGAGACATCTTTAAAAATCTTACTGTTCAAAAACTTTTGACTGGTAGTGTATTTTGCTCTTAAACTGCAAGACTGAGTATTTAACTTTAAATTTAGCTTCTGTGGAAATTATTTAATATAATAAATACATAAAAAAAAATATATCCCAAAATGTGTATTAATCAAAATTAGTAATTTCTTAATTAAAAATGATTATGATTTTGATTTTGTATAGCACTAGCAGGCACATAAAACGAATGCCAACACTTTCAAACTGAAACACTACAACATCCACAAATGAGAGCCAAAAATAAACCTGTAACGAGCCAAATAGGATCCACCTTAATGACTAAAGGATTTAAGTGAGAAAATCAATGACAGTAATGATCAGTCACTAATGAGGAAAGAAACACACTCGCCAGACGTCAATGAAGGTCACAGAGAGCCAAGCGGCAACAACCTGAAGTTTAATCGCAATACCAGTATCCAAATTAAAATGTTATTGTTGGTCTCTTTATAGAAGATTTTCCAGTGAAAAAATGCAGGTTAGTGTTACCAAAAGGAAAGTGAGTGTTTGTCCAGCAGCAAAGCCATATTTGCTCATTTCCCTTTGTGTTTGTTCAGACTTGGCACAAGATGTGTGGCTGCTAAACAATAGGGTTTAAATCTAAACATAGTAAGCTCATTTTAGAGCATTTAACTCTTAACACTGCTAATGAAAGAGCATGAAACAAGAGGTCAGTGCCTGAGGCTTGGCCCCCGAATCAATCCCCTCCCATTTAGAGCGTTACTACACGTGTGGGGCAATGGCCATTCGGTCAGTGTAACTTTAGAGGCCAAGTCTGATGTTTGCTTTGGATTCATGGAAATCACATTGGACAGAACTAAATGTGTTATTGCAGAATAAACCCATCCTCCTGGCACCCTTGATTGAATTACAGTAATATCTTTCCTGTAAATCACAAAGTCCTGAAGTGGGAACAAATGATATGGAGAATTAAAACAAGAACATGCTAATTAAATCAACGTTCATTCATTTTAGTTGATGCTGAGGACTGCTCTGACTGTGTCTTGTCTTTGAAAGCCCGATGGGAGGATAAAACCAGCGAGACAGAGGGTCTTTACCTCTGAGCTGTCATTAACATAATGAAGTCTTAGCTCTCCAAAACACTGGTGTGCGCCAATGATCCTAACACTCCCTCTGAAAGTCTATAATTACAGCTTATAATGAGAGCTGCGCCAAAATTATTGTTATAGTCACCAGAATGTAAACACAGGTTCAGGACCCTTCGGTTCAAGTCTGAAGTATGAGTGTATAATTATATGTGAAGATGACAGTTCTCAAAGGTTATAAATGACTGTGTGCAGTGTGTTTTTTATTGCAGTAATGAGGTTTCGAGGCTTTACCCGGCCGCAGAACTTGAAAATGTGCTGATGAGCTGTATAAAGTAAAGCTTTCTGTCCTCTAATGGCTGTTGGGATGACAGGTGGGCATAACCTCAGTGACAGCTCACTTCTGTTTCTCACTCTCTTCGTTATCGCTCTCCATAACAAGCCACATATATATATTTTTCTTGCTCTTATTTGTGTCTGGCTATTTCTCTGAAGAAAGGTGTTTTTTCAGGAGCAGAAGAGGTCCCCAAGGTCACCCACTTTACCCAGAGAAACTCTTGATCAGTGATTGAGGCTTAACAAGAACAGAACCCTCAGTAGGCCAATAGGCATCAAGGTAGCAGTATGTTCTTCGATTAACAGTGTAGTCAAATACAACAGTTATTTCTAAAACTAAATAATGGTTATTATACATAATGGTCATTCCTTGAGAAACTGGAGGAATTTTTTCAATTTTATGTAACATTCTTTGACCGACATCATTTGAATGTCTTCTTTTTTTTTAATGAGAAAACTGTATTCATTTATAATGTGTAAAATCATTTTTACCATTAGAGCACAGTAAAAAAGTAAATTAAAGTGATACGAAACTAAAATTTAAATAGATTTTATAGCCTAGCACACTTATCCAAAACCATCTTGCTCTTCCAAAACCTAGTGAGGAAACAATGAGGCATTACTCTGTACAAAATTCCATTGTTTCAACTTCAAATAATTTTTTTACGCCGCTGACTTAAATTTTTTTAGTTTAGCCAACTAAAATATTCCAGTTGTCACTTAAATTAACATTAAGCAACTTAAAATTTCAAGTTGACTAAACTAAAAATTTTAAGGCATCGGGGTAACAAATTATATTAAGTTGAAACAACTTTTTGACCTCTTTTTTTTACAGTGTACAGTAGATAAGCTATTCGCTTGTTAAGTGATGACGTAATGCGTCCAATGAATGCACCGACGAATGCCGTTTCCTGGTCCAAGCCTCATCTTATTTCACTTGAGAATACTATCTCAACAGCCATTTATAAGCACTGTTTATTCATATTATACATTTAGGCTAAACATTTTCAAACTTACGGTGTACACTACACTCTCCATGCTCATAAATTATTTATTTATATGTATATTTTCATTGTCTGGCTATCTGGGATTTTTATATAGATTTAAAAGGGAGAATTATAATTTTTTTTGTAGTATTATATCACATTGTGAGTGTATATTAGCAGCGTTTGTTGTTTTCTTGTGGCATCTGACAGAGCGTTTGGACATGAAAGCGGTGGCGTGTGACATCAGACTAAACAAGCGAATAGATGTGATCGCATTAGTGAAATTTTCTACCTGATCTCATGACGAAAACGTACCTGTGGGAACTTTTTCGCAAGACGTGACATAGTTTCCAACAGAAATGAGCACTAGAGGCAGTGAAACAGCGAACACTTGTAATCGTTTTCGTACACGGTTATAATTACAGTTCCGTATGTTTCAATTTCCAGATGTAACAAGCTTAGATGGTAGCTCAGCCAACACGGAATTGGACTTAGGATGCAGAATCCTTGGGTATGAATCCTGTGAAAAACATGACTCATGATGAAAGAGCTGGAAGATGAGAGACCGAAAAACGAGCTAAATATGTAACGTACATGTATTTTGTGTCTTTGTGAAAAAGTTCCCACAGGTATGTTTTTGTCATGAGATCAGGTTGGAAACCATTATACTTACAAAAGTGTAGTGCACTGCTCACACAGAATTTAGTTTCAAACCAAGCAGCTATCTGTTGGTCAGCATGGCAAATTAGCATGACCAACCTGAACATGAGCGAAATCTGCATAGTGAAGACTTCATGCACTCTCCTATTGAAATGACTGGACTAGAGCAGCGGCAAATGCGACTCCACATGCAGTTCAGTATATACAGTATATAGAGTATCACTGTATTGAAATCACTTGAACATTCAGATCACGTGCAGTCTCCCATGCAAAGTGCCTTTTGTGTGCTGCATGGAGCAACCGAAGATGTGGAACGTTCCAAAGCAGTCATGTATAAAGATAAGATGCTGCCTTAGTACGTAGCAAGGCAGTGCACTAAGTTTTGGCACAGAGCTTTTGCTTATGCTTTGAAGAGAAAATTCTCAAACTACATCTTAAAAATGACTGAAAATGCCATTATCATGTGCGTGCGTTCCTCTGCACGTAAACAAGGCAGAGGTACTCTTGTGTTCAGAGGTACTCTTGATAGTGGCGTAAGACATGATTTGGAGGAGAATAATTATTGAATTAAGTCTATTTTTGTTTTCGTTGCGCACAAAAAGTACTCTCAGTACAGCTGAACCACTGATGTCACATGAACTATCTTAACGATGTCCTTTCATTTCTGTGCCTGGGAACATTTCAGTTGCACTGCTGTCTATGCAGGGTCAGAAAGCTCTTGGGTATCATCAAAAATATATTAATTTATGTTCTGAAGATGAGTGAAGGTCTTACAGGTTTGGAACGACATGAGGGAGTAATCAATGACAAAATTTTCATTTTTGGATGAACTATCCCTTTAAATATTAAGATGCTACCATATTTTAAAACATTTCTTAGAGAGTGCTAGGTATAATGGAACAATCTGACAGACAGACAGTAAACTGCTGTCACTGCATTTCAGCACTGTATGATTCCTGACCGACCACATGAGATTACACTGGATTTCAGCAGTGGTAATTACTCTGTCACTTCCTCTACAGAAGCTCAGCTAGCTCACCAAGATTACTCTTCTCCTGAGTTGCATTAAATGGATTTTCAGGATTCATTTAGTTTCATGTCAATAGTTTTGATGCTTCGTTATCAAAAAAAGTACTTTTCTCACTTAATTTAAAGATGTTGGATTAGAAGGTAAGGAGAATCAATATTATTATGCAAATAGCAATGCAATATGATTTTGAATTAATTGGTTTCATTTAACGACATGCAAGTCTCCTCCAGAAGACACAATGAAAATTCACTAAGAATGGATTGCACCCGCTGACATACACTTGTACGTGCTGTCTGCATTGTTTCAGTGTTCACTAAAGGATTTATGCAAATTAGGAAATGGTGCAAAGATGCCCCCCTAAATTGCAGTTTGCCGTATATGCATGGCTTGGTTAAACTGGCCTGTAGGTTGTTAGTGAAAAAGACATTGGTGTTCGCTTTGAAATACATCATGCTAATAGCTGCCCTTCTGTTAAACTGGTGTAAGTAATAATCTGTGCGTGGCTTCGGGAGTTGACAGGAAGTCATGAATTGTTACACAGATTTCAGTGAGACCAGGTAGAGAGCAAAGTAAAAGCATCAACACAAGTCACCCTGCATGAGCTCAGTATAAACGAAACTGACACATCAGCACGACAACCTGCCGCTACACCATATCAAGTTAAATTGACTGATAAATGGATGGAAACACACTGGTGTTATAAGGAATTGTACTGCTTAGAATCCAATTTTTAAAAAACAAATAAATAAAATTCACTCAAGTATAATTATTTTCTGTTTTTCTAGACAAGTTAGGCCAGTGGTTCTATAATGAAGTCAGTGAACTCAGTGGTTTTATGTGTGCAATAGTGGACTCTTTATGGAGTTTATCATGCTTACAAAACTTGTCAACACAAAGACACGTCAAAGGACAATTGGCTCTACAAGCCATTTGATGTAAAAACTCTCCAAGAGGATACGGTATGTCTTTTTAAAAATGGATTATGATGCCATTATGCATATGTGTGTGTGTATTTGCAAGAATGCAATAGGCCAAGATGAGAGTTGGGAAAGTCGCCCACTAGTTTTCTCATGACCCCAGACCGTACTGAGCACGTTCCTCTGGGGACACAGCACTGAGAGAGGGACTCCTCTCACTTCCGTATATGGGACATCCTGATACAAAACACACCCCACATCTCAAACCCTAACCAACATGGCATAAATGGAAAAACTCTAGTTCTAGCTGCAATGACCCTAGAAAGAGTTTGGACACTTAAGTCATACCTCAAAAAGTCTCAATTTTAAATTAAAAGACGTTAAATATTTTCAATAATTTTTCAATGAGAGTGGATTTGTAAAGCGAGTTGTGCTTAGGTCCACACAGGTGAAGTTCATCACATTAAATATGCACATAAAAGTTTCTAAATGCATTCTGTCCTATAGGAATAGTACTAATGAATAGTACTAATAGTAATTAGTAACTAATAGTACTAATGAAAAAAGCTTTCATTAGGGTATTTTAAATGTAATCTATTTCATTTGGCCAAAATATGAATCCATAATCAATAATAATACTTGTAAACAGTACTTGACTGGTGCAGATTTCTCTCCTGATTCAAATGAGATGACTTTTTGACTGAAGAAAGCAGTATTATGGAATAAGGGGACTCATACTTTAGCTGGGAGACATGGTTTAAAGTTAAAAATGCCTTAATGATGGATTTGTTTCTTACAAACACCCAACTTTTCACTGCACAAGCCATTAATTGGTAGACTGGACTTGTGTTGATGACTTGTGGATTATGATTTTTTATGAGTTGTTTGATCCTCCCAATTCATTGGTGAGCAAGTGATGCAATGCTGAATTTCTCCAAATTTGTTCTGATGAAGAAACAAACTCATCTACATCATGAATGTGACCTGAGGCTAAGTAAATTTTTGGTAATACTTTATTTTAAGGACCAATTCTCACTATTAACTAGCATGCATACTAATAGCATGTTGGCTGTTTGTAAGTATTTATAAAGCACATATTAATGCCTTATTTTGCATGATCATATTTTAGATCTCTTAATCCTAACCCACACCTAAACTTAAAAACTACCTTACTAACTATCAATAAGCAGCAAATTAGTTAGGAGTTTATGGAGTTTAATTAAGAGTTTGAGGCAGAATAAATAGTTAACAGTTAGTTAATAGTGAAAATTGGACCTTAAAATAAAGTGTGACCACATTTTTTTTTTTCAGCAAATTTTCATTTTTAGATAAACTGCTCCTTTAATTTTAAACATTAAATCTAATCTTTTACCATTTTCTTTAATTAGATAGTTTGCTTGAAAAACTTGCTTTCTTTCTTCAAAGGAATATTACTTGATCTGATATTTTGCAATGCCATACAGACATTTTAAGTGCAGGTTATGTGCCCAAACACTTTTTTTGGGACAATGTAAATCTGTCAACATAAAGTTATCTGCTGGAGGCGTTGCCATGTTCTTCTTCTATCTAAATGTAAAGACAGGACAAACAAAACCTTTGGCCTGAAATTACTTTGTTCTTACCAGTGTCGCCAAACGGCCAACAAGGGCTTTTCCCCAAAAGCCATGTTTGACTTGTACAAGCTACCAGAGCAATGCAGGATTACAGGAACTTATGATGTTCTTCTGAACTAATTTTATCCCTGCCACCTGGGCTTAACACAGAAACCTGCGGTGGTGGTATTTTTCAGTGCTATTTAATTCCAGCGGGCTTAGTAAATCCTTACTTCACATTACAAACATTTCACCTGTAGCTCTAGATTTCACATTCGGGTTCATTTTTTCTGTATTTACAGAATGCAGACAATTAGTATATGTGACCCTGGGCCACAAAACCAGTCTTAAGGGTAAAATTTCTGAAATTGAGATTTATATATTTATACATGAGATTTTAGGACAATATTTCAGAGAAAATCTGGAATCTGGGGCTGCAAAACAAATCTAAATACTGAGAAAATCGCTTTTAAAGTTGTCCAAATTGAGGTCTTAGCAATGCATATTTCTAATCAAAAATTAAATTTTGATATATTTACAGTAGAAAAAATACAAAATATCTTCATGGAACATGATATTTACTTAATATCCTAATGATTTTTGGCATAAAATAAAAATCTATAATTTTAACCTATTATTAGCTATTTCTACAAATATACCCGTGCTACTTATGACCGGTTCTGTGGTCCATTTCTCACTCACTCTGTCCATTTATTAAAATTCTAATTTACTCAAAGAAACACCCCGCTGTTAATCCATTTTACATTATTTTTACTCACTTCCCTTTTTTCTAGGCACTGCAGAGAAGAGGACGCACCTGCAAAATGCGTGTCGCTGGAGTATGTAGGCATGAGAAAACAAAGATCATTATTCTCAGATCCTCATAAGTCATATCCTGTTACTTACAACTGCTACAGCATGACTATGTCACCAGCATCCAAACAATGTTAATTGTTTGTACTTCACACACAGAATAATTCAAGGAAAATGACCTTATTGCCTAGAAAAGCAGCTGGACCACACCTAACTGGAACTAGTCTACTCATGGAAGTGTTTAGATAACAGTGTTTTATAAGGGCATTAGACTTAAGGGTTTACATGCTGTGTTATGTTAATTTACTGAGTAAATAATTATATGAATTAGTATATCATACAATAAAGTCTATATATATATATATATATATATATATATATATATATACATACATACATATATATATATTAATTACCTTACTTATATTTTATATTTTGGTTAAAGTTTACCAAGTGATGGAAAAAACTAATAAACATTAGATATATTTATAAAACATACATTCCCGTTCACTTTTATAATTTTCTTATTCTGTCTGTTCCTATTCTTGTGGACTGTGTGAACATCTAACAAAAGCAAGAAATATTATGAAAACTTTACAAAAATGAACCATTTTAAATTCACAATATTAGTCAATACTGTTGGCTTGTAATAAGTTTTTGTTTATCCTTTGACTCCTGAATGACAGCCTGATTTAAACTGAACTCAAGTAGCTAAGCAACCATATCTATCCAGCATGTGAAAACATTTAAGTATTTACATAACCAGCGCACACAGTAACAGTTCATACAGTGGTGTAGAAGCAGCCTACCTGAGATACAGCACAGAAATGTGAATATTGACAGGCAGGTGTGAAGTTTTACTGAAGTTCGCGTCTCCATGGCTCAGCATGTGAAGAGTGTCCGCTCTGCGCGCGCTCGTCCGTATTAACACAGCGCGTGAAGTAGATAACGGTTATCTACAAACAATATCAAAGCACTGAGGCTCTTTCAAGTGTCCTAAAACTGTATTTTCTCCACAGAAAAACGATGTTCACCGTGGGAAAACAGACGCTACATCCAAGCTGGAAATCATCTTTGACTCCTCAGAATTCAGTGGCGTGAGATTGAACAAGTGTCCGTTTGTTTGGTGGCGAATATCCCAGCAGATTCTCTCAGCGCTGGAGTTTCTTTACGCACTACACAAACAGCGAGAGTGTGGTGAACACTAGCGATACTTCAGTCCGTGCGTAATGACCGTTCTGCGAGCTGTTGCACCTGCACTCGCGCGGAACGCCCCCTCTGCGTGACACGTCATCACTTCAGATACAGGTGAATTCTGCATGAGATACTGAACGCGACACAACTGACCCAACTTATTAAATCCACACTGATTAAAGCAATGATACCTGTCAAACATATACGATATAAATTAATATTAATTATTGATAAATTAATATTGATTAATATCCACATTAATTACAAACAAATGTGGACATGTGGAAATGTGGACACTCTGATTTGTGAATTTGGATAGACAGACAGATGGACGGACGGACAGATAGATAGATAGATAGATAGATAGATAGATAGATAGACGAACGGGCGGATAGACAGATGGACGGACGGACAGACAGATAGATAGATAGATAGATAGATAGATAGATAGATAGACGAACGGGCGGATAGACAGATGGACGGACGGACAGACAGACAGATAGATAGATAGACTGATGGACAGACAGATGGACAGATGGATGGATAGAAAGATGGACGGTTGGACGGATGGACAGACAGACAGATAGATAGATAGATAGACTGATGGACAGACAAACGAACGGGATGGATAGACAGACAGACGGACGGACGGACAGACAGATAGACAGATAGATAGATAGATAGACAGATGAACGGGCGGATAGACAGACAGATGGACGGACGGACAGACAGATAGATAGATAGATAGACTGATGGACAGATAGATAGATAGATAGACTGATGGACAGACGAACAAAGGGATGGATAGACAGACAGATGGACGGACAGACGGACGGACGGACAGATAGATAGATAGATAGATAGACAGACAAACAGGCGGATAGACAGACAGATGGACGGATGGACGGACAGACAGATAGATAGATATATAGATAGACGAACGGACGGATAGACAGATAGACTGATGAACAGACAGACGGACAGATGGATGGATAGAAAGATGGATGGTTGGACGGATGGACAGACAGACAGGCAGACAGACAGATAGATAGATAGATAGACAGACGAACGAATGGACGGATAGATAGATAGATAGATAGATAGATAGATAGACAGATGGACGGACGGACAGACAGACGGATAGATAGATGATAGATAGACAGAGACAGACAGATGGATGGACGGACAGAAAGATAGAAAGACGAACGGACGGATAGACAGATGGACAGATATATAGATAGATAGACTGATGGACAGACAGACAGACGGACAGACGGATGGACAGACAAACAGACAGATAGATAGATGATAGAGAAGATAGACAGATGGATGGAGAGACAGACAGACAGAGATGATTATACAGTCAGTCAGAAAGACAGTTTATGATTATAGGTATAAACTAGTACAATAGGTCACACCTTATTACTTATATTACATTTTCCTTTTACTACCAAGTCATTATCAAAACTTTATATAATGCTTCACAGATCAGTAGTTCATGTACATACTTACGGTTAATATATGACCATGACTGCAGTCACAGGTCATTCCACACAATATCAATTACCCAGATTAACTTTCCAAGTTTCATTTAACTCTTTAAAAGACTGAAGAGCAGTAAAAATACTGTCAGGCTGCTCTTGTGTTGTTCAGTTCGACAGGACAGCAGCACTAATGTTGTGTAGTTCCTTTTATCTCTTGCAATGATAATGCAACAGGACAGGGAGTGGGGCTTGTCACGGCGGTACAGTGGTCTCAGCCCTCGGAGGTGAATACCTCCTCACTCCTGTTTCTTTAGGATGGCATGTTGCCATGGAAACAGGACTGAGGTGGATGCAGTTGGACTGCTGGATTATTAGGGGCAGATGAGCTCAGTTCTGTGATTACACCATGGGCTACTCGGACACGATCATGTGGTTTTGCAGTCAAAGCTAATATCTTAAACGCACTCGAGCACCTCGGGCGAACCGCATCTACGAAAAATTCAAAAGACAGGGTGAGCTGGGGTGTGTGGGATAAAATAAACAGATGTTTTAGCTACAATAGCACACAGCCTGACACAAAAGGTCATTTTTACTTTTTAAACCACTATAAAAATGACACAACATGTCAAAAAACACACTCCGGAGGCCATTCCCAAGGCAAAACTGACCGATTCAGAGCTGTGAAATCAACGAGCAAAGGTCAATCACACAAGCACACGAGAGAATGCATTCAGAGCCACAATCATCTCACTGCTCCCAGTCTAGCAAACAGAAAAGATAATGACGTGAACATGAACTGCAGTGTAATTTAGGTCCATCATTTATGACCACACACAGCTCAACCATAAACAACCAGGAGATAAGAATGAAAAATCGTGAAGGTTCAGCATTTTTATTGCGTTTCTTGTTTTATTCCCCTTGTTGCCATTTAAAGTTATGTAAGAAAGTCGTGTAAGCTTTTATTTGTATTCTTAGTTGTTTATTTATTTTTATTAATTAATGTTTATCATTTAAAAAATAATTATTATCATATTTATCATTATTATAATAAAAATTATAAGATAATACTGGAAAATACATATATTTTAAACAAATAATAATAATAAAAATAACAATAATTATTATTATTGTTGTTGTTATTGTACACATACACAACAACTAGAATAGTTACAGAAAAAGATAGACTGATGGACATCTGACAGACAGACGAATGAACGAACGGACAGAGAGACTGACGGACAGACAGATAGATAGAAAAAAGATAGACAGATGGACAGACAGACAGACAGATAAATAAAAAGATAGACCGATGATATATGGACAGACAGATGAACGAACAGACGGACAGAGAGACAGACGGATGGACAGATAGATAAAAGATACTGTAGACTGATGGACAGATGGAAAGAAAGACAGGCAGATGGACAAACAGACAGAGACAAACAGACAGATAGACAGACAGACAGATAGATAGACAGACCGATGGATGGGCAAACTGAGAGACAGATTATAATAATTATAATAATTGTGCATTTGTTTCTGTCTGATTCAATTATGTTCTCATAGATGTATTTCTTATGTACGGCATGTATGACTTCTGCACTTTCAGTATTCATAAGGGCATAATATTAGGGCTTTTAGAAAGGCTAAATAAAGAAAAGAAAGAAGATAAGAAGAAAAAAACACAAGGATTGAATAAATACCCATGAGTTAAAGGTGCTATGAATAAAGTGAAATCGATGGGGGAACACTTATCATGTTCAATAATAATAAGTGTTGTATATTTTAGTCACCGTCCACCATTTTTAAACCTGAGAAATCAATCAATAAAGCATATAATAAATATTTGGGGGCTAGAAAAGTGTAGCAGCCTCCACTGGGAGTGTTTTTTTCCTGGCCGAAGGATATACTCATCTCATATGACAGGCTAAGCAGGAAAATTAGACTGCGTTTGAATTATTGATTCTCTTAGCACATGCTCGACCAATGCCAGCACTCAGACTACCTTTGCAACACCACAACAGAGGTTTACCACACAAGCAGTGTTACAAAGAGAAAGTGCTCATTGTGTTAAAACACTATACAGTCAAATTTGGGGTGTAATTCACTGCATGAGGGTGAAACTGAACTAAAATATTGCATGTTTTAAAAATTACAAAATGCACTTTACTTCACATGTTTGACAGGTACTTTCACATGCACTACTTAGGGCCTATAAGTAGTAATCTAATGCATAATTTACTATTCTAGAATGTGACAATAATGGACGCCTATTTAATGGACACATATATGCCACTCACAGATATTTACTGCCATCTGCTGGTCACATAACCGACCGTCTGTGTTTCTGCAGGTTTAATGAAGGTAGATTTAAGACCTTTTCAAGACTAAGTAAAGAAAATGTAAGGAATAAACGGAATGGAGCACAATAGTTCATTATGGTCTTTAAATTTAAATGTCTTGTATTAGCATTGCTTTAAAGTTTATTTAATGACAGAATAAGACGTCTTGTTTCATGACTGATTTATTTTCATTAAATGAAGTGAATTTATGATTGAACAAGAACACATATTCAATATATTCACCTTATTTTTGCGGCCTTTTGTAAATTTTATGAGTTTGGTAGCTTATGGTCTCATTGGAGTCAAGCTATTTTTAGCAGTACAAAACATCTCGTTTTGCTGCTTGATATTGCAAATTGGTGTGTCTTACCATGTTATTTTAATGTATTATCTTAATTATGAACACACTGGTTTGTAGTGCAGTCAGTTTTACCGTTTACTCTACGTTGTTTTTCTTCTCATTATTTCGCTATAGTGGCTAATGAACCGGAAGTCTCGCCCACAGGTTTATGTCGCATTGAAGAATAAGGTGGACAATTTAAAAAAATCAACTTATTTCAAGGGAAAACAAGTTTTAATACCGCATTGACAGATGTTTGTTCTTGTTTTAGGCATAAACTCACTTATTTCTTTTTTTTCAGTTTCTTAGAAAACAAGACTTTACATGTTCAATTTGCATCTCAAGTACCATAAATATATTTTAATTTAATAATGTTTAGATAGAGGGTTTGCACTTACATCACGATTTGGTCAGTTACCTGGATGGGCGGCCATTTTGGCGATACTCAGATGTGAACAACAGCATTAATTGCACTGTTAATGTACTATTGAACACGTTGTTCTAATTTATGCTGTCTAAACCACAGAAAAAAACGTGTATTAGCAGCTAAGTCATAAAGAGAAGGACCTACAAGCAGTATTAAGTAAGATATTAGCCTAATATTTTACCTACCTGACTGGAAATTATAAGAAATGTTGTCAAGATTCTTGCCCTGGAACCACAAACGCCTTTTGTTCCACAGATGGTTTTTTGCACTCTTCTCATTGATTTGTTATAACTTTTGCCAGTCTATACTCTAAATGTTTTTCCTAGTCTGACCGAATAGTACAGCCCCAAACATGACAATAATTGACCATTTTCAGTAGGAATAATCAGCAAAATATTCAACTTTCATTCGGTGCAGTGTTATTGTTTCAGTGCCACCAATATGAACGATTGATGAGATAAATTAAACATTTAATTACAATTAACATTTGGTCTGGATAAACAACAATACCTAAAATGGACAAATGTAAAAACAGAAAGTGAATGAACAGCACTTCATTTCATCAGTTTATTTTTTGTCCTTCCAAACATGTAAACAAGACTGTGACCTGGAAACAATCATACATAAAGACACCGTGTGAACTCACAAATAAAAAACAAACGGTTTATGAAAAACATTCTTTGAATGCTAATTGGAAATGCTGGAATGCTTGACAATATCAATATATACTCTTAAATATATATTTATACTTCTATATAGATAGACTTTATACTTAGATTAATTAGATGAGTTCTCATTAAGGATTCTTTTTTTTTTTTTTTCGGACAGTTCCTGCATTTGGATCTCGAGAGATTTAAATAAAGGCAGTTTGCTCCCGTTTACGCTCCCTGATAAAGACAATTACTGCAAAGAAGACTATACGCCCCCTTTCGGAACAGACCGTGCCTGACATACCACATAAATACTTTGAGTTCAAGTCTATATTTCAAAATCCTGGCTTTAAAGAGATTCATTGGCAAATATGACCGCTACAGTGCATCCTTCTTGTTGAACTTTAGCGAATAGCCGATCGCAGTCTCTAAACATTCCACTAAAGACCCAGCGGAGAGAAAGTCCAGCTCCACCTCGATAAATTTAATATAGATGTGTAATCCAGAAAGGACGCCCTCCTTGGCCTGGCCGGTGCAGTTGTCCTGCAAGAACCTGGTTACGGCCGAAGGCTCCCCTCGGCTGTAGTGTTTGCCTGAAGTCTGAAAGTGCTGGAAGAGACACTGCTGTAGCGTCCTTTCCTCTGCAATGCCGAGGTAACAGTAAGTAACTTTGGCTGATGTTCTCTTGTCCTTCTCCACACTCTCGCAATGGTCCACCTCCTCCTCTTCCTGTGAGGGGGAGGACTTGTCCTTGTCCTCTGTGCTAGATGAAGAATTGGACCCGCTCGTCTCCTCGTAGCCTATCGCGTACAGGCCGTATGTTTTTGGAATGCCCCCTGGCAGGAGATACTGGGAGCCGTTGCTGCACCCTGCCGCTCTCGTCTGTGCGATCGGGATCCAGTCCACTTCCATGTGCAGCTCCAAACAGCGAGCTTCGCTGATGGTGATGTCTAGGAATTTATAATACACGTTTTTCCAGTTCATCTTCTGGACCTTGGTCATGATAACCCTGCCTTCAGCCTTCTCAGGGTTGAAATATTCCCGCAGTCGTTTTCCTAGAGGGACCTGCGAGCTGATTTCGGCGTAGTGGTAGCGGATCTCCTCTCGCCACCGCGTGTTGTAGCCCACTCCGAAGATGGCGAGCTTATTGGAAAGGTGGAGGCGGGAGAAATCAGTCCATGTCTGAAAGTGCTCCCATTTGACCTCCACTGACTCCAGGATACGCATTACGTTTTGCATCACTTCCTGACGTCTAAAGAAAGCACAAGGAGATGAAGAAGTGAGCTGAAATTTTGTACTTAAATGGATTGGGAAACAGGACACAGGTTCAAACTTACTGAGCGTGCTCAGTTGGCTCCAGTCGTATCTGAAGGACTCTGGTTTTTGAAAGCTGGTTGTCCTCTGTGAAAAACAAGATTGTACTATATGAGATATTAGAAAATTGTCTCAATCATTAAACTTATTTACACTGTAAAGGTATTATTGCATTCACCTGTTTCTATGTCTCCCTCATTGAAGGCAGCAGAAAGGTCCTGATTGCACCAGTCTTCCTGAGAGTAGTCCTCCATAGTGCTACCATCTGACTCCATCTCCTGGTAGAGCCCGCTGCTGTTGATCAGCACAGGCTGACAGCTTTGAGAATCCCAACCTCCCTGCCCAAACACCTTCTCCAGCTGCTCAATGGAGTAACTGCTCTTCCTCTTCCCAATGCCGTGCTCCTTCACTCGGCTATAACATCGCCTCAGCGTCTGCAGACGACAGTCATGTTTATACATGTAAATACAGCAATACATGCAGACTGTATTTGAACAAATTAAACTGAGACACACATCACAAATAATCAACTGCTCAAAATTTCGAACTCATTGTGCAAGGACCTAAACACTTAAAAATAGTCACTCAATTTTTTACTTTTCACATCTGATAGCGATGCATGGCCTTATGAAATAGCACTATTTCTATATGCGTACACTAGATATATTCACACATCCTAGAAATTTGACATATTACTTTTTACATACTATACAACAGGGAGGTAGAAAAATTCAGAGGCAGTGAAAGCAGGGTGAAGGGTGAGTGGTGTGATGCAGAAGTTAAAAGATCGGGGTTAGTAATCAAAAAAGTGTAGGTTCAAACCCTGACATCACTTATAGGAAAGTTCAAATGCTCATTGATGCTTCAGAAGGAAACATGATGCATTAAGAGCCAGGGGTGTAAACTTTTGAACAGAATGAGAATGTGTACATTTTTCTTATTTTGGCTAAATATCATATTTTTTTTATATTTAGTACTGCCCTTCAGAAGCTACAGAAGATACACGTTTCCCAGAAAACAAAAATGTTAAATTTACCCCGATCTTCAAATTAAAAAAGATTTCACCCCCTGGCTCTTAATGCATCGTGTTTCCTTTTGAAGCATCAGTGAGCATTTGAACCTTCTGTAATAGTTGCATATGAGTCCCTCAGTTGTCCTCAGTGTGAATAGATGGATGTCAAAATCATACAGTCATTGTTGGAAAGGGTTCAAATACACAAAAATGCTGAAAAACCAAAGAATTTGTGGGACATGAAGGATTGTTCTGAAGAACAGCGGGCAGTTTAACAAGGGACTCATGAACAACTACCACTAAACAAAAAAACAAAAAACAACAAAAAACAAACAAAAAACAGCTTTGGATAATTCAGGTAACACACTATTAAGATTCAAGTATATGTAAACTTTTGAATGGGGTCATTTTTATAAATTCAACTATTATTTTCTCTTGTGGACTGTATGTAAAAATATTTTATGTGAAATATCTTATAAATAAAAAATAAGTTTAATAAGATTCTGCAAGGTCTATGTAAAGTTTTGATTCATATACATAGAATGTATTAATTGCAAGTAAAGTGTCTCACGTTCAGATAACTTTTCAACTTAAAATAAAATGTCAAACTATAGGTGAAATAATATATCATTGTCATTCAGCATAGCAAATATATTTCTGTAAAAATGAACATCATTCTGACCCGTACTTCTTAAAATACATCAAATAACGAGTGATCGTACAAAATTTGATTGTATTTTAAATTATTAAAAACTTCTGGCTGTAAAATGGGTTAAAACCTAGTGGTTTGAAAGATAGTCGCAAATATGGGTAAAGATTAAAATGACAAATAATTCGTTTTTAGGGGGCTGGACTGTGATTCTTAAATATAGTAAATCATTTGTGATTGAAAGGTAAATCACTCATGTTGTGGGAAGCATAAATGATTTCACAGGTAACTGCTGAAGCAGGCAGTTCCTACAATGATAACTACATATTTTACATTAATTTGTGGTTAATAAAAGCTTCAGTGCACCAATCAAAGCCTTTTGTTTGGATTTTACAATTTCACCAAAGCTCTTTGGAGACAATCTACCGTAAACATCACAACAACTCTATGATCATAACTGACAGCCATCATTCAAATGAGCTTGAGACGAGATAGAGCCATGCTTTGTTTCGATTTTGACAGCTTCACCAAAGCTTTGTGTAACAAAAATAAACTGCCCAATACACATGACAACAAGCCTCTAAGCAAATATGAGTGACAGCCATGTGTTTGGATGTCTTATTTACCTTCATCCTCTCTCGACACTGGGATGGGGTCCTTTCGTAACCCAGCTCTGACAGCGCTCTTGACACCCGCTCGTACATCGCGGGTCCCGGCGCCTTGCCAGAAAACACCGTCCCGGCCACCTCCAGCTGCTGCATCCGCGCCTCCGCCAGCCTCTCGTTGCCCCACACGGCGATCAGCGCGTTTGTTTCGGACGGTGTCCACGACATGCCTCGGCAAGCGGTGAAGCTGTTGGAGGCAGAGGCCGATCCACTCCGGCCTGCGCCCCCGGACAGCGAAACCCCGACGTTCAGAGGAGAGAATCTATTAGGGGTGGAGGGGTTGGAATGGTATTGGTTGCTGTCACTCAGATCCTCGGATTCTGGGGAAGGAACCTCGGTTTTGGGAATCTTCAGCGGCACCGATAGATCAGGAGAACGCTCAGCGTTACTGGGGGCCGCCATCTTGCCTCTGTTGCTAAGGGGAGGGGGCAGAGAGGAAGCGCGCGGGCGCTCACTCCAAGCGAGATTGACAGCTTCACATCCAGAGTTATCATTTTTGCAGCCAATGTATATTCATATTATGCTACATATTATAAATAATTATGTTATAAATAATAATTTTACATACAAAATTATATATACGACCCCTGAACCACAAAACCATTAGGGGCATTTTTATGAAACTGGAGATGTATATATCATCTGATCAGCTAAATAAATAAGCTTTCCATTAACGTATGGTTTGTTAGAATAGGAAAATATTTGGCCGAAATGCAACTATTTGAAAATCTAGTATCTGAGGGTGCAAAGTCGCCTTTAAAGTTGTCTAAATGACGTCCTTAAAAATGCATAACTAATCAAAAATAACTTTTGATATATTTACATTAGGAAATTTACAAAATATCTTCACGGAACATGATCTTTACTTAATATCCTAATGATTTTTGGCATATTTTGGCACATTTTGGCATTTTAACCCATACAATGTATTTTTGTCTGTTGCTACAAATATACCTGTGCTACTTAAGACTGGTTTTGTGGTTCAGGGTCACATTTGATAGGTAATTATATTATGTAAAACGCAATGTTAACGTTTTGAATCGATATAAAATACATTTAAATATAATATTAATATAATAATAATAAAGTGCAGGTGACAGCTTCGTATTGACAGTTATCACTTTTGCAAGTTTCTCTTATATTAATATTAGGCAAAATATTCTGAATAATTATTTTATAGGCAAAAATATTATATTACAATATTTTATTAAAATATACTAATTGTTCAAAATGGTAAGCCAATGTCGTTTAAATAGTGCGTATGCAACGTATAGAACGCTTCACTGTTTGTATCACTCCGCTTAACCAAGTTTACGGTTTTCTACCTTGTGAGGTGCTGAATGAAAGACGATTTGTCTCGCAAAAAGCAGGTTTTTAAAAAGTCGAAGCGTTGGTTTTTCTTTTTGCAAACAAAAACAATGCTGTGTGAATTTACCTGCTGCTTGAAGCATGTTTTTAAAGTTAAGGTCTGCGTTTGTGACTCTCCACACAATCGTCCGCCTCGTGTTTCTCTCACTCATTAACGTTAGCGGGAAATGGAAAAACCTGGACTGGATCTGGTGCTGAGGGATGACAGAACGCTTTGAGAAGAAAACAACTCAGTTGGTCCGTTTCCAAAAAAGTTACAGACAATCTTTGGCCTATTTGGCGGCCTAACAGAGATGTAAGTTTATCAATATAAATATACAAAAGCAATATCACAAGAACAAGAATAACAGTTACTGTTTTCTAACAGTCAACACGGATGTCATGAAATAATTAAATATTGTGTAAATAAATAAATATATGATAGTTCAGATTCACCATTTAATTAGTTACACTCCTGTTCTCTCATGTATTTTATACAGATTATAATTATGTGGGCCATTCTACAGAATTGGTGCAAAGTCAGAGTTGGAAACATCTTGAACATTTTTATTTTGTATGTATGCAAATTGCATAGCCTCATATCCTGGGTACACTTTTCTAGTAATTGCGCAGTTATTTCTCATATTGTATTTTCAGAAAGTTTTCAGATATTTGTCCTCTCCCCAAATTTGTCACTACCGAAACACAGTAATATATAATTAAATAAGAAGACTTATATTGACCTATTAAGATATTTGCTATTTAAAGATTCATTAGTTTGAATATACAGTACTGTGCAAAAGTCTTAGGCCACTAGTATTTTCACCAGCTAAAAAATGGTTTAAAGTAAGTTATTTCTATATTTTCCTGTAGTGTGTCAGTACGAAACATCAGTTTACATTTCCAAACATTCTGTTTGCCATTAATTGTAATAATCTAACAACAGCCAGTGCTCCACACAGAGATCTGATCTCACCATCATCTAGTCTGTCTCTGGAATGACATGAAGAAACAGAAAAACCGAGACAGACTAAATCCAGAAGAACTGTGGCAACATCTCCAAGATGTTTCAAGTAACCTACCTGCAAAGCTACCTGAAAAACTCTGCACAAGTGCACATAGGGCAAAAGCTGCTTTAAACGCAAAGGATGGTCACATCAAATGCTTATTTATTTTAGTTAATAGAAGTTCACTGATAAAGAAAATCTATTTATGACATTGTTTTTGACAGCATCCTCATTTTATGTGCCTAACTGCCTAAAAATTTTAACAGTACTGTAGCTTTGTAGGTGTAGGTCTCTTAAAGCATCTTGGAGATGTTGCCACAGTTCTTCTGGATTTAATCTGTCTCCGTTTTTGCTGTTTCTTATGACAGACTGGATTGAATGATGGAGAGATCAGATCTCTGTTTGCACAACAACAGCCTGTGCTCCATACAAAAATCTCACTGGATTATTATAATTAATGGCAAAATGAATGTTTAGAAATGTAAACTGATATTTCCTACTGACACACTACAGCAACAGACTGACTTTAACTGACTTTAAACCATTTTTTAGCTGATGAAAATACTAGTGGCCTAAGACTTTTGCACAGTACTGTACATCGAACCAAGCACTATCATAACATCTTAGTTGATAATTCAGTATACTTTATTTTTGACAAAACATCCAATGTTTTCGTTGTAACCTTACATTTTCTGCAGTAACAATAATATTTTGGTAGCGACCACATCACATTACAGAATTTTTATATTTTTTTGGCCTAAATTTTATGGAATAACCACCCCCACCCCCCAAAAAAAAAAAAAAAACCACAATGATGTCACAGAATGTTTCAGTCGTGACTGTTCCGGTAGTGGCAATTTTAGATACTTTTTAACCTAGCTCAAAGATGCTAATCAGCACATGGTTACCTAGTACAGTTCTGAACAGTTGTACACATATAAAAACTAAATGTTATGTAATAACACCCAAAAAAGTGTGCTTACTTGCAGAAAAAAGGTGTTTTGTAGTGATATTCCTTAAAGTTACACACAGATTTTCAGACTCCAACTCATTTTTTTAGACTCATTTACCTCAAAATGATAGATATCTACTCACCATGTAGCTGTGGGCGAGAGTGGCACATGAATATTTCCTGATCATAAATTTGGGGGTGTAGTTAAAATCAGTCTCAGTCAATGGACTAAAACATACACTGTTTCGGTTCGTGACATTAAAATGCGGGACACTTTATTTATTTATTTATTTATTTATTTAGTTTTATTTTTAAATAAAGTTTCATAATTTACAAAGAAAATGTACAATAACATATTTTTTTAACTTACATTTTTTAAAAATTAAAAAAATATTTTTTTAAAAACAATGGAATAAAATGCAAAAAATATTTTAATATCATTTTCATAAGATGAAATTTAGGGGTTAGGGTTCGGGACGGCCACCTCCCTATTGCAAGTACCCACTAAATGATGATTTTATATTAAGTTTCCTAATATTTTCAATATTGCTGGAGGTTTCAATAGATAGTAGAAGAACCTTAGTAAACATCTAAGGTTTGAATACTTAAATGTTTTTTTTTTTTTTTTTTTTGTGGTGGTGGGACAGTAAATTGCACAAATTCTGTAGAATGGCCCATATATGAAATATTATCAAATATGACTTTATTAATATTAATATTTTATTAAAATATTGAATTTAATTATCCTTTTTTTGAGATGGGTATTTCCACTACACTACAAGGGAAAGTACCACTGCTGACCACTAGGCGGGGTTGCTCATCCTCGTTACATTCTGCCTTGCCTCTGTTTGTTAATATGCCTTGGCATACTTTACTTGCATGTGTTCTGTCCACAACAAATACAACTAAATGTTAATCATTATCAAATTTGCATCCTGTCTGTGCTTCTCTAAAAGTAACGCATGTAATCATGCCCTGTTATTTTAGACATACATACTATGCTTTGCATAAAAATAACAGCTTTGGATTTTCCATGTTTCTTCTTTCTTTTAAGAAGTATAATACAAATTGTCATAGACTCAAGCAGTTTTGATTATTTAGTCAGCTGTGTGGCTGCCACAAATGTGCAAGAACAATTTTGTTATATAGCAGCCCAGATATCTGCTTGATGTCATGTATGAATCCTGCTTCTTTAGCAATGTTGACGATTTAATAATACTGTCGAATTGTTATAAAAATCTTGTCATTCTATAGGGAATCCAGCTTAACTCAGCTGCAGCTTCACAGCTGTTCACATGATTTAACAGAGAGTCTATTTCAGGTCAAAGGTTACGGCCTGTCCTAAGAATAGTGAACCGTCCTGACACCATTTTCTCTCTATATCTGGGTGTTTTCTGACAACTTCATTGTGTTTGATGTCTGCTAAAGGTTAGATGTAGAGTCAGGAGACAGTATAACCTTTAAAAAACCCAAAGATGACAGGCTCCCACGTAGTTTATAAAAGTACCTGTAGGTTAATGCAAAGACTTTCATGACCATATGGCGATGGCACCTGAATCCTAAACTGTAGCTCATAAACACATCAATTTGTTTCTCAACTTTTATATTACAAAAATATAATAGTAGCTAAAATTTGCTATTATTTTACAAATTAGGAGCAAACCCATGCGGATGATTCAATTGTGTATGAATTTAGCCTTAGGTGTTCTTTTCTCATCAAGATGCGTGATAAAGAATCCCTCAACCATGATGAATATGAATAATAAAGAGCCACAACCTCTGTATTGTAAAAATTGACTTTGTACTACAACACTGGACATTATATTTGTGAATGCAAATCTAAAATGGGAATCTCTTAGCATATTATACCCCACAGACATGCATTGCCATACCTTCGGCTTAATGAGGGAATGGATATGTTTGCTCATGATCAGAAGCATGGCCTTCTGATTAGACTCGCTCTAGAGGCATTTCTAAACGGCTTGCCGACATTAAGAGGAGCACTTCTTAGTCAGATCACATAGTAACTCACGTCTTCGTGAAATCAAGCCAGCACTTTTTTTTATCATCAGCAAAGTCACGAAAGCCCTTTAAATGGCTGAATGTGAGAGAAATTCTAATGACCCTTTGAAACATTAAGGGGCGGTGAGAAAGCGAAGATAATTACAATTATTATTTCATAATTTAGCATTTTAGCGAAGATGCTGGAAGCATTTAAGTGAATTTGTGTCGGAGAGATTGCTTTTAGGATTGGCAGTCGAAATTCCTTTGCATTTTATAAAGCCCAAAGTGCTTATTTGCATAATGTCTAATGGGCAGAGATATTTCCGTTTATCCCCTACGAGCAAAAATACACACATGAATTCACAGTCAATTAGAGCGAATTGTGATTTTTAGCGCATTTTGGAGGTAAGGATATTTTGATAAACAACCTCCGCATGACATGCCGGTTGCCAGGCAGCAATTTTGGATATTCAGGGTGTCCACGTTGACTGACCCCCTACAGGGTCACAGATGTGTTACTTGTCTAACAAAGTGTCCTTTGCCAGGATTCCTCCTGCGATGCCCTTCCTTATTTTCACCTTTAAGACATATCAACCCTAAAAACCCCCAGAGCTTTATGTGACATGAAGCGAGTTGATTCTGGATTCTGGAACTAAACGGAGATCCGAAGTACGAATTCTGCCAGTGATACTGATGGAAGCTGTGCTCTTTTTGGTATGAGTGAGTCGTCAATGATGGGAGCTTTTTACACCCATCTTCAAATTCTGTTTCATCTCATCTCACTCGACTGGCTTTAGATCAGATCATTATCACGGTGGTGTGAATGATCATTAGATTCACTCAGCGGCGCGGCTGATTGCAGCACCTGCAGACTCCAGTTCAGAGAAAAAGCACATTTTGCTTTGGAGGCTTTCATTATGAGGCAGCGTTCTCTTTTTTCACCTAAAGCATCACGAAATCACACTGAAATACTAAAATATGTGCATTTTCTTTCTTCCATACACTTTGAGTTATACATGGCATAATAGTGTTTGTGAGCTGAATTTGATTCTTGACTCTATAATGTTTTTTTTTTTTTTTAAAGGTGACAAATATTTCCTAGAAAGTATATTTTAAAAATGTGTGGAGCACGTTGTTTGGTTAGCTTGTTAAACAAAGAAAGATAAATGTTTAATTGGATTGATTAAATTGAACAAAAAAATTTATTATTTTTTTCTTTGCAGGAACATGGAAGCGGTTTGGAGTCCCTGTTTTCGGGTTCAACAGCTTGGTGAGTTGTCATGTTCAAGTTAACATATCTGAAAGAGACAGTTGTCGGTTCGGTGTATCGGTGAGTTTACTCGAGAACCGTTTGCAGTGATTCAATCATGAACAAATTGCTCAGAAATGCATTTCCTGTACAACTACATAACACATTACTTAACCTCCGTAATGTTGATTGAGCAGTCTTTCGAACCATGTTGGTTCATCATGGTTATAGAATTGCCAGTAAAGGAATAGTCACCCAAAAATGAAAATTCTGTTGTTAAATACTCAACCTCGTGCCAGTAATCCTGTGAGATCTTCGTTCACCTTTGGAGCACAAAATTAAGATATTGCAACTGACACATTCAAGGCCTAGAAAGGTAGTAAGGACATCATTAAAATAGTCCATGTGACATCTGTGGTTCAACCATAATGTTATTAAGCTATGAGAATGCTTTTTGTGTGCAAAGAAAACAAAAATATGGACTTTATTCAACAATTTCTTCTCTTCCGTGTCGGTCTTCGTCGTGTGTTCATGAGAGTTATCTCACCAGCGTGGTGCCAAAAGACATAAATACGGTTAAAACTTTGGCTAAGCACTATAATGACTTGACATTGACGAAGCAGTCTGGAGTGAAATGATTTGCGCAAACATAAACGTATTTAAGTAGATCTTGAGGCACATTACCTTGAAAAACATAAGTAATCCACTGCATCCTCAGTGGCTCAGATGTTGGGAGAGAATCAAGACTCCTGTTCAGTCTTGCATCCAAACACGAGCTTACGAGCAGTGTTGGGGATGTTGCTTTAAAGAAGTTAGAAGTTAAATTAGTTGTAGTTACTTCTTACAAATAGTAACTTAGTAACTGTGTTACATCATTATAAAAGTAATTCATTACAAGGGAAAGTAACTATTGTGTTATGTTTAAAAAAAAAAAAAGTTCAAATATGTCAAATAACTTGGATGCCCCAATATTAAATGTTATATGAATGAAATGGATCTGAAATATCTGAAAGTACACTTAGCATTTGTCAGTCAAGCATTAGAATATGATATTATGATAATTTAACATTGCACTTTAGTAATTAGAACTTGAATTAGAATGCATATTTGTCATGCCGACTGATCTTAGGACTATGGTGGTGCTTAAGATATTGTTTGTTGTTTAGTTTTTATATAAAAAAGGGGAAACAAACAAAAATAATACTGATAACAAAACTACTACGAATTCTACTACTAATAACAATATAAAACGCACTAAGGATTAATAAGCTCTAAGGTTCATGAATATTAATCACGTTGTCTGCGTTCGCTTGAACTGATTTGCTGAAATCAAAACAGGGGCGATAATAGGTGAGTGCAAGCCAATGAGATTTCCGCTTGTGCATTAGTTCCGCCTACTACCTGAGAAACCGGCAGTTCCTAAAAGCTGAAGAATTTCAAAGGAACTTTGTTATTTTGACAGGAAAATACAACGAAGAATATTCTTTACATGTAGCGTGTCAATTCTGCATGGTATATAAGACTCTCTCTCTGTATCTTTCTTTGCGTGTGTGTGAGACAAAGCGACGGCTAGTTGTGTGCTTTCACACTATAGTTTATGGTTCGTCAAATACACGTACACTGTGCATTCATTCAGATTCTGAAAAAACTTGTTGTGGCGTGGCAGGTATAAACACAGGGTGGCCACAGATTCTGAAAAAACTTGTCGTGGCGTGGGTGGTCACGCCGCAGAGCTGGCCCCAGGGCATCTCCATCGGGGGCATTTTGGGGCGCCATCTGGGTTCAAATCATGTTGAGTGGGAGGGGGTGATTGTATGCAGTTGCTGACGCTTGTGAAATGATCGCTTTCTTATGTGCTCTGTTTTTTCGGTTTCACTTTCACTTTCGAAATCGATCACATTCAGCAAGGAGGAGAGAGGATGGAAAAAGGGGGCACAGTAACTCGTTTTGGGGGGCATGGCTCACGGCCCCAGCCCCCCCCCTCCCCCCCTTGAGATTTATTCATCATATAGTGATGTAACTGTGTATTGCATTCACTTATGGTACCGGGAGTGTTTTTAAAATTCATGAACTCACGCTAGACTAGGCTAGGCTAGTTAATTATAATCTTTTTTGATAATGTAAATGGTTTTCGCTCACTTTCTGTAGCTGGTTTTTGAATAACTAAGGAAATGTAAGCATTAGTAACTCACAATGTTTCTATTAAATTGTTATCATGTAACATCAACATGTAACATCACAAATTAAGTCGTATTAAAAACATTAGCCTGCTTTTAGACTTATGCTGGTGTTGGTTCACTTTCCACCACTGAAATTCAGTAAGTAAATAATTATATAAATTAGCACAATAATATTGTGTATCGGCGATCTCACAGGCTGATGATAGGACGCTAGCAGAGTGGTTGTGTTCACACACTACCAAAACACATTTATGTCCAAACACCATGTAAAAGTGGTTTTTGCATAATAGGTCCCATTTAAAATGGCCAGTCTTTGCAGTTTCTGTGATTTGGCTCTTATTGATTTTATTATTTTATTTTTTCATCCAGTTTCATCCATAGGAAAAGGTGCAGCATGTGTAAGATTCGTGCAAAAGTGGTACCTCAGATAGGCCACAAGCACACAAGGAGAAGCGTTAGTATAATCCAATATCAGCAATCACAGACCTTCGCATTCGGATGTGATTAGATTTCTCAGAGGACCATTAAGTTACAGAGACGCAAAACATTGCTGTGGCTGTGCTTGGAATGATTTTTTTTGGCAAAATAGAGCAAAAACAGGCAATATTCTGGCTAAAACGTAAGTCTCTTAATTCTTGTCTATTGAACTGTTGTAAAAAATCAGTATCACATTTGTAGTCATGGAAAATGGCACTCTTCATGTGATATTGATTTAGCTTTATGAAGTGGAATAAATCTATAGGCTTCTATCTAAATCTAGAATTTATGATCATTCAAAATGTGTTTTAATAGACTGAATCATGCAGTAAAAGAACACACTGTTAATGCGTATGCGCACTAGTCTAGACTTCTCACAATGCGTGTACTGCACTCTGTAGGTGTTTAAATGGTTTTTGCAAAATACTCGATAATGTCAAATTGAACGTTGTTAAAACAACAATTACGATATTATCGCAAACTATATATATTGCACACTCACATTGTACCACATAACTTTGCAACACTCTTTACAAAAGTTTGTTGTAACTATGGTTTTGGGAAACACTAAATAGCTAAACTAAAATGCTTTTGGGAAATGCAGAGCAGTTTTGTAGATCAGTTCAAACATTTCATTAAAAAGATTTGACTAAAAATAATGATTATCCACCTTATCTTTCCTGTAAGAGTGGGTGTGGCAATTTGTAAATTTTATGGGTGTGGCTTCCAGTCTCATCCGCCTCCAGCTATTTTTAGCTGTACAAAACAGCTTGTTTTGCTGTTTGATATTGCAAATTGGTGTGTCTTACCTTATTATTTTAATGTATTTTCTTAATCAGGAACACACTGGTTGTAGTGCAAACTACTGCATGTTGTTATTCTTCTCTTTATTTCCCTATAGCTAATGAAACAGAAGTCTCACCCATAGGCTTATTTCTGCATTGAAGAATAAGGTGGATATACAAATCAAACATCGCTACATGCAATAGCCCACTTACTTTAGTTTTTTTATTGATAGTTGTCTGTCCACATCAGATCATTTTAGCATTAAAAGAATTATAATTATACATCATACATTTTCCACTTAATATACAGTGTTTACAAACCTTGTGATTTATGTAAATAGGTGATCATTCGCTACCTTGAGTGGAAAACCACTCCGGCATCTTCACCGTGCCAAATGAATACCTAAACAGACAAATTAAAATGACACCACATGCCAGAGAGATTCATATGGGCAGTATCCTTTAGTTCATTATGTTATTCCGTCATCTCAAATTCTCCCGCATGTCTTCAAACAAAAGCCTCTCATGCCCATCAGACAGATAAAGACGAGGTCTCTTACGCAGCCACCCGCCGTCCCGATGAGAATTTACCTCAGCACCTCTCACAGATGGGACCTGGCCCCGTGGGAGCATCGTAGCCGCGGCTAACCCCCCTCCGGCGGCGAGGCCCAGGTGTCTCCCCTCAGTCAGACGCCAAGGTAATTCAGTGGCGGCTCCAAAACACACGTGCTCCCTCATCAGCAGGCCCTCACCGGAGAGCAACTTTACATTAAAGACTTGTCTCATTAGAGCGCAACGGACACGGCCAAGGCTAATGAGAGAGGCTGTGATGACGGCAGGCTCTGATGTTCAAGTGCAATAACAGACCATGGTCAGGGCCAAAGCCATGTCACGCCTGGGTGACGGTGAATAGGAACGGCGCCGTGATGTTGGCATCGACGGCATCCAAGTTCAAGGCTCAGCAAGATTGTATTGGTGTTGGACGTCTCGGTGCGTGTCGGGGGAGTTGCTGTTTACAGAAGGAGTCTTGTAATGAGCCGGGCCAGGGACAGATATAAACATTTCTGAGTCGAGTTTGAGCATGATATCATGTTGGTAAACATACGTAATCAGATCATCTGAGATTCAGCTTGCTATTGTTCAGCGTTTAGTGGATTATGGAGTATTTGATTCATTGTTAGAGTTGAAAATACCTACATCCTTGTTTTGCAAAACAAAATCTTTTTATTCTATACAAATATGTCAGGTTTAAAATATTGTTGGTCACTGTGGCGAATTTGCATGACCAACTTGAACACGAATGAAATCTGTGTGGGGAACATTTGCCTTTACTTGAAACTTCGATTTGCATAGATTTTTATTGAAAAGACTGGATTTCACGTGCAAAATTTTACTACACAGTGCCATTGTTCAATTTTGGGACCAACTTGAACACAAATATGTGAGGGGAATATTTGGCCTTTTGTAAAACTCCCATCTGTGCAGGTTCCCATTGAAAAGACTGGATTTCACCTGCAAAATTTCATCACACGAAGGCAAATTAGACCACACCTTTACGGTGGACAGCGTTATTTGCATAGAAGTCTGTAGATGTCAAAAGTATTGTGGTTTTTTTTTTTTTTTTTAGAAAACCATTAACATTTAAGCATTAACCTTTGGTGCTTAACTTTTCCTGTACAGTTTATGCATAACATGAATGAATGCTCAAAATTTTGTGGCACGTTGAGGGGATTTGTACTTTCCTAAGCATTTATACTTGCTGATTTCAACCTGGCAACTGATAAAAAAATTGTCAAAAAGCCCACTGACTTAAAAGGAGGGAACCAAGGCTTTTTGGGCTAGTAAGCAATCAAATTTTCTGGAATTTTGTCGATAACGATAATTAGACAATATTTTCCTGAGCGTGTTTTTTTGCTGGTACTTTGACAGGTTTAGGACTGCCGTGGACAGCCGACACCCAAAGCTTTTGATATTCTTCTTATTCTGTCCGGTGGTTAGTTTGGAGGAGTAAGAGAAATTAACTTTGTTTCATTTTTCTAAACAAATTAAATGCAAGCATAATCTTTGTTGTCAAATTTTTAAATGTAATCAATAAATTCAAATAGTAAGACACTATAGGGCTGTTACCAATCAAATGAAAAAAGTATCTGCATCTGAAGTGACATTAAAATGCATTTACACAATGCATGACATGAATGCCGTTAACCTGCAGTTACAAATGATTTTATTGTTTTGATGTTAACAAAAAACAGAATACTGATACTTGAAATGATTTGGGGGGAAAAGGGGAAAATATGATTAAAATATAAACCTAAAGTCTCCAGTAGGTGGTGATAAATCACGGCATGAGTGAGCATTGAGTCATTCATTCAACCAATTCATTTAAACAGTTCAAACACCTTCGTTTGTTTCTCAGAGATGCAAAGCAGTTCTGTGGCTGTTTTAACTTCTGTTTATTGAGCTGTCCATCAAATCACATTTGCAACCGTTCTGGTATTCAAAGAAATACGTCTCTCGTCGTGAGATATTAACTATATCAGATAATATAAATATAAAAGACATAAAAAAGTCACAAGGAACATTTTTACCCCCACATCCTTTCTGGGGGAATTCTAAATGTATTTTAATAGACTAGATCACGCAGTGAAAGAATGAACTCTGACCTACATCATGTAGTGTATGCCTGCACTTTCTAGGTGTGTTTTTGTTTGTTTTTTTCAGTATACTCGATAATGTCAAATCGCATATCGTTAAAACAACAATTACGATATTACCGTTGACGATATATCGCACATCCCTAAGAACACAATAGAGGGTTTGCACTTACGTCACGATTTGGTCAGTTACCCGGATGCGCAGCCATATTGGCAATACTCAGATGTAAACAACAGCATGTATTGCATGGTATGTTCTACCTAATATGTTGTTCTGCTAATTTATGCTGTCCAAACCATGGAAGAAACATGTGGAATCAGCTAAATTGTATAGAAGTGAACTTAGTAAGCTGGAAAGGGAGCAATATTTTGAAAAACTTAAGTGACCTTATGAAATCACTCAGATCATTCTAGCATGGCTTTAAAATGGGTGTTTCATGCTCAAGCACTCAAATTTTCTTCATAAAATAGAAATTTTCTTTTTGTAGTGGTTCTCAAACCCATTAGGGGGCCTCAGCAAACTTCCTAAGGGGCTGCAGGTTTCAAATATTGTGTTGGACAACTAGGAGACTCTGAGTTAAAACGGTTCAGAATCACTGCGGTAGTGCCGTTGTAAACACATCTATGTTCTTATGTGTTTGAGCTGGAATCACAAGCAGAACATAAAAGCAGACAAACAAAATCAACATTCAACTGCACTTTAAACAGATTTTCTTTAGAGATGGCTTTGTGGTGTTAAAGTGTTGTGTGAAGGGTCAGGGATGACTGCTGTTGCCCTCATTATCCCGTTATCCCCTCACCTCGGTGGACCTCTTCATTTGCAAATAAAATAAGATTGGGTGAAAACATTGAGGAGAAAATCACTTCATTTCCATTGATTTTTCTATGACCAGCACTTCAAAAGCTGGAGGATTTACAAGGCAGCTTTTCATGCCCAAGTAGTCTCATAAAAGCAAATTAAGGACCCTAAAGCAAACGAAAACATTTTTAAATTTGTTTTGGAGGTTTTGAAGCACAAATGAGCACTTAGTGAAGCATATCCACTTTTTCACATTAATTATTTCACCACATCTCTCTTTGATGCACAATCAGTGCTGATAACTTTCAGTCAGAAGGAATAACTGTGAAGGGGGACTCAATAAAGACATCAAGATTGCGATGAGTTTGATAAATGAGTTGATTGAGTAGTCTACTCTGGTTTGTATTGATGTAGTTGTGAGTAATGAACTGGACTGATGGTGGCGTGGGCAGGAGGAGGGCCGAGGATGGCCAGTTCTCTGGTTCTTTGTGGCTCAGGTGTGGGGCAGCTGCATCCTTTGGATGGATCCGCCGGGTCCGGCCCCTGACCCCAGCACTGTCCGTCGTTCAATACACCATTACCCCCAGCAGCTGCACTGACCACTGATATCTCACATGCCTCGGTCACTGCTCATTATGGCAGGGGGTTTGCAGAACACATGGCAGATTTGACAAGGCGTGCAAGCAGATTGCGGTTTATTTGGCTGTAACTTCATTTACTTGTTCGTGGCAGTAGACTGCGATTAATCACTGATATTGGCCACTTCGAGATCATTTTAATCAATACTGGACAATAACCATGCACACTGAGCCATAAATATTATATACTAACTTGTATTATATCACACATTTGTATAAATAACAGAACGGCAATGTTTTTTGAAAATCTCAGTTGAGTTCTGTTTTTGCTTATTCTTGTGTATGGGTTCAGCCTCTTTACAAGACTGATCAGGTTCACTTTCACATGTGCTTGACAAACAGTAAGTCAAGTTTGCATGAAATCCAAGTATCGTTGCTGTTTCGATAAGAATTTCGACCTCTGAATTTTCCACCGAGCCCGTAGCGTGTGATTGAGGCGTATGAAATCCATCACAGCATGCCGTGTCAGACATCGGCCCTCTAAATCTCCGCACGGTGATTCATTCAGTCGACACCTTTCAGCTGCCTCATAATGAGAGCGCTCTGCATGTGGAAATTGGCTCACTTGCTGTCCCCTGACTTTGTGCGCTCTTGATTGATAACCACAATAGAAGCTCAAGAGGATACGTGGGGAATGTGTGTCTTATCTCTCCCTGCTGAGGGTGTTCGGTTTGTGTCTATTGCTGCCTGCTTTTGGAGCAGTTAGGATTATTTTATTACTAGGCTTGATTCATGTTTATGTTACAAGAGTAGAGACATTCAGTGGGGGCTTTGTAAAATCAGTGATTCAGGGCCAAAGTTAACCTATGTAGATAATGTTCATAGATGGGTCTTAGAAGCTCAGATGACTTAAAGGGATAGTTCGTTATTTTGTGTCATTAATTACTTACCCTCATGTCGTTCCAAACCTGTAAGACCTTAATTCATCTTTGGAACACAAATTAAGATATTTTTGATGAAATGCGAGAGCTTTCTAACCCTGCATAGACAGCAATGCAACTGACACGTTTAAGGTCCAGATTGATTAAATAGTCCATGTGAGATTTGTGGTTCAACCTTAATTTTATGAAGCTACGAGAACACTTTTTGTGCGCAAAGAAAACAAAAATAACGACTTTATTCAATGATTTCTTCTCAGTTGCGTTGCTGTCTGTGTAGGGTCAAAATGCTTTCGGATTTTATCAAAAATATCTTAATTTGTGTTCTGAAGATGAAGGTGGAGGTAAAAATTTAAAGGTAAAAATTAGTGACAGAATTTTCGTTTTTGGATGAACTGTCCCTCTAAAGTTCTTACAAGAAACATACAGGTGCAACTGAAATGATTCAAACCCCCAGAGACTGCAGTACTTTACAAATACAAGCTTTTCTGAAGATCCAGGACTTTATAAAAATTGCTTCTACAACAGTTTACTGCCATATTAAAAGTGATCATATCAATATGTAATTATGTTTTTTGGGAACAAAATTGTCTTAAAACACAATTAAGCCTTTGGAAACTCTATTTAATAAAACTGAATTAGCTTGGGCTGTTACACATACATACATTTAGCCCATGCATGTGCTGAAGTTGAGTAGCAAATATGTTGAAGTCAACAGAGCTCTCACAAAAGCGAGAAGAAATATTTTTATTATATTAGAAAGTCTAAGGCTACATTTCCAAGACATTACTTTGTAGAGACACAGTTGGCAGCCTTATTCCTTTGTTTAAAGTGTGTTGGACCAGAAAACCTTTGAGGGTGTTGAACAAAAGAAGCACAATATCATAAAATGTTTGATTAGAGCAACTGTGGAAAAACCTGCAATGTAGAGCCAAAGACTTGCAAGATGACCCAACGAAAGGAGGAAAAAATACAATACCATGCATAAGAAGAAGACAAGGATGGCTTTCATGTTAAGGCATTTTGCCGAATACCACTCTTGACCAAGAAGAGCGAAAAGGCAGACTTGAACATGGTAAAATTAATTTAGATAGACCTGTGGAGTTCTGGAATAATGTTTTATGCAGTGATGTGACCAAACTGGAACTTTTTGGACCTGTGGATCAGGTCTGGTGCAAAAAAAGGCAACGCTTATAAGCAGAGCAACACCATCTCCATCATCAAACATGGAGGTGGGCCAGTCCTGTTTTGGTGGTGTTTTACTGTAGCAGGAAGTTATAACCATGACTGTATGAAAGACATCATGGATTCTTTGTATCAGGGCATTTTGGCCAGATTTGTGATGCCTTTGGTGCAATGACTGAGGCTAATGATCAGTGGACTTTCCTGCAGGACAAACATCCCAAAGTAAACATCTAAATCTACTTATGCTTGGTTCAGGGGTCAGTCATAGAATGTTCTTGAGTGGCCTGTTCAGTCTCCAGAATTAATTCTCATTGAAAATATTTGGTGGAATTTAAAGAAAGCAGTGGCAAAGTGAAAACCAAAGATTATCATTGATCTGAAAGTTTTTCAGGCGAACAATGGGCCAAGATTGCAGTAGAGAGCTGACAGAAGCTTTTAAGCACTTCCAAGCAGAGTTTATTGGTGATTTTAAAGAATAAAATATTCTGCACCAAATTTTACTTTTTACTTTTGTTGAATAATTTTGAACATGAACATTTATTCATCAACTTATGTTCTTACTCAAATGTGTATTAATAAACTTTTTCCAGTAGTGTACTGATGCCTTTGTTGAACTGTTTTTACAAAATTTTGTTCTCTGCATCAAAACGTCTTGCAGGTCAAGGGGGTTGAATAATTTTGATTGCAACTGTAATTCACTTACAACTCTGTCTCAAATGCGTCTCAAATTCCTCAGGAGAAATTAAATTATACAATTTCAACAAATAATACAATTTTTGGCATTCAGTAAGAGCATGGAGCTGTAAAATCAGTTTGGATGGTAGGGATGCACAATCGTTTCAGTTATCAGTTGAGACTTTTTTTGCTTTGTTTATATGGATCTGTTACTATCTCCTGTTTTTAGAGTTACTTGTACTGTCATTTAAAGCTGACAAAACACTAATTTAATAACACTGTTGAATGTGACATTTAGCATGTATTAAAATAAATGAATATACATTTTTCATACCGTGGATTTTAACGTTGCAATGGACAAATTCAACTGCTTAATTTAAAATGATTTATTTTAGTGTGTATTTTTCTTTTTTTTTGAATAGGATAACCATGCAATATTGGTTTTCAAAGTAGATAGTATTGATAATTTGATGAAAAATCTGATGAAAAAAATTTGAATTTAACATGAACATTTCTCATCAAATTAGTCCTAAATCAAATTACCACTGCTGTATTTACTACACCGATAACCGATAAATGCCCGATATTGTTATTTGTTTATAATGAAATAGTTTGACTTTTGATTGCAGTCTTTGATGTGTTGTCAAATGTGAGCACAGTTCAAGATAGTCATTTGAGATTTTCTTTAGAGACTTAGAGAAATCTTGTGTGGGAGTACTGGAATAGTTTTTCTCATAATAAAAATCTAAGCCAGACATGATCAAAAGTTGCCATATAATAGGCGAACATGAGCTCCGTTGAGGTTTTCCACAGTCAAGTTGAAATACTTGAGTCTTAAGATGTCAAACATGGCCCATTATTTTCTTGAAAACCATAATTAATGAATCACATTGTATTGTGGGTGTCAATTCTGCTTCGGGGGTTGAAGGGTCGTTGTCCTGGGGTGAAAACTCTGTGGCATGACATTTTCCAGCAGGGTTAAAGGTCTGCAGCCAAATGTCAGCGCGCAGGGGACTGGGCAGATGGCCAGCAACACTTTCTATCCTCCCCTTTAGTAATAGGCATCCCGTTATCCTAAAACGGACAGGTATTCTTTAAGTTTCTCGTAGCTGTGTTGTTCACCAAATAAACTGTAGAGGATGCCTTTTGAGTCTTGTACAATCATTTAAATCCTCATATAATCCTATTTATTTTATCATTAGATGAAATTCAGATGGTTTGTTGCACTTTTTCTTATTTAATATTGGTTACTGACAGACCGTGGCAGAGAAATGGTCTTTTGAGCACATGACTATGATTATGTCCTGGCCCCACTGGGGCTTGCAGACGCTAACTCATATTCTGGGTGGAGGGGATGAGCGGATGATAGAGTGACGGAGAGAGCGAGACAGAGAGGCACGTGTGTGGGTACGGTGGCCCTGCTGTGAGTCTAATTAAAAGGGGCTGGAAACAGAGGGGATGCAGCGGGGCCCATCGGGGCTCTTCCTTTCCCCCTGCCTTTGATTAACGGCACGCACTAATGACCCTTCAGACTATAAACATTTACTGTAAACATTACATCTCAACTTAATGTTTCTTTGTTATGCTTTTATTTCCCCTTTTATAAGTCATGCGCCACTATTACTTTTGAACTAGACTTGAACTATGCGTGAATCTCTGCACTGGCTAACTGAGTTTTGGCTAACTAAATTAATGAAGGCTCGAATGGTGCAGCTTGTAAAAGGAAGGTGTCCTTTGGCAAGTTAAAAAAACAAATAATTTGTTTCGTAGCTTAAGATATTTTGAAGCTTTGTAAAATTAAGGTTGAACCACTGATTTCACATGGACTATTTTAATGATGACCTTACTATCTTTCTGGGCCTAGAAAGTGTCAGTTACATTGCTGAAGGCTCTCGGATTTTATCAAAAATATCTTAATTTATGTTCCAAAGATTACAGGTTTGGAACGACATGAGGGTCAGTAATTAATGACAGACTTTTCATTTTTGGGTCAACTATCCCTTTAAGGTCTATTTCTTAAAACTATGTTCTGTTGTTATTTTCACAACAATTGTATCTGTAGTCATGCTGTCGGTTGCTATTGTGTAAAGTGGCATGTCGACCTGCTTTGGAGGGCTTGCTCACATTTGCAAAGAAAGGTCAGGGAGCACTTGTGTGGCATTGTGGTCTCATTCACAGTCTAATCCTGCCATATTTCAAAAGCATCTAATTGCATTCATCGGATATGATGGTGCTTTTGTTGATTAGAAAAGTCAATGTTTGTTTGGTTTGGAATAATTTAGCAAGCAAAGCAGCCATATCTTGAAACAATATCAAGGGATTGCATTATTAAGCCTTTTGTTTAGCCATGGATTCTGAACTGTGAAACTGACTAGTGGTACCAGGTGGAATTGCAACAATAATTTTTCCCAAAAGGTTTCTCTAGCACTTCTACCACACTTCACCATTAATTGGAATGACTGAATTTCTATTCATGTCTGTGTGTTCTCCAACTGTCTTCAATGACTTCCAAACATTTTTGAGGGACCTCCAGACTAAAATATGAAAGCAGTGATATATTTTTGCACATAGAAGCCCGTTTATATTGTGTTGTAAGTTATGTATATTACAAAGACATGTCGTTCCAAACCCATAAGGCCTTTGTTCATCTTCAGAAAACAAATTAAGATATTTTTGATGAAATCTGAGAGCTTTCTGACTCTGCATAGACAGCAACACAACAGACACGTTCAAGGCCCAGAAAAGTAGTAAGGACATTGATAAAATAGTCCATGTGACGTCAGTGGTTCAACCTTAATTTTATGAAGCTACGAGAATACTTTTTTTGCGAAAAGGAAACAAAAGTACCAACTTTATTAATTTGTGTTCTAAATATGAACAAAGGTCTTACGGGTTCCGAATGACATGAGGGTGAGTAATTAATGACAGAATTTTTGGGTGAACCAATCCTTTAATATTTTTGTAATATTTACCGTGATTTTTTTTTTTTTTTGAGAATTTTACTTTCTGATCTATTTAATATGACAGTGGTTTAGTGGCACGTTAAAAAAAAAAAACTAAGATTACGAGAATAAAGTCATAACAATTTGAGGATAAAGTCAAAATTACAAGAATAAAGTCAAAATATTACGAGAATAAAGTCGAAATACTATGAGAATAAAGTCAAATTACTATGAGAATGAAGTCTAAATTTTTCGAGAATAAAGCCGAAATTATGAGAATAACGAGGAAATATTACGAGAATAAAGTCTAAAGTATAGGTCATTTCATATTCTTGATATTAAGCTGCTTCTGGAAGTCCTTAAAATTTACTCTTGCTCATCACAGTAAGATGATGTGGCCTGGCAACTTCTCCCGGTACTCTCAATCTGGGCCTTTGCATGCGCAATATAGGCTATACTCTCAAAATATTATAATTTTAATTTCTACGATTTAAATTCTCGAAACATTTCGACTTTATTCTCGTAGTATTTCATCTTTATTCTGTAAATATTTGGACTTTATTCTCATAACATTTAGATTTTATTCTCATAGTATTTCAACTTTATTCTCAAAATATTTTGTCTTTATTCTCGTAATATTTCAATTTTATTCTCATAATTTCGACTTTATTCTCGAAATATTACAACTTTAATCTCGTAATTTAATGTATCCTTGCTAAATAAAAGTATTAAATAATAAATACTGACCCTAAATACTTTTGAACAGTAGTGTATTTAAAGTGCACATTAACTTTGACAGCCCTAAAAATACTTTTGTTTGTTAAAAAAAATGTATTTTTAATTATTGTAATTATAATTTTTTTTTTTAATCTCTAGCATTGCTTTGTTGGTCGTTTGTGGGTTCCTGGATCCCAATTTGAACCCCCTACTCCAGAGTTTGCTTTATTTGTCTGGATATGTTATTGAGTGTGTGTGTGTGTGTGTGTGTGTGTGTATAATGGGTGGAGTCCGAATGAGAATGAGAGTGAGAGAAACAAAAGAGTCTAGGCGTCTTAAATCAACAATACCTGATTGTCGTTTTGAATTCACAATCAGCTGATTAATATCCAAGAGACTCATCACACACCACCACTTCCAAAAGTATCTGAAGCATTCATGTATACTGCATAACTTTCAGTCTTCACTCTCCATGACCTCTACTACTTTTTACAATCATGTCAAAACCCTCCACCAAGTTGTCATGCGAGTACTAAAAAAACTTAATTATGTATTCATCTCCAGGTATTCTCCTGGAATGTCATCTTCCCGAAAGGGTCACAGAATTCCATCTCTTGCTTCTGGAACTCTTTTCCCCAGTGTTGGCATGTCCCTCATTAGCATGGCCCCTTCATTAGCCGTGTTAAAGTCTGGGGGTCTGGGGTGCTCTTTGTTCTCTGATCCCCCCTCTGGATGATGCCAGGCATCCTCGTCCATCACTCTGTCATTGGTTGATGCTCTTGGGGACCGGACTATACCAGCCCATGCATATTCAACCGATACCCCACAAGCCCCCTAAAGCAGGACAAATGTGCCCCTGGTAAGGGAAATGGTGCCATATCAACCCCCCAAATATTAAAATGCGCTAATAAAGACCACATGGATTCCCCTCAGTAATGCATCCCATGAGAACAAGCGGGTAATTAAAGGCCTCACGCCTTATACGAACACCTATCATTCATCTCCAGAGTGGACATGCTCATACATACAAATTACATGGTGTTTTTTGAGTACTGTTGTAAGTTTAACTATATTTCCAGTGAGAGATGGACAGTTGTAGTTGCTGTTTTTGAAGCACTAATTCACACTGTGCTCCAAGGAGAAGCTGAATTTGTTTCGTCCTCTTGGAGATCTGACTGTAGAAAGGAGGGATATATTTTTTATATGAATTGCAAGGAGTGCAAATGAAGGGCAAGGCCTTAATAAAGCCTCTTATTAGAAAAAAGAATTGCAGTAATGAGTTGGATAAGGTAGAGCCCTCTCCACATTTGGTATTCCGGCACAGCTTTTGTTATTGTTAGACAGGAGCAAATTGATACAAATAGAGGACAAAGGAAATACACAGAGCGTCGTGACTGAAATGCAATGTAGCTTTTTCCAAGTGTTTGAAAATGGCCAGCGAGTGCGGCTTTACCGTTCCCCCGGAAAAACCAAAAGATAACACCGGAGGAGGGAGCAAATAGAATATGTGTTTCAAGGAAACTTTTAATTGTGTTTGGCAAACATAAGCTTGTTTGTGTATGCGGGAGCACATAGGTCGGCTCTGTGCACTTCAGGCCTCTTCAGAAAGTTGATTGTGCGTCAAATTGTGACAAGGATGTGATGATTATGTGAATGAAAAGATGTGAACCTAATTACAAGGCTCTCTTCCTTGTGTGAGAGTGGGTTTGGGAATAAGCTTTGTGTTTGGAGGGCAGCAAGGTCCTCTGGGATGCAGCACTCACCCTGGTTGTGCTGTTATTCTGTAATCAGTTTGTCAGCCTTTGTGCGTGTGTGTTGTGAAAAGATGACATTAAGCATAATGTTTTTGGCATGTGATGCTATTTATCAAATTAAAAATGACAAAAGAGAAGTGTAAACTTCCAAGGATGATAAATAAAACAATAAAGTTTTAATAATCTTATAAAATTTGTGAATGGTGAAATCCAACCGCTATAAGGTCTTAAGCTGGTATTGGAACTTGGGACGCCCGTAGCGCAACGACGCTGTATGTCGGCATGCTGCCCACAAGACCATCGCCACCGACCGAAGACATTTATTTTTTTTTTCGGCTGATGAACAATAAAAAACATTGATAGTAAGAATTATCAACAGTGGGCCAAGTACAAACGCTTGTGGCACTCATGTTGTTGGCAAATACTCTCTGATGTTAAAAAATACACAAAAACATTACTGTGTATACTCACATGTATTTATGATGGTTACACTAATTTTTACCTAATGGTTACAGCAATTTAAATTTTGTTAAAAATAGTATAAAAGGTTTTAAATCATATGAAACTGAATTTAAGGTGTATGTGGCACAGAATTTTATCAAAGACACTCTTATATGTTATTGACCTGTAAATTTGTTTTGAAATCAATTTTGTCTGCCTTTAGTGCTTTACCTCTGAACCAAATTTTACCCTAGATTTTTCTGTTCCCTTGTAGTGAAGCAGTCTTCTGGCGATTTTTTTGCCTTTTTGTGATAGGATAGTGTAAAACTGACAGGAAGCGAAGTGGGAGTGAAAGAGGGGTGGGATCAGGAAAGGTCCTCAAGCTGGGATTCGAACTTGGGACACCAGTAGTGCAACGATGCTGTATGTCGGTGTGCGGCCCACAAGGCTGTCGGCTATTTTTTTATTTTTTTTTTTAGCTGATGAACAATAAAAACATTGACCGTCAACCAGAATCAACAAGAGTGGGCCAAGTACAGACTCTTGCAGTACTCCCGCGTTGTTGGCGAATACACACTGATGTTGAAAAATACACTAAAAACATTACTGTGTATACTCGCATGTATTTAAGATGGTTACACTAATTTTTACCTAATGGTTACAACAATTTAAATTTTGTTAAAAATAGTATAAAAGGTTTTAAACCGTATGAAACTGAATCTAAGGTGTATTTGGCACAGAATTTTATCAAAGACACTCTTATATGTTATTGACCTGTAAATTGGTTTTAAAATCATTTTTGTCTGCCTTTGGTGTTTTACCTCTGAACCAAATTTTACCCTAGATTTTTCCTGTTCCCTTGCAGTAAAGCAGTCTTCTGGCAATTCTTGCCTTTATTGTAATAGAACAGTGTAGAGCTGACTAGTCACGATACTAAAATTTTGACTTCGATGTGATACCTGACTAAAATATCACAATACTACTACTGAACTGATACTTCGAAAAAAAAAAAAAAAAAACATAGAACAACAGCAAAAGTAACTGAATAATAGATGATCCAAATGGAGACCATAGTTATTTTATCTATTAAAGTAATTTTATTTCACAACAACAGTTTATATCATGACATAGTCATTTTTTATTTTATCTTTGTTATTAATAATAAGAACCCAGACGCAAGTGACAAACTAAATAACAACTACAATAAAACAAAGAAACAAATAAAATAAAGAGGGCCCTGTGAAATCGGTTTTATTTTTTCCTAAATTCCACTTTAATTTTTCTAGACTCTAATTGTCTAATTAATTGAAATCATAAAACTTGCAGAATTTAACAGCAATTTATTATTATTATTATTATTTTAATTACATGTTTTTAAGGCCCTATGAAATATGTTTTATTATTTTTCTCAAATTCAGTTTTGTTTGTGAATCTCTGTTTTCCATTAATTTTCTGGATTCTATTTTAACCGTTTTATTACATTTTAATAATCAAAAGCATGTCTAATGAATTTATAAAGGATAATTAGATTTAATGAAGAATTAATTTATTAGAGGATATTTATTTCTTTTTTTTTTTTTTCAGAAATACTGTGTTGTGTATTTACAATTTTCTGGTAAATAAATTCTGGTAAATATTTTTTCCTGGTAAATATTCCTTAAACATTGTTCTAATAATATTTTTATTATTATTAATAGTATTATCTTTACATTAAGTAATATATTAATATATTTCTGACTGTCAAGTTAAACCGAACTTTTATTTTGATGGGTTGCTGTGAAGACCTTTAGGGTCTTCATTATATGACAATATTTTTCTGCAAAAGAAACGGTAAAATGCTCACGAAGTGACTCTCAGAGCAGTTCTAGAGATTAAATTCATGTGTTCATGTACTTATATATTGAGGCGGCAGAGGCTGAAAACACTGTGAGCGTCACTCGTTTGTGTGTAGTAAACAAAACAGCGTCTGCACCATTCACTAACACAGACGCGCAAAAATACGGCTCTTATTAAAATACACTCTTAAAGCACAGTGTGAGTGGCGCTAAAAGAGTGTTCGTTTTTTTCCCCTCAGAACATATAAACGTACATATGTTACATTTTATGTGATGTTGGTTTTGTACGTGTCACTGCAGCTTTGAACAGACTTGAAATGACCATTGATTGGTGCTATAACTAATGTTCCATGGTGTTTTAAAATAATATACCATCTGCACTACACGTAAACCTACCCAACAAAAGCGAATGTGATGTAAAAACGTAATCGCAAGCATGCCGTTTTAGCTTGTTTTTCATTTTCACCTTTTTTAGCTCTTTAAAAGTTCATGAAACCTCAGACTACTTTTTCTGAGATTTGAGCAGAGGTGTTTGTGTTGCACATCATATATGACAATGTTAGCATCCATTAATTTTAATTGTTGAAGAAAACTAGTTAATTTTGAGCTTTTTTGCTCTATTTTCATCTTCTAGGTTTAAAATCTACATTGTGCTGATGTCAGAGTTTGTGACGTGGCAGTGGACTATAGTACATCGATGACGCGTCGGTGTCTCATAATTATTCATGAGACTGCGTATTCTTATCCTATGAGAACATGCTTCGTCTAATTATTCACGACAGCATGTGTTGATTTGCTATGACAGACGCTTCAGACTGTGAGATTGCGTACAAAAACTGAGAGAAACGTTAATGGATCGAAGGAGACTGTTTGTTTTTGTTTGCTTTGTAAATAGAGTTCGGCACAAACACAATTCATTCATGTGTAATAGTTTTACAACTCCTTAACGCAACCTATCAAAAGGATTATAAATGCCGCAAAATAAGCCTTAAAAGTTAATAGAGGTGCAACAGCACATTCATATATATGTTTTCGATGCAGAGTGCAAATGCCTGTGCATTTATTTGTGTTGTTAACTCAATGGGAGCGAAATGAAACTGTCTGAACCTTAAGTTGACTCTCTCCCCTCTTCTCCCTCCGCTCCGCAGCGCACCACGCCCACTTTTGCAGCATTTTTCAAAAATGTGGTGAGAACTAACCAGTGCTGAAACAGGGGGGTTTCATGACCCTTTAATCGTGAGTCATATTTTTCACAGGATTCGTACCCAAGGATTCCGCATCCAAGTCCAGTTCTTTGCCGGCTGAGCTACCAAGCAACTTATTACGTCCAGAAAGTGAAACATACTAGTGTTCATTTCTGTTGGAAACTGCAGTGATAGGTTCCTATTCGTACGTCTTTTGCATCTTGTGAAAAAGTTCACAAAGGTACGTTTTTGTCATGAGATCAGGTAGGTAAATACACTACATTGTTAAAAAAATACACTAAAAAGAATACTGTGTATACTCGCATACATTTAAAATGGTTACACTAAATTTTACCTGATGGTTACAGCAACTGAAGTTTAGCTGAAAATAGTATAAAAGGTTTTAAACCATATGAAACTGAATCTAAGGTGTACTTGACACTCTCATATGTCATTGACCTGTAAATTGCTTTTGAAATCATTTTTGTCTGACTTTGGCGCTTGACCTTCCAACCAAATTTTACCCCTAGATTTTTCCTGTCCTCTTGCAGTAAAACAGTCTTCAATAAAACAGTTCCTCAGATCTGTAAGAAATATCATTATAACCCTGTCACTTCCTCTGAAAGTCGTTAGCCTCGGCCTCTGCGCTGTTTCCTAATAGCTTCAGTGTGAGAGATCTGAGAGAAGAGCCATGGCAGGTCTCAGTCTTTACCTGGAGGATGCCAGCGGGTGATGGAGTCCTACCAGCCGGTCCCTTCATTTGTTTAACTAATAAAAGAGCCTCTTGCTTCCCCTGTAATTGCCCCCAAACTTCAGCAGCCTGGGGTCCAGAGGGGTAGGTGGGCTTGAGGAGGATAAGCTTCATTCGAGAGGTTTGTTAAGCAGCTTGTACCCTCAGGAGACTAAGAGGGGCAGCAAAATGGACATCAGAGAGAGGGATGAAACAAAAGAGGGAGGCCTGGCTAGACAGGATGTACAAAATGTGCTTTTGTTTGGTCAATGTTTGTCATTTACAGGTATTTTAAAACCATATCTGAGTTTTTCAAATATAACAAAACCTAAAAGGAAAATTTTTTTTCTTGACTAAATATAAATGGTGTACACCAGGCGCTGGTATTTATTTAGTTGTTTCTTTGATGTGTGAAACTAAATTAAACTAAAAGCAAAGAAATATGGGCAAAAGCCCGAAGAGCACAAACAGTTTACCGAAATCACTGGAAGGCTTTTCATTGTCTGCAGAGCAACTTTTAATTTTCCACCATGTGATCACCGTGGACACAGTTAACCAAGCGAGCCCTTTTGCATTTGCATCTGGGAAGGAGGGAATGGAAAAAAATCAGCGAATTAAATTGAGTCGGAGAGGCTGAAGACGAGCAAACCTCATTGTCCCGTCCGTTAATCATTCACTCACCCCTCTGGCTTCAATAAAGGGTTATAAAAGAGTATAAAAGAACAATTTGGCCAGCCCAGCTGTGAATAGCCAGCCCATCAGATACATAATAGTTGAGTGACGGCCACCGTAATTTAGCGTGTGATCTCGGAAACGCCCCCCTCTACCTCAGTCTTTGTTTAACTCGTCCGGCAATGGGACTTTCTTCACTTGGCCAGATGGGCAAATCCATAATGCAGAGAAGGGTTTAGGAGAGCCCCCCCTTCCTCCTATCTCTTCATCTTTTTCTCAGCGTACCCCATTCGAGCTTCACAAACTGGCCCATTACGGGCCAACGGGGGCTCCCTCTCGGCTAATTAAGCGCAGCTTTGCTAGCGCTCTGCACAATGGGTTAGCGACCCCGCTGAAGCTCCAGCACCTGGGGATGCTACCTGTTACTCTACCCCTCCCGCCAGCCCTGCGGAGGGGACCCAGCTGTTGGGGACGGGCCCCTGGCCAGAGCTGACTGGTGATGCATGGTGTTCATATTACATTGTGCATACACTGTTTTTCTAACAGACGCGATGGGCGGTTTGATGTCTCTGTGTAGGGCGAACAATAGACAGGCGGGTTCCTCAACAATGAGGCTATGGATCTAATGCTGTCATAGTTTCATATACTCTCGGCATTTGGAATTGGTCTTTGTATAAGTAGTGGAATTTGTATGGGGGTTTGCATTTGCATTTGTAATGTTCTTGTTTAAGGAGTTTTTCAACTTTAGGCACTTTAAGGTTCTGTTCAATTTTCTTTGTTTATCTTTTCCGTTTTACTTTTTATTTACTTTTCAAACGCCTTTAATAATCAGATTTCATTTCTGACCCAGACTTTTCACTATAAAAATCTATAGTTCAAATATCATTTATTAAAAAAGGAAAATAATGATTATTTTTAAGTTGCACTGATTACAACAAGCAAACAAATAAACAGGTAAATAAATAATTAAAAGATAAAATATAATAAAATAAAATATATATTTTACATATTATGTCCCTCATGTTATAGTGGAATCTACACCTCTGCAAACCACCATTTTTTGTTGAACCAATATGTATGTATGTATTTATTTATATACTTACTTTACTTCATATCATTTTATTTTCATTACTTTTCAACGCCTTAAATAATAAGATTAAATTTCTGACCCAGACTTTTCACTATTTTTACTTTTATTCAAATACCAATTATTAAAAAGTAAAATAATTATAATTTTTAAGTTGAACTGATTACAACAAACAAACACATAAATAAAGTATAAAATAAAAAAAGATATTTTTTTATATAATAAAATGACATATTATGTCCCTTCTGTATGTCTCTCTGCGAACCACCAGTTTTTTTTTGTTGAGCCAGTATTTATTTATTTATTTTAGTTACGTTTCAACTTCCTTTAATAATCAAACTTAATTTCTGACCCACTTTGTACTATAAAAATCTTTAATTCAAATATCAGTTATTAAAAAGGTGAAATAATAATAATAAAAAAAAAAAAAACAATAAAAAAAAAAAAAAAATATATATATATATATATATTTTAATAATAATAATAATGTTTACATTGCACTGATTGCAACAAACAAACAAATAATAATAAAAAAGAAATAAAATAAATATCTATTTTTTAATAATAAAATTTGACACTATGTTCCTCATTTTATAATGGCTTCTCCACCTCTGTGAACCACCAGTTATGTATGTTTTTTTTTTTTTTTAATTATTATTTCTTTATTTACTTAAATAAATAATTGTCATTTTTACATTGCACTGATAACAACAAACAAACCAACAAAGTAAAATAATTTTTATTATAATATTTTTTTTTAATGAACCACTATTTATTTATTTACTTACTTACTTACCTTCATAAAAAAATAATAATTATAATTTTTACGTTGAACTGATTACAACAAACAAACAAACCAATAATTAAATTTGACATATTATGTCTCTCATGTTATAGCGGCGTCTCCATCTCTGCAAAGTTTGCCTTAGCAAGAAACAATAGAGTCAGAGATTCATGTTCATGACTTTCAGAAAAATTTTTGATTGTGTTTTCACTGTTTTGACATTGCACTGTTTTGACAAATTAAACCAGTGAAAGTGTGAAGGACATGTTTTAACAGAGCTTATTTTCAAAAAGTGCTTGTAGTTGAACAAACACCCTTTTATTTCAATGAGATTGATGGGCATGCATTTCACTCCCTTTTAAAACAAATCTAATTTAATGCTGACTTTTCAGTTCTCCGAATGCGATTGATCATCACCACAGACTTACAAACACAACAAACGAGATGGAATCTTTCACATGCGTGGAAGTGCTTTGTAAGGAATTGCTCAATGACAACAGCCGTTCCATCGGCAAATTGCCTCACGAATAAGTCGAAATTCTTCTCCGGGAGACTTGATCAGACTAGCATTGATTTTCCACAAGGTTAATTCACCTGCAGAGGTCTGTCCTTCTCAGCAAGCCTCCGAAAGGCATTTTTCCCAAAGCAAAGCCAATCACAGGACTCCTTTTCCCTTTCGCTTTGGAGCGAAAACAAATAGTTCATCTTTCCTCAACAGTCAATACAGAGCCCTCTTCTGTCGCGCCAGCCTTGATTGAGATGAACTCTCCTCTGCTCGAACTGAGATCCGCTGATTGTAGGAGAGCGAGGGGCTTTGCTAAGTACCTGTAAGGTCTTTCAGAATTGTGAATGCTAAAGCAGAATGCTCTGCTCAATTCAGAGCCTAGTTATTTGCTGATTTAAGCTCTAAGCTTCAGACGCAGACATGAGCCAGACATGGTCTGTAGGTTTTTTGAATTAGCACCTCATTTTAGACAGGGGCACTGCTCTATGCATATTTAAATGAGTGTTTAGCATTTTCACAAATGAGCTTTTTAGAAAAAAGGGGGGAATTAAAATAAAACGAAGGATTGAGGCGCAAAAAATTGGATGATAATGCAAATGTCTGAAAGGCATGAATCACAGGGGCGTGTTTTCCAAGCTAATATCCATGGGGTTACGGCTAATTGTGCCATTGTTGTGCGATTATGCTGAGTTTGCTTAGCGTTTATGGAGAGTTAAGTCTGTTGACTGAGGCACAGGGTTTGTTTGAGCTCTCTGCACCTTTGCCCTCAGTGTTCCCCAGGCCACCTAGCGGCGAATAGTCCCTTGGTACCCCAGCATATTGCTTCTGTCACCCCGACCTGCCTCCGTGACTTAATGTCCACAAAAGAGGAAATCAGGTTGTGTAGGCTCTCTTGTGAGGGAAACTCTACTGTGAAACCGTTTGTCAAGAAGCACAATTTATAAGCAATATATATATATATTTTGGACTGTTCATGTTTTTGATAAAACAAGGTGTTTGCTTTGTCAAGTTTATCTCAACAAAAAAAAAAATTAACCTTTAGGGAAGATCATATTGGTAAATCATAAATACAGTTGTACTCATAAGTACTCCTCGCAGAATATGCAAAATGTTAATAATTTTAACAAAATAAAGGGTGTGCCGACCCTGTGACCCTGTCACCCTCTTTCTGTCCCACTCACTTCCTGTCATATCTCCACTGTCCTTTCAAGAAAAATGCAAAAACACCCCAAAAAACCCCCCAAAAAAAACAATTAAGAGGGATCATGAAAATTGCATGTTATTTTTTATTTAGTACTGTCCTGAATAAGCTATTTCACATAGCAGTATGTACCCCATTAGACAAAATAATAACCATTTAGACAAAATAATAACCACGACTGTTTTTTACATTTATTAAAAATGACATCTGCATATTTGAACCCATTCCATTGGTTTTCCAGCAGCATCTGCATATTTGAACCCATTCCAAAAGTGAATGTATTATTTTGAGATCCATCTTTTCACCCTGTGGACAATTAAGGGACTCATACACAACTACAAAAGATGAAAACATTGTATGCGTATGTATGAGTTCCTCAGTTGTTCTCAGTGTGAAAAGATGGATCTCAAATATGCAGAAGATGCTGGAAAAACCAATAATGTGCAAGAGCTGGAGGATTTTTCTGAAGAACAGCATGCAGATGAACTGCTCAGGACAAATAAAGGAGTCATGAACAACTATTAGAAAAGCTAAAAAAAAAAAAAAGTTGTGGATCATCCAGGAAACGACACACAGTATTAAGATTCAAGGGTATGTAAACTTTTGAACGGAGTCATTTATATAAATTCAGTTATTATTTTGTCTTGTAGGGTATATATAAACATCTGTTATGTTAAATATTTTATTCAGGACTGTAATTATTTTGTTAAAATTATTAACATTTAGCATGTTCTGCAAGGGGTATGCCAATTTATGAGCACAATTGTGTGTTAAGGTGAGGTCACATTTAATATTCTTCAATGAATTTTTATAGCCGAAATCTAGTGATTTCAATAGGAATCCACATAATCGAGAATTTCCCCCTCAGATTCATCACTATGTTGAAAGTATTCCTTTTTTGTTCACAATATTTTGACAAAGTTGCATTGGTGTGACACTTTTAAAAATGTTTACTATAATATTAATGCATTATATTTTGGCTTTTTTTGTAATTGATTATATAAATCGCAATCTCTAGCTTCCACTAATTATCGTATGTGTGTTCACGAGAGAGTGGCGTTCCAGCAGATGACAGGACGTAGATGTTTATATTTCGATATAAGCCAAGAGGAGACTGGTTTTCCTTTGCTGTAAACAAAACTTAGTTCTCACGAGACTAGCATATACTTACTGGAGCTTAGGCTATGCCTACATCCTACATCATCCGCTGGAATGCCACTCTCTTGTGTCGCATGTACGATAGCTAGAAAAAGCTAGAAAGTACTGTTTATTAAGTTTTAAATATGGATATTTTTCTTACACAAACACATCAATTCACTTCAGAAGGCCTTTATTAACCCCTGGAGCTGTGTGGAGTACTTTTTATGGTGGATTCACTTTATTTTACTTCACAATCTTGATAATTCACTGCCATTATAAGGCTTGGACGAGCCAAGACATTTTTAAAATATAACTCCAATTGTATTCATCTGAAAGAAGAAAGTCATATACATCTAGGATGGCTTGAGGATGAATAAATAATGGGGACATTTTAATTTTGGGGTGAACATTTTTTCCTGACAGCAGTCATTTAATAATGATAATTACATAATTAAAAATATTTTTAATCAGTGCATAAGCAGCTCAGATTGATGAAGCAGGTTACATATGTGCTTGTCAACACAGTTGATAATTTTGAAGGGTCTGTAGAAGCAGAGGAACTGGTGAAGAACCTTTCCATGGTGAAGCATTCCCTCTCGAGACAATGAATGTTCTGCTCAAGCTGGACTGAGGAGGAAAGGCCCAATTATATCTCTTGGCATATGGACAGAGCAGCCTAATGATGAGGAAGACCAAATGCTTAGCCACCAAAGGTCAGAACCTGTTTGTGCCAGAGCCAAAAGACACCCAATTACAAAAAGGGTTTTTACCCTGCTGGAGCTTTTACATCCAGCTGTGGGGCCTGGTGGCTGCACCTGGATTCTGGGCTCCCCAAGATCACCAATCTGTCAGATGGTCCCACTTCATACAAAACCAGGTCCAACGCGTCATCCAAACCTCATGACAGGTCTGTAACATAAGCATCCCAGCAGAGAGCTATACCAGACCTGGGCACAGCTGCTTCAGACAGCCCTGGCACAGCTTGGCACGTTGGCGGTGATCTTTATTATCTTAGCTGGAGGTCTTTTGAGAGAATATGTCCCCCACGTCCACACCCCAGACCCACCAGACACATCTCTATATCTTTCACCACGAACAGGATGGCATGTGTCAGCTTGCTGTGTGTGTGCAAGCTCACATGTCAACATGACCACTGATTATTCTGCTCTTAAATCATGTGTATAACCTTCTGTTTTGCCACATGAATTATTTAGTATCTTCCTGTTTAGAAGAGAGATATAATATATGCTGAATGTAATGCGAATATTTGCCACCTTGGTGAAGTAGCTGATCCAACTATACCGTAATTGACATTTTTGCACTCAAAATTGCTACGTATGTTCTTATTAGGGCTGTCAATTAATGTGAAAATTTAGGGCAATAATGACTATTTTAACAATGTCCTTACTACCTTTCTGGGCCTTGACCGTGGCAGTTGCATTGCTGTCCATGCAGGGTCAGAAAGCTCTCAGATTTCATCAAAAATATAATTTGTGTTCCAAAGATGGTCTTACAAATTTGAAATGACATAAGGGTGAATTATCATTTTTGGGTTTCATTTGATTAGGTTTCATTTAATTTGATAGTTTAATCTGCATATCTAGTAATTTAAATTGTTTAAATTGTTAGTTGTATTGACAGTCCTAGTTCTTAGACATTCGAGACACAATGAAAAGAAGCAGCCTTAGAGTTCAGTGGGATCAATCGATGACAAAAAAACACAAATGAAAATCTCTGGCAGCTGACATCACAAAGAACAAGCCTAATAGTATTTTGAGAAAACAAAGCCTGCAATGCCTCTCTGCTCTTCCGGCGGTGTAAAGTTTTATCAATGAGGTGCCGGTCCATGTGTCTTTTAATTGAGTCCGACTGATTGCTCTGGAGTGCGCGCCGAGAGTGGAAGAATCTGTGGTAATGAGTCTTCGATTGTGACGGTGTCGAGCAGGTAAAGGGAAAACAGCGTTGTTGCCGTCTTGAGCGCGGTATCGATTTCTCTCCCAGAGCTCTCTAGTCGTGATGTGACTGTTAGGGGCCATTTTTAAAGGATTGTATAGGATTCCTGGGAGGGAGCAGAAAACTGATCACCCTCCCATCTTTAAAACAGCAAGGTGCCGCTGCTAACAGTGTGGTAAATGGCATTAAATAAAGTTCTTCTGCCTGCAGTGATGTGTTAAATGCAATGATGTCCTAATCCTGTGTTAGGGAGGATATTGCATTCATTAATACATATTCTGAGGAAGAACCAGAGGAGTTTTTCCTGCCTTTTCTTTTGGATATTGGTGCTTTGGACATTGAGTTCCCTAGTATGGACTTATTTTGAGATATAATACTCTAAATAGCCAAAAGTATGTGCACCCACCTATATGTAGGGTATTTTCAGGTTAATTGTAACATTTTTTCCTCAGTGGCAGCTGGCAACCTGATCTAATGATGAAAACATACCTGTGGGAACTTGCAAGACGTGAAGTACATACTGCCATGTACATTTTGTGACATATTCGATGTGAAATGTCCACTGAGTGGCGCTTAAAGAGTGTTCGCTTTTTCAGTTTCAGTACGTTTTATGCAATGTTGGTATTGTACGTGTCATCGCAGTTCTGACTTGAAATGTTCATTGAGTGGCACTAAAACTCTAATGCTCTGTGATGTTTTAAAAAAAATAACATACCATTTGCACTACACCTAAACCTGCTTGATAGTATGAACAAAAGCAAATGTGACGTAAAATCACAGTCACAAGCATGCCGCAGTCACAAGCATTGTTTTTTGATCTCTCATCTTTCTTTGAGTTATATTTTTCACAGGATTCGTACCCAAGGATTCCGCATCCTCAGTCCAATTCATTGCCGGTTGAGCTAACGAGCAAGCTTGTTACGTCTAGAAAGTGACGTATGGAGCTGTTATCATAACTGTGTACGAAAACGATTACAAGTGCTTGCCGTTTTACACCTCTAATGTTGATTTCTGTTTGAAACTGCAGTGATATGTTCTTATTGGTACGTACTTCGCATCTTGCGAAAAAGTTCACACAGGTATGTTTTCGTCATGAGATCAGGTAACTTTGTTCAGTATTCAATTTCCATAGCTAAAATACTTATTATATGAGGTGTGTGCATAGTTTTGGCTCTGTAGTTTGAGTCTTCATAGAGTTCGGAAACATTCAAAGGATATTCTGTCATTTTTTTTCTGTTGGATTGTAGCAACAGTTCACTTTTTATTGAGCTTCCTCTGTAAAATATGAATTTGTGGCACTATAAAATCTATTAGTACCCTTGAGAGAGAAATAACTCCCCATACTGGGGTCCTCTGAGGAGAAGATATGATCATAACAAGATCATTATGCTCTCTCTAACCAAAGGCACTTCATTTCTGGTGATTTTTTATTATTCATATTTTATGTTCCTTATAAATTGTTCAGCGCTGTTTGGTGTTGAAATGATTAAAGGTGTCTGTTCCTCATCGTTAACATTTAAAATTTCATGTATTATGGGTTGGGTTTGTTTGTTTGTTGAATGGCCATGCACATTGGCAGCATGTTAAAAGGATGAAACTGAAAATTCAGTGATCATGCAAGCTACGCTATTTTTTTAACTTCACACAGAGCTTTAAAGTTTGACACTGCAAAAGAATGACTACTGTATTGGTTTCATGCTTCTAAGAGAATTAGGTTATGGATAGCTAGTCATTTCCATAGCAACCACATTCAGCGCATATTGCATCTATTGACAAGCCGATAAGGTGTTTGTGGTGCATTCAGGGGAAAGTGCTGTGTAAGTGAATGGCTACATGCAGGATGGATCAAAGTTCATTAACATGAGAGTGACATTTGGCTCATGTAGGATCTATACATTTACTTACTTATTAAAGAGACAGCTCACCCAAAAATGAAAATTCTGTCACTAATCAAAAGGCTCTGCACGTTCACAGCGGAAGAATAAGGGTCTTATCTAGTGAGACGATTGGTCATTTTCTAAGAAAAATACAAATTTATATACTTTTTAACCACAAATGCTCGACTTGCACTAGCTCAACCTCATGCATTATGTAATCATGCATATGTGACGTAGGCAGAAGTACCAACACAGTGTTTACAAAGCGAATGTGCAAAGAAAGTCAAATGCCCTTTACAAAAAAAAGGTAAGAGAACGATGTCGGACGATTTTGAAGCTGGAGGAGAAAATGTGAGTTTTTTTGCCCTACCCTACCACGTGTGACTTTTCCATCATGATTACTCAATGCGAGAAGGTGTGCATTGCAGAGCTAGTGCAAGATGAGCATTTATGGTTAAAAAGTTGTGCTTTTGGCACCGATAGCCTTGAGGTTAGTGCACCGACATATGGCGTCCCGAGTTCGATTCCTGTCTCGAGGTCCTTTGCCGATCCTACTCCCCTCTATCTGCCCAGTACTTTCTTATCATCTCTCTACTGTCCTGTCTATTAAAGCCACAAAAGCCCAAAGAAAAGTTGTGCTTTTCCTAGAAAATGACAGTGCGTTTTGCTAGATAAGGCCATTATTCCTTGGCTGGGATTGTGTAGAGCCTTCAATTTGGACCTTCAATCCATTGATCCCCATTGAAGTCCACTATATGGAGAAATATCCGGTCATGTTTTCCTCAAAAACCTTAATTTCTTTGTGACTGAAGAAACTTCAACATCTTTAATGACATGGGGTTGAGTAAATTATCAGGGAATTTTCATTTACTTCTCCTTTAATTACTCACCCTCATGTCGTTCCAAACCCGTAAGACCTTCGTTCATCTTTGAAACACAAATTAAGATATTTTTGATGAAATCTGAGAGCTTTCTAGCCCTGTATAGACAGCAGTGCAACTACCCATGTTGAGTTTACCATGATAATGCCGTTGTATTATCTCTGCATTTCTCTTCTACTCTAGCTTGCTTCCTGTTCTAGTTGTCTAATACATCTGGCATTGTATATGACAAATATTGTTTACTCTTTGACAATTTGCCTTTGTTTTTCTTCTATAAGTCGCTTTGGAAGTGTCTGCTCAGTGCATAAATATTCAATATTTTTGATTAAAATAATCATTCAGCACCATGGGCTATATCAAAATACCATGGTATTACCATTACTGTGCAATAGTCTTACCACTGTACTTCTTGCAGTCTATGAAATCCCCCTTACTCTGTGAAGATTGGCACCCCGTGTTGAAGCCTTTGGCACAGCTTCCCCATGAATACAAAACATCGCTGACAGAAACGGGGGCTGGGCTGAAAACTTCCTCTCCGAAGTGCTCGATGGGGGTCGTCACGCTAACTTTGTACCGTGGACGTGTCCCTTTGTCTCGCGTCGAACAGGGGAAGGGCCGCACTAATGGGCAGCACACTGATCCTGTCAAGCGGCGTATCCATAGCACATGAGTCCAGCGAGACCGCATTCACATACATACATGCATGTACACGCAACAATTCCAGCGCCCTCCTGCTGAGTGTTGTGTGGACATGCACAAAAGCTTTTTCTCACAGGATGACACCGCTTAGTCCCATGCATATGGTGATGTGTGCAAGAAAACAGATGGAGGAAATAGATGGTGTCCTTTTTTTAAGTGTGTGGATAAAACATCATTTGATTCTCAATCTGACAGTTGCTTTCAAAGGAGGCATCTGTTGTTTTTAAAGATCAAGAACACAGAAAATGCAAACTGTACGTATTTTTAACTGTAAAAGTTGTACTTGTTTGTGCATTAGTCACTTCCACAATGTTAGGGTGGCTGTGAGGGTGTTCACAGTGTTTTTTAGTCCATTGCTGGGTGGTTGCAAAGTCAGATGTCAGATGTCTACCCAAGTCTCTATGGTGCATAAATCTGACTCGGATCCCATCTTCCATGTAATTCTATGGGACTTATTCTGGAGATAAACCAATAATCAGTTTATATTTTTTAGTATATTTCTTTGTATTTTTTAAACGTATGTATTACAAAGTTTAAATTGTTTTAAATACAATATTTTTTATTTTATTATTTTTTTATTTAATGTCTAATTGACATTGGAAAATTCAGTGTTTGGCAGGGAAGTGTTGTCTTATAAATAAAGTAAAATTCCACGTTTTGTGGGGAAGCGTTGCCTCACGAATAACAGAAAATTACGTGTTTGCCAGGGAACTGTTATCTCACAAATAACGAAAAGGGAAGCGTTGTTTCACAAATAATGTAAAATCGTAAGAACTTTGTTCGTCTTTGAGGCATTGTCTCATAAACAACAGAAAATTTGGTGTTTGGCGGGAAAGGGTTGTTTAAAAAATGTTGGAAAATTCCATGTTTGGCAGGGAAGCGTTGTCTCATAAACAATGCAAAATTGTGTGTTTGGCGGGGAAGCGTTGTCTCACAAATAACGAAAAATTCCATGTTTGGCAGAAAAACATTGTCTCACAAATAATGGAAAATTCCACGTTTGGCGAGGAAGCATTGTCTCACAAATAACAGAAAATTACGTGTTTGGCAGGGAAGCGTTGTTTCACAAATAATGGAAAATCGTAAGAGTTTTGTTCGTCTTTGAGGCATTGTCTCATAAACAACAGAAAATTTGGTGTTTGGCAGGAAAGCGTTTAAAAAATGTTGGAAAATTCCATGTTTGGCCGGGAAGCGTTGTCTCATAAACAATACAAAATTCCATGTTTGGCGGGGAAGCATTGTCTCACAAATAATGGAAAATTACGTGTTTGGCGGGGAAGCGCTGTCTAATAAATAACGGAAAATTATGTGTTTGGCAGGGAAGGATTTTCCCATAAATAACAGGAAACTTCGTGTTTGGCAGGGAAGCGTTGTCTCACAAATAACGGAAAATGACGTGTTTGCCGGGAAAGCATTGTCTCAAAATTAACAGAAAATTCCGTATTTGGCAGAAAAGCATTGTTCCACCAATAATAGAAAACTCCACACTTGGCGGGAAAGTGCTGTCTAATAAATAACAAAAAAATTCTGTGTTTGGCGGATAAGTGTTGTCTCACAAATAACGGAAACTTGTGTGTTTGTAGGTAAGTGTCATCTAATAGATAACGGAAAATTCTGTGTATGGCGGGAAGAGTTCAAATAGTTTTTCTACTTCTACTACTATTACTACTTCTGGTCATAATCAATATAATAGAAATAAACTATACATTGTATGTTTTTTTTTATAGATATTGACCAAAAGCTGATTTAAAAGAATAATTAAAAAGCTGGTTCTGTGTATAATGGACACCTAAAAACAGCCTCTACTGATAAAACTTCACAACCGTTTTATCATTTTTTTCAACCGTTTTATCATCTACTATGTGAAAACTGCATGTCTGAATAGCACATCTCTCCCAAACAAGCCGCAGCATTTTAGGCATCGTTCATTTGAAGATGTATGCTTCAGAAACAAGTTTAATACTTGCTATTAGGGGTTTGTTCAAATCTCTGCTCCTAAATACTGAACAAGCGCCAGTAACTACAAATCGACTGAAGAAATTGCCACAGACTGGATTCATAAAACTGGCAACAGAACAAAAAAAACATCTCCGCTGATTCCAACTGTTACCCAGAACAACACTTCAGAAAAAATATCCTCTTTTAGGATTTCCAACACACAGCCGAGCCCTCTGAGATTCCTCTAAGTGGAATTGGTGGAAGAAGTCTATTACTATAGGAGCACATCACAGTGTGAGATCACAGTGGGCTGCTTGTTGTGAAAAGACAATGTAGCAGTAATTGACACATCAGCTTTTGCCATATTGCCAGACGGCTGGAGTTTTTGCTGTATCATGTTTGTTTGTTTGCGCCTGCGTCTGCGGGAATACACGCACATGTATATGTATCCGCCGGCGGGACGGTGTATCGTCCTGTTTATGTATGCCTCCAGGGATGATTATTAATCCAATAATTAAACATTTATTGCCAACAGCACCTGCTCTCCCTTCTTTCGCTGACCCCTGGGGACTCAATCACACCATCGCAGGAAGCCAGAGGATAGGAAGAGGGGAGGGAGGGCTGAGGGAGGAGGGAGAGAGCGAGACGGAGCGAGGGATAGTGGGAGGGGTGGGGAAAAAGAGCAGCGATTCGGGAGGGTCATCAGATAGCCAGATTCTTTCACACCAGCGAGGTGTTATTGTGCAGAAGGACAAACGTGTGTGAAGTTATGTGACTCCAGAACAAAGGACAAAAGACCAGGACGAATCCAACACGTTCCACAAGAGAAGAACAACAGAAGGATGAAAGAGGGGTGCCCCCCTTCATTGAGACATCCCTCCCGGCGCTGACAACTAATGAGAAAAGTTCTTCTTCTGCCTGAATGGACTTTTATTTTCAACACCTGATTGTTTCCAGTAGGACTGAATTGAGGAAATAAGACTTTGTAGAGCGAGGAACTCTAACATCTACTCTCAGCTTCACTCTGAGAACGAGAGGACTGTCAAACACGTTACAGGAGAGACAGAAGAGCACATAAAAAAGGAAGAGGGGCCGCGTCCCTCCGCAGCTACAGCAGAGATGCTGCGATACCTGATAAAGACGCTTCTACAGATGAATCTGTTCACCGATACCATCCGCGATGCCACCAACGGAACCGACCTGTTCTTCAACATCTCCTCCATCCCGTCGTTCAACTCATCTCTGCTGGACTGGGCTAACTTCACTGGTCTCAATGGTAAGGTCTATATTTTTCTTCAGTGTTTAACTGTAGAGCTAAAAGAGTTATAATAATGACAGCAACACAGGCTGTATACTTAACAGTTTAGAATTTTGGTTAATGCTATATTATACATAAATAACATTATATATTTAAATATATATATTGCAAAAAGTGGTAAGCTGCAGTTGTTACTTTATAGAGATATTTCTACCAGATTTAAAGTAGTTTTGGTGGTATAAATATATGTATTTAGGTCAATTCAGCAATAATAAACAATATTTTGATGTGAAAAAATATACATTTATATGTATTTATGTAAGTATATGTGTGTGTGTAAAATCTAAATATATACTGAAGCATTAAACAATGTTAAAAAAAACTTTTTTCAGTGAAAAAATGTAAAAAAAAAAAATGCTAGGAAAGTTGCTTATTGTTAGTTTGTGTTAAATTGAACTTTCTTGTAAAGATCTTGTTGTAATATATATATATATATATATATATATATATACATACACACATACACATATATATATATTCTAAAATATAACTCAGTATGAGATTGCTGTATTTTGTATCACCGTGCATTTGAGATCTTTAGTTTCTCCGATCGTTTTGAAAAAAGTTTGTTTTATGTTGTATAGGTTATGAATGTGTATTAAATAAGTAGTGTTTTTGCTTAGATATAATCTCATACTTGTGATTTTTGTTTCTCATAACTCTTATTTTAGAATGAATGTGCTTTCTAGACATTTATTGAGCATTTTAGAAGCAAATTTGATTTCAATAGACCTACAGCATATTACACCAGAAAGTTATCAGATGAGAATTTGGGCTTGAAACGATTGATTCGATTAAATGAATTTGTCTAAACCTTCATGGTCTTTAGTTTCTGAAGCACAATCAGCCAAACACACTCAGTGTGGCTCAATATTGATGGGATGCTTAACTTAATTTTCTAATCAATTGAGCATGGATCCAGCTGAAGATCTGCACGGAATATTAAATAAGAAGAGTATTGAATCCCTCAAACTGTTCTGACCAGCAGTGCCTGGGCGATCTGATTTGAAAAGTCCTGTTATCCCCTATAGAAGCTTTCTATAGGTGAATGATGTGGTGAATCTGGATGTGGATGCATTTTTTCCATTGTCACCAAGTGTGTGAGAGTGTCTTTAAGCAGTGTGTGTAATGGGAATCTCCCGCTGTGGAGTTCTGCTCAGTGGAGGTAATGACAGAGAGCTGAGTGAGTGAGTGAGTGAGTGAGTATGTGTTAAGGTAATTAGGAGGAGGTTTTTTACCTTGATGCCCATTTAATGAGCTTTCATGCATGTGGCAGTGTTGAGATCAATAGCACATACTTCCTAAACACACGCCTCCATTCATACTTGTCACACTCACGGTTATTTTCTCAATCTTTCAAACTCTCTTTCTGTGCTGACAGACTGACTCATTCACTTACTATCATCTTACATGCTGCTGTTCCATCAACTCTCATTCTCATGCCTGTCTTTTGTTAAGAACATCTGAGTTGCCTTTCCTTTCCTTTCCTTTCCTTTCCTTTCCTTTCCTTTCCTTTCTTCAATCTATCTATCTATCTATCTATCTATCTATCTATCTATCTGTCTGTCTGTCTGTCTGTCTCTGCTCTTTCTTTCTATTCATCCATCCATCTTTTGTTTTATTTTTATTTTTCTTTCTTTCTTTCTTTCTTTCTTTCTTTCTTTCTTTCTTTTTCTTATTTTCTTTCTTTCTTTCTTATTTCCATTATTCATCTGTCTGCTATCCATCCATCTCCTCTTTCTTTCTTTCTTTCTTTCTTTCTTTCTTTCTTTCCATTATTCATCTGTCTTCTATCCATCCATCTCCTCTTTCTTTCTTTCTTTCTTTCTTTCTTTCTTTCTTTCTTTCTTTCTTTCTATTCATCCTTTTTTATTTCAATCCATTTCTTTCTTTCTCTCTTTCTTTTTTCTTCTTTCCATTATTCATCTGTCTTCTATCCATCCATCCATCCCTTTCTTTCTTTCTTTCCATCATTCATCCTCCTTTCTTTTTCTTTCTAACATCCATCCATCCATCCATCCATCATCCATGCATCCATCATTCATCTTTCTCTGCCTGTGTCTTTCTTTCTTTTTCTTCTTTCCATTATTCATCTGTCTTCTATCATCCATCCATCCATCCATCCATATCCTTCTTTCTTTCTTTCTTTCTTTCTTTCTTTCTTTCTTTTTCTTCTTTCCATTATTCATCTGTCTTCCATCCATCCATCCATCCATCCATCCATCCATCCATTCATCCATCCATCCATCCATCTTTCTTTTTTCTATTCATTTATCCATTATTCAACTTTCAGTTTCTGTCTTTCTTTTTCTTTTTTGCTTTCTTTTTTCTTTCTTTCTTTCTTTCTTTCATTCTTTCTTTCCATTATTCTGTCTTTTTTCTTTTTTCTATATAATTCTATATTTTCTATCCTATAGAATATATCCTATAGAATATGTCCATTCATCCATCCATCCATCCATCTATCTATCATTCAGCTTTCTTTTTTCTTTCTTTCTTTCTTTCTTTCTTTCATCCTTCTTTCTTTTTCTTCTATCCATCCATCATCCATGCATCCATTATTCTTTTTCTTCCTTATTTCTTTCCTTCATTCTTTTATTTACTTCCTTTCATCATTCTTTCCTTCTTTCCCTCATCTTTTCTTCCTTCATCCTCCCATCTCTCTCTTTTGTCTTTTTTTTGTCCCTCTCTCTTTCATGTTATCTGTGTGACTCTTACACTCCTCTTCATATCCTGATGGTTAACTTAATGTGCTCTAGACTCCCTGCTCCGTTTCAATGTACAGTTTTACTCACAGCTGCTTTGTAGAAAGAGAGTGAGAGAGAAAGAGAGATTGACCAAGAGAGAAGAAAAGAAAGAGTAGTTTTTCTTCCTAGAGATGGTCATGTAGGAGGTAAATTTGCTTTTGAAAAGTACCTCTGAAAAGAAGCTTATCACAGCTTGCGTTATCTGATTTAGTGAGCAATGATAATACTGAGACTGTAGCACCATTGAGACCTCTGCTCCCTCTGCGCTTGTGTCTGTGTGAGTTAGTGTGTGTGTGAGACAGAAAGAAAGAGGGAGAGGGAGTTTGGATGCTACATGATCAAAACCAGTACTCCCCCTGTCCTTTTCCCCAAACACTGCCAACACTGCACTGATTGAAAGCACAAAACACACTCGAACACACACTGCCCAGCTCTGGGCAGCACCTCTCCATCTGCTGACAGATATGAATTTGAATTTTGCATCATGCTGTGTATGTATTTGGTCTCCCGTGTGTATGTTTTGAGCCTTTCTGAATATACTGTCATTGTGTAAATACATTTTGCACTGTATTACTTAGCATTTTTAGTATGAATTTTGCATTAGAGTTGATTCTAAATTGGGTAAAATGAATATAGAAGTTGATCTAACAGCTTCAGGAAGCGCTTTGTGTTTATGTGCGAGTTTCTGGATACTTGTGTGTGTACATGACTAAATCAAGAGATGTGAGAGTCTGAAACCTGATACTGCTGTTCTATCTGTGTTTTTCATATCCGTGCTGAAAACCAGTAATTTTGTCCACTGCATTCACCAATACGATGTGCTGATTTCTATGAAATGAGTACTCAGCCGGCTGCCAGCCCTCTAAACTAATCGAAGACGGGGGGAAAATCAATAGCGCCGGATAACTAATCCAGGAAGTAATGGTGAATTCACATAGATAGAGTCTATAGGACTCTTGTAGTAATGCATAGCTGACCAATGTGTGTGCATCTGGCTGATATGATTTATGAATATGGTGCAAAAAGTTCATTTCCGTTAGCTGTTGTTGCATTTCCCTCATCTTATGGGTCTTTGACTTCCTCTGTGCATGTCCATTCATTTTCTAGACATGTCTGGGAAAAAAAAAATCAGACTTCTTTATGTATTATCATGCAAAAAAAAATACTAAATAATTTTTTTTCAAATCCTTATATAAAATTACCTGCGTAATCATAATTTCTACAAAAATACCTTAAGCACTACATCAAAATTGTGGCATTTGCTACTTTTGTCACAAAAAAAAAGAAACTAGACTGATAAGGAAATAAAAAACTGTTTACCGTGGTGAAGGTTGCCAGGTTTTCACAACAAAGCCCGCCCAATTGCTACTTAAACTAGCCCAATCACATTGTGGAGAGGGTCCCCTGGTAAAAATCACATTCCGGAGGGGTAAAATACAAATTTTTTGCAGAGATGCCCCAGTAAAATTCGCTTTCAAGGGGCTCAATATCACATTACTGGGGTCGCTTTAACCCACGGACATGAAAAACCTGTGGCAGCAGCTGTAAAGTATCCCAAATCTCCAGGAAAACCACGGACTTGGCAACACAAAAATGCCACAGGCCGTACACTGAAACTGTAGATACTTATATTAGCTATTTTGTCACCAAAAATAAAACTAGACTGCAAATAAGGAAATAAAAAATGGTTTGCCATGGTCAAGGTTGCCAAGGTAGCCCAATCGTGTTGTGGAGGGGGACCTCCAGTAAAAATTGTGTTCCTGGTAATAAAATACACATTTTTTGCTGAATTCCCCCTAATATCTGCTTTCCAGGGGCTAAATATCAAATTATTGGGGTCGCTTCAAACCACGGGCATGAAAAACAACCTGCAGCATTAGTGTTAAAGTAGCCCAATTCCACGGGATAACCGTGGATGTGGCAACACAAAAATACCATAGACACTACATTGAAACTGTGGAAAGTTACATTAGCTACTTTTGTCACCAAAAATAAAACTAGACTGCAAAAAAGGGAATTAAAAACTGTTTACCATGGTCAAGGCTGCCAGGTTTTTACAACAAAACCACCCAATTGTGTGGCGAAGGCGGACGCATTCCAGGGAGTACAATGCACATTTTTTGCAGGATTACCCTGGTAAAAGTAGCTTTCTAGGGGCTCAATATCACATTTTTGGGGTTGCTTCAAACTGCGGACATGAAGAACAATCCAAGGCAACAGTGTTAAAGTAGCCCAATTCTGCAAGAAAATCACAGATGTGGCAACACAAAAATACCATAGGCAATATATTGAAACTGTGGTAACTTATATTAACTTCTTTGTTACCAAAAATTAAACTAGACTGCAAATAAGGGAATAAAAAAACACTTTACCATGGTCATGGTTGCCAGGTTTTTTACAAAAAAAATGCCCAATTGCTTCTAAAACTAGCCCAATCACATCTTGGAGGGGCTCCCCCGGTAATAGTACATGTTTTTGCAGGGTTCCCCTGGTCAAATTTGCTTTCTAGGGACTCAGTATCATGTTATCGGGACATGGAAAAACAACCTGCGGCAACAGTGTTAAAATAGCCAAATTCTGAGGGAAAACCGTGGACCTGGCAACACAAAAATAGGCACTACATAGAAACTGTGGTAACTTATATTAGCTACTTTTGCCATCAAAAATAAAATTAGACTACAAATAAGGAAATAAACTGTTTACCGTGGTCAAGGTTGCCAGGTATCCACAACAAAACGGGTCCAATTGCTACTAAAACTAGCCCTGTCGTGTTGCGGCGGGAGTCCCCCGGTAAAAATCCACGTTTTTGCAGAGCTCCCCTGGTAAAATTTGCTTTCTAGGGGCTCAGTACCATGTTACTGGGACATGAAAAACAACCTGCGGCAACAGTGTTGAAGTAGCTCAAATCCACGGGGAAAACCGTGGACTTGGCAACACAAAAATACCATAGGCACTACATTAAAACTGTGGTAACTTATTAGCTACCTTTGTCAGCAAAAATGAAACTAGACTACAAATAAGGGAATAAAAAATGTTTACCATGGTGAAAGTAATGCATAGCTAACCAGTGTGTCTTTATTTGCTAAGGATGAGGATGAAACTCCATTATGTTTTCTGTTGCGGCATTTCGATTTCATATTTGGTGTTTTTGATTGCACCATATGTGAAGTCTCCTTCACATATTTCTTTTCATCCCGGCATAGCTGGAATGAAAGTCCAGACCGCTTTGATTCAGTTTGTGTAACGTTTTCTGTTTTTCAGAATGGTAATTGACCCAACGCAAGAAAATGAAATTTTCTGTGACAATCCAGCCTGTCATGACAGCTTATTTCAGTGACTAATCTGACAATGAATATAAATTCATGAATCTACAATGAATAGTGACAGCAAATGAGTTTTGCCATGTGCGGAAGCGCATTGCACCTGAGGCCGTGGCTGCGAGGTTTCCAACGGAATCCTGTGCTTTCACGTCAACGCAGCGTCCTATTGTGCGTGAATGGCTCTAATATACACATTTTAATGAGGCCAGTCGGTTTCAATGTGTGTCAGAGGCAGTGACAGGCTGTCTTCTTGCTTTATAAATCTCAATTAGTTTGTTCGAAAACATAGTGTATATTTGAGGGAGTATAATTTACCAGGTTTGATTCAGACAGTCTCGAGTCAGCATTTTCATACTGTGCTGTACTTTAGTATATACATCATTTTGTATACTAAACACGCTCAGTTTTATAGAGTCATGTAGCTTTTGTATATAAGTGATGATGTGGCACAGAAGAGCTGTATATTTTTTTTCACTTTTCTTTTTGTCTATTATTAATCCATACCGCAGCAGGGGGCTGATCCCATGTTCTCTAATTGGCTGTGTTGTTGTCGGGGGGTAACAGGGCCGTGTTCTAATCCCGCTGTGCTAATGTATGTGTTTGTGTGCTCAGAGAGGTCAAGTGGGCTCAGCCCTCCCTCATCTCACAGGTCTTTTACTCCCTCCGGGCTTAAATAAGGCATCTTTAGGGCAACAAACCTTTTACATTTATCATGTTTTGGTGCTTGTTCATCTTCATTCATGTCCAGATTTGTCAGCTTTCTGCTGTGTGAATGAATAACTGGAATGAAAGAAGAAAAAATGTTTTTCAGGCTAATCCTTTAGAAATATATCCTTATTGTATATTCCGCCAAAATACCATAGTTATTATATTGTACAGTAAAACCACTACTTATTTGTCATGACTTGGTGCATGTGCATTTTTACTCATTTTCAAGAAAAAATCTGGCTTTTCAGTCTTAAGCAATAAAAAGAATTGCAGAATAAACCTTTGCTTTATACAACTTCTTCAAAAACAACCAACGTAACAGTAAGGTATTGAATTTTGCATAGAACTCAGACGCCAGTAAAAGCAAACAAGTGCTTCATATATAATCACAGGTTTATCAGATGCACTTGGAAAGAGAGAACTTGATAGAGAACGTGGTCCACATAGAGAACATGTTTTTGTTTCTTTTAGCAATTCTTTCAAGTATTGCTTTCACCGTGACTTACTGTAGGTCCGTTGTACTGCAGTTTATCAGCTAATAAAATCTTAACGCCTCCTTCCTTAGCTGTCAGATATGCGAACAGCATAGACACACATCCATGTTTATTCATAATATGACACAACCTGGAATGCAAATCAGCCCCACATCTGTGCCCATTCCAAAGGCTTCCACCGTCATTAACACACTAATCATATATGCTGAGACACACACACACACACACACACACTGAGAGTTTTAAAGTGACAGAGGTTAATTCCTCAACCACCCATCATTAAATCTGACCTTTTCACTGCAGCCTGAGACAGTTCAGTTGGTCAAGCGTTATATCAGCAGAGGAGGAGAAGATAATATCAGATAATATGACTGTATCTATAGTTCTATCATTCTGTCTGTCATTCTGTTATTCTACGTATCATTCTGTATGTTTATCATTGTGTCATTCTGCCTGTCTCTGTCTACATATCAGTCCATCTGTCTTGTTCGTTCTATCATTCATTCTATTTATCATTCTATCTTTTTATCGTTTTATCACTGTGCTTCTGTCTGTCTGTCTATCTGTCTATCGTTTTATCATTCTGCTTCTATCATCTATCTATCTGTCTATCTATCTATCTATCTATCTATCTATCTATCTATCTATCTATCGTTTAATAATTCTGCTTCTATCTATCCGTCTGTCGTTTTGTCATTCTGCTTCTATCTATCAATCTATCTATCTACCTATAGTTTTATCATTCTGCTTCTATCTATCTATCTATCTATTGTTCTGTATGTCTTTATCTGTTTATCTGTCTGTCTGTCGTTCTATCTATCTGTCTGTCTGTCTGTCTGGCTATCTATCTGTCATTCTATCATTCTATCTATTGTTCTGTCTGTCTTTATCTGTTTATCTATCTCTCTGTGCCGCCTGTCTGTCTGTCTATCGTTCTGTCATTCTATCTATCTGTCTATCTATCTGTCTATCTATCTATCTATCTATCTATCTATCTATCATCTATCCATCTACCTATCTGTCGATCTATCTATCTATCTATCTATCTATCTATCTATCTGTCTATCTGTATATCTATCTATCTATCTATCTATCTATCTATCTATCTATCTGTCTATTGTTTTATCATTCTGCATCTATCTATCTATTGTTCTGTATGTCTTTATCTGTTTATCTGTCGGTCTGTTGTTCTATCTATCTGTCTGTCTGTCTGTCTGGCTATCTATCTATCATTTTATCATTCTATCTATCGTTCTGTCTGTCTTTATCTGTTTATCTGTCTGTCTATCGTTCTGTCATTCTATCTATCTATCTATCTATCTATCTATCTATCTATCTATCTGTCTCTCTATCTATCTGTTGTTTGTTCTGTTGTTCATTTTATTTATCTGTTGTTCTATCATTCTGTCTTTTTATCATTTTATTATTCTGCTTCTGTCTGTCTGTCTATCTATCTATCTATCTATCTATCTGTCTATTGTTCTGTATGTCTTTATCTGTTTATCTGTCTGTCTGTTGTTCTATCTATCTGTCTGTCTATCTGTCTGTCTGGCTATCTATCTATCGTTCTATCATTCTATCTATCGTTCTGTCTGTCTTTATCTGTTTATCTGTCTGTCTGTCGTTCTGTCATTCTATCTATCTATCTATCTATCTATCATCTATCTGTCTATCGTTCTATATGTCGTTCTATCTGTCGTTCTATCTATCTGTTGTTCTGTCGTTCTGTCTATCTGATGGTTTTTCTGTGGACATAATTGTATCTATCACACACCACTTCTTCTCTCTCCTTCCACCTAATCTATATGTCTCTCCATCTGTCTCTCCCTCTCACATTATTTCAAGCGATGTCTCTCCCCTACATCAGTCCTTCAGAACGTCAGGCTATGAATAACATTGTGAGGAGCGATGTGTCATGTAGCAGCAAATGACTGTCATTTCTGCTCCTGGGCGGACAGATGAGCTCCCTCAAGCTTAATCAGACACAAACTTATTCACTCTATATCCTCCACAACTCCTCCCTGTCGCTGACAAGCTAATCCAGGGTTTTAATAGCCCCTGTGGCTCCGGATGATATGCAGAGTTATGTACATATCAAAACGTGCATGGAAATCAGTTACAGACTCCATCTGCATGTGTGAAGGTGACTAGCGCAGGAAAGGCGGGTTCTCCAAAGACCTGGCAACCCAACGGTGTTCACATGCATATGCAAATGACTTCAAAATGACCCTTCTCATCTTCTTGAGCAGTCTGAGGATTTTACAAAGGGTATTGCAGACAATGTTTAGAAACAGATGTAGGTAATCATATAATTAAGCACCCCCATGTTTAATTTACATGCCTTAAGTTAAATATGATTTGTATTCAATTCATGCTTGCTATTATAAATGATTAAAAGTACTAGAATTAGTTTTAATTGAATTAATACTTAGAATGTGTTTGCATGTTTATGTGTGTATAAGTGCAAAATTATGCAACTCAAGCATGATTGATGATAGCAGCCCTGCCCTGTTTTTTAAATATTAACCTGTCAATCAACCTAGCAGTGTAGCAAATAAGTATTTCTGTCTACATTACACACTATATGCTGATACCATTACATCGCCCTGAATGAAAATCCCTCAAAATGTATTAGATATTTCAATTACAGCACTGTATATTGAATCAATTTATTTGTGGCAGAGTAATTCAGCTGTGAGCCGAATTGAACACTGTGTCATTCCTTGCTGTACGGTCCTTTGGGGAAAACTCAAGTAGGCGTGAAGTCAATGAAAGTGTGGGGTTCACTGTGTCGATGACGGAGGGGTCAGGGAGTGGGGTCGTGACCCCAAACCCTCCTTCTCATCGTTACATAGAGCCGAGTTCATTTATTTCTCTCTGTCTGACACAAGTCAGTGACAGAAGCCCTTGCTGCCTGCAGCCGAGCGGTCCAGTCCGCAACCCTACACATCTGCCCCTCCGCTTTCTTATGCAAATGAGGGCAATTCCTCTAGCCATAATGGAGAGCTTCGTGTGTATACACACAGATGTGCATAGTGCACACATTAACATTTGCATACATTTATGCATATTAAAATCACATGCATTTATGCATAATAAGACTATTGTTTACAGAGCTAAATGGGGGGACATATAGAAAATGACATCCATTTGCATGCACATTACCAGTGAGGTAGTTTATAAAAAGCAAACTTCTTTTTCCGTTGTCTGCTCTACTGCAGACTGTGTGGACAGAACCTTCATGAATATTCATGCAGGCGCACTGATTTGCACAAGCGGTTTAACAAATTAGATGTTCTTTTTGGGAGATTAGTAGAAATAATTTTACTGTGACGAGTAAATGGCATGCAAGATTAGATGAAAGCATTGAATGTTTATCTCATAACTTGTCTAAAGTTTTTTTGATAGATTTTAGCATGCATAACTGTTTTGAAAACATTGCCAGTCAATATGCAGAAAGTGATTGTGTTTAAGCGTAGTTCATTATATATATTGTATTTGATATATATATATATATATATATATATATATATATATTGTATATACTACCAGTCAAAAGTTTTTGAACAGTAAGATTTTTAATGTTTTTTAAAGAAATCTCTTCTGCTCACCAAGCCTGCATTTATTTGACCCAAATACAGCAAAAGCAGTAATACTGCATTTTTTTAAATTATTTAAAATAACTGCTTTCTGTTTGAAAATATTCTAAATGTAATTTATTCTAGTGATCATATCTACATTTTCAGCATTATTACTCCAGTCTTCAGTGTCACATGATCCTTCAGAAATTATTCTAATATGCTGATTTGCTGTTCAAGAAACATTTATTATTAATAATAATAATAATAATTATTATTATTACTATTATTATTATTATTATCAAAATTTAAAACAGTTGAGTACATTTTTTTTCAGGATTCTTTGATGAATAGAAAGATCCAAAGATCAGAATTTATCTTAAATAAAAAGCTTTGTAGCATTATATACCGTTCCATTCAAAAGTATTTATTTATTTTTATTTATTTATTGTTTTAAAGATAGAAATCAATACTTTTATTTAGCAGGGGTGCTTTAAATTGATCAAAAGTGATGATAAATGTTACAAAAGATTTCTATTTCAGATAAATGCTTAAAAGAAAGTGACAGATAAATTCTTCTGAACTTTCTATTCATCAAGGAAACATGAAAAAATTCTACACAGCTGTTTTCAACATAATAATAATAAACGTTTTTTTCTGAAGGATCATGTGACTGGAGTAATGATGCTAAAAATTCAGCTTTTTATTTATTTTTTTATTTCATAAATATATTCAATTAAAAAACAGTTATTTTAAATACTAAAATATTTTAAAATTGTACTGTTTTTGCTGTACTTTGAATCAAATAAATGCAGGCTTGGTGAGCAGAAGAGACTGTGAGACATAAAAAATTTTACTGTTCAAAAACTTTTGACCGATAGTATACTGTTGTTGTTTTTTTGTTTGTTTTTTTCTTTTTTCCACATTTTGGTTGAACAATTGTGATTAAAAATGAGCTTCACAGACATTCTGTCATGTGAAATTATGTACGTTCTCATACATCTATATTAATTTTAGCCTAAAATAGTGAGGAAAAAAAACAGTCCCTGTAATATTTGTGGTGACATTGCATAAGCAGACATGTGTAATGATAGCTCATCATGCGCTGTGATTTATGGCTGTGTATTTTTTTTTACCATTGGGCTATTTTAGTCTTTGTCAGGATGTGATTGCAGTGGGTATTGATTGATTAACTTGTATCGCTAAGAGCCCACTGATTAGAGAGAGCGGACAGGATGGATGAATCTTTCTCTCTGTCTATTGAGAGCCAAGGCCTGCAGTGAACCTCTTCCAAGCCAATCAATGTGTATTTCACACTTAAACACTAATTAAGTCGTTAGAGGGCAGCAGTGTCAGTCCTGCTTGGGTGCTTGCACACACCACACACACACACACACACACATATATATTGCACTCCTCAAGGGAATGTGTGTGTGGAGGGGGGGCTTTAGGGCGATGTGCCAGCAAAAACCCCTCAGTTATCAAATATGCACACTCACACTCTCACACACACTGTGTTTTTAATAATGTGTGTAAAGTTGTGCTGTGCCATACATTGTAACATATGCAGGTTTAATAATCTGACTCATAATCACTCTAAGGACTGCTGCAGATCTGAGAAAACAGCGAGCGTAAACAACAACGGTAAACTAATCTTCACACGCTGTGCTGCTGAATAATTACACATTGAGCTGTGTCACATAGCTACAGATTAGACTGCAGACTCCATGCTTGAGAAATTAAATTTAGAGGATGCTGTTGCAATAGTACATTGATGGTGACACGTACTGTTAATTTTTAACACCCACAGCCATAAATCATAGCACATGATGAAATACTTTTACACATGTCTGCTCATGTAACTGGAACATCATTCAATGTAATACACAGGTTTTGATTTATAACGGCTGAAATGTGTATTGAAAAATAACTAGTCCATTTTTTTATGTTAGGATAAAATGTGTAAAAAAATTGATGTTTTTTGTTAGTGTGACTATTTCTTTGAAGTTTTTCATTATTTCTAATCACAGTACAGTTTTTTTTTTTTTTTTTTTTTTTTTTTTTTTTTTGCAGTTGTTCTTAAATAGTCCTGCTGTGAGACAAATTAATTTTTAAGGGTGAAAATTTTCAGGTAGGCTCTCAATTAGTATCAGGTCATAAAAACGGCATGAATCATTTTTTTTAAATGATGCTATGTCACACAGCAGGACGCCACTGTCTTAGTTTGCAGCTGATTTGTGGTTAAAAATGAATTAATTTAAAAAACATTTAATATAGACACACGAAAAGCTGCCGAAAGACTAGTGACAAGTTAACATAATGCATTAAATGTGGTGCAGTTTTTTAAAACTTAAGATTAATCTTAACTTTTAACAATATTTTAACCACCATTAAAAATCATCTAGCATTGTAGACGTGTGGTTTGTTTGGAAGCCTGTTTCCACCACTGAATAAAAAAATAAAACTAAAATAAAAGGGTAATTGCGACTTTATCTCACACTTCTGACTTTTTTTTTTTTTCAGAATTGTGAGTTTACGTCTCACAATTCTGACTTTTTTCAAAATCGTATAATATAAACTCACAGTTGCGAGTTATAAAGTCAGTATTGTGTGATATAAACTTGCAATTCTGAGAAGTCACAATTGTGAGAAAATACTTTTTTTTCTCAGATTTGTGAGTTTATATCTCGCAACTGTGACTATTTTTCTCAGATATGCAAATTTATATCTTGCAGTTGTGACTTTATTCTCAGAATTCCAAGTTTATGTCTCATGATTTTCACTTTTTTCCTCAGAATTGCAAATTTATATCTCGCAGTTGTGTTATTTTCTCAGAGCTTGCAGGTTTAAATCTCGCAATTGTGACTTTTTTTTCTTAGATTTGAGAGACTTTTTTCCTCAGAATTGCAAATTTGTGTCTCGAAATTGTGTGTTTAAGTTTAAATCTAGAAATTGCGACCTTTTTCCTCAGATTTGAGAGACTTTTTTCCTCAGAATTGCAAATTTGTGTCTCGAAATTGTGTGTTTAGGTTTAAATCTAGAAATTGCGACCTTTTTCCTCAGATTTGTGAGTCTATATTACACAATTGGGTCTTGTTTCTCACAACTGCAAGTTTATATCTCACAATCGTGACTTTTTTCAGAACTGTGAGTCCATATTTAGCAATTGTGACTTTATTCTCAGAATTGCAAATTTATATCTCGCAGTTGTGTTATTTTCTCAGAGTTTGCAGGTTTAAATCTCACATTTTTTACCTTTTTTCTCAGAATTGCAAGTTTATATTTAGCAGTTGTAACTTTATTCTCAGAATTTTGTTCATATCTCGCAGTTGTGACTTTTTTCTCAGATTTGAGAGTTTATTCTAGCAATTGCAACTTTTTCTCAGAATTGAGTTTATATCTTGCAATTCTGACTTTTTTTCTCAGATTTGTGAGCCTGTATTACACAATTGAGACTTGTTTGCATGATGTTATAACATGCAGTTGCGAGTTTATATCTCACAGTTCTGAAAGAAGTCTGAATTGTGAGATACAAATCTTGCATGTTATCTCACAATTCTGACTTTATTTCTCACAATTGTGTATATATTCCACTATTCTTACTTTATAACTCGCAATTGTAAGTTTATATCATGCAATTCTGAGAAAAAAGTCAGAATTGTGATATAAAACTTGCAATTGTGAGAAAAAAAAAGTCACAGTTGCCTTTTTTATCCAGTAATGGAAACTGGCTTTGCATATGCAAGCTTCACAATAAAAAAATATTTTCAGGTTTTGATATATGGAAACTTGTTTCTGCAACTGAACAAAAAAAAAAAAAAAAAAAAGGTAAATGTTACTTTTTTCCTTACAATTGCAAGTTTACATCTTGCAATTCTGAGTTTGTTTTTTTTAATATAAATTCTGAGAAACTTGCGAGAAAGTCACAATTGCTTTTTTTTTTCAGTGGCAGGAACAGGCTTTCTTGATGAAATGTATTTAATCTGTAATTAAACATTTCATAGTTTCACTATTGTGGTCTGTAGTTGATTGTTTAAAGAAAGGGCGTGCTCACCCGAGTAAGATACTAGTGTTGGCAGAACGCGTGATTAGTATTCAGTCTCTGTGATACTGCAGAGAACCTGTAAGATCCTCAGCGTAAAGGATTGTGGGGAAAACCTTTAGCTTTGCAGCATCCTCACAGTGCTGAAAATCCTGACAGGGCTGGAGAGAAAGAGAGAGAGAGACAATAGCACACATTACCCAGAATGCTGGAGTGCAAATCAGGTACAGGACAGAGGGAGCTTGAGTACCTGATTCAGAGCAGAATCTATTCTGCTCAAAGCGTCCAGATCCACAACCAACAATTCAAGAGAGAAGAGCAAAGCAGAAAGTCTTCAAGTGGGGGTGATGGCGTCAGTACGGGCAGAGGCCGGCAGAGATGCCCTCTGTGTCCCAGCATCTGATCGAAATTTAATAAGTGTATTAGGATTGGCAGCTACACTCTCCTGCTGCCCTGGACATTAGCATAAAGCTATTTATTAGTCTGATTTCCCTGGCTGAGAGCGACCCGGCTCTGACTCGCACAGGGAGCACGCGTTGCCATAGCAGCGGCAGAGCGGAGTGGCCAAGTGTTAGGAGAGGAACGTGCGAGAGAATCTCGACTAGTCATTTTGCCAGAGGACGACGAAAGTGGGGTGGAAGGGATTGAAACGAGAAGGCAGGGAGGATTAAATGAAAGTTTGATTCGGGGAAAAGGTCGGATCCAACTTAGTCCAGCTGTATCACCTCTGGGAGAGCTTCAGAGGAAGATGCCGTCCAATAGCTCACCTGTAAAGGCCTGGGATATTGTGTTCTAGAGTGATTCTGAGACACGTACAGCATACGCATTTAGATAGCACTTAAAATATTTCAAGAAGACTTGATGACATATTCAAACCTTTTTTAAAATACATGGATCTTGAGAAATCCATCCACAGTATGTGTCACTTTCTCTTTTCCTGTGTTGAATTTACTCACCCTCATGTCACTCTTTTCCATACAATGAAAGTGAATGGTTAGTGGACTTGTCAAGCTTCAGTAGAAAAAAAACTGAAGGTATAATAAAAGTGGTCTATATGACTTGCAATATATTTTGAAGTCTTTTAAAGCTAAAAAATATGTTTTGGTAGTTCTCAGGTTTAAATGTTTTGAATGATGTGAGGGTAAGTAAATAATGACAGAACTGATACACAATAAATAAATGCAAAACCAAAGAGTAAGCTAAAGTAGTACAGAAGTGTAATTTTATTATTATTTATATAATATTATAGTATTTTAAATATTTTACATTTTAATTTCACTAATTTTATGTGCTTTGCAATTTAATTCATTTTTAAAAATAATTCAACTTACCTTAAATTTTTAGACAATAATAATAATAATAATAATAATAATAATTTCCGTTAGTTGCCAAAGCAAAGTTTTAAAGTGTATATTATTTTCTTTACATTTTCTCTGACAATTTACGAATTTGTTCGCAAAATTTAGTTAAATAAAGTTTGCAATTTAATATGAAATGTGTGCACAAGGGAATTAATTTAGTAATCCATGGGAACAAATTAGTAAATCGTTTGCATTAATAAATCATGCGCATGATTTAGTAAAATGAGGGAATGAGTGAGTAAATTGTGTGCACAATTTATTAAAATGAGGGAATGAATTAGTAAATAGTGTGCACGATTTAGTAAACCGAGAGTGTGAATTTGTAAATTGTGCGCACAATTTAGTAAAATGAGGGAACAAATTAGTAAATTGTGCACACAATTTATTAAAATGAGTGAATGAATTAGTCAATCGTGTGCACGATTTAGTAAACCGAGAGAATGAGGGAACGAATTAGTAAACTGTGCATTCAATTTATTAAAATGAGGGAACAAATTAGTAAACTGTGCACATGGTTTATTAAACCGAGAGAAAGAATTAGCGAATCGTGCGCACAATTTAGTGAAATGAGGGAGCGAATTAGTAAATCATGCGCAGTAAAATGAGGAAACAAATGAGAAAATTGTGTGCACAATTTATTAAAATGAGGCAATGAATTAGTAAATAATGTGCACGATTTAGTAAATCAAGAGAATGTATTAGTAAATTGTGAACACGATTTAGTAAAATTAGGAAATGAATTACTAAATTATGCGCACAATTTAGTAAACCAAGAGAGCAAATAAGCAAATCATGTGCACGATTTAGTAAACCAAGAGAATGAATTTGTAAATTGTGCACACAATTTAGTGAAATGAGGGAGCAAATTAGTAAATCATGCGCATGATTTAGTAAAATGAGGGAATGAATTAGTAAATGGTGTGCGCGTTTTATTAAACCGAGAGAATGAATTAGTAAATTGTGCACACGATTTAGTAAAATTAGGAAATGAATTACTAAATTGTGCGCACAGTTGTATTTGTATAATGCGGAAAACAGAATGTTCTTATGATGTATGCATGTATGTATGCCCAATGAAAAACGTTCTTAAAACATTTTACAACTAGATGTTTCCCAGAACTATCAGAAATTTTTTCACTGTATTTAAGTTAGCAGAAATTTTAGGAAAATGAGCATTATAACATTGTTAGCACTGTTCAGACACATTGAAAAACATTTATTTCTAAGACTGTGTTTGTTCATGCTTGTTCATGGAGCAGAAGTATTGTGGGTTTCTGTGGTTCTGGGTATCGCAACAGGTTAGGATTTACTAATGAAGCATTGTTGCAGGTGACTAATCTCTCATTCTCATTCACCGCTTCATTGTCCTGTACCTTTGAGAGCCCACATTAGCCCCCTGCTGCGGCCAATTACAGTGCTAATACCGGACCTGAAGGTTTCAACCCCAGCAGGCCATTGAATAGAAGGTTTTCAGGTGTGTGTGTGATTGCAGAGGAGTGTGTCACCACTGATGACTGTGTGAACCAAAGTGCTTCTCCTCTCCTCTCCTTTTCCCATGTGTAGATAGAGGGATAAGATCTGGTCTGATTCCATCTCACACATCTGTAATGAGATTCGACGGCTCAAAGCTCATCATTATTCCACTCTTAAAGTGTATTAGGTGAACTCATTCTTTCTCGCTCTTCCTGCCTCTCTAGCTCTCTTTCTCTGTCCCACTCGCTTTCTTGGGGTCATTTTCAGTCACACTTAATTTAATGCGATTATCCTCCAGCGCAACTCAGCACAATCTCAAATGTGTATAATGAAGTGAGTCAAGAAACTATCAGCGAAATTTAATACAATGCTGGTTAATGCAGTACTTTTTCACTTTCAGGTAGGTTATGAACAATCCTGAAAGTTCTAGTGTCTAGTAGCTTCGCAATTTAATAGGTGAAAGTGTGGTCACATTTACCATGCTCTGCACAATCCTCGGTGAGGAATAAGGGTCTTGTCTAGCAAAACGATTGGTCGTTTTTGTTTTTGTTTTGTTTTTTAATAAAAATGTATACACTTTTAAAACACAAATGCTTGTCTTGCACTAGCTCTGTGATGCCTGTCTAATCACATTGTAAAGGTAACACGCGGTTAGTTTTTCACCTGTTTATTTTGATACAAACAGGTAGAGTACGATCTATAAAGCGGAAATCAATTTAGTAAACAGAGAATGAATTAAAGAATTGTGCGCACAGTTTATTAAAATGAGGAAACGAAGTAGTCAATCTTGCGCACAATAAGCGCGTGAAATATAGGAATGACTTAGTAAATTATGTGCACGATTTATTAAAATGAGGGAACAAATTTGTAGATTGTATGCACGATTTATTAAAATGAGGGAACGAATTAGTAAATTGTGTGTACGATTTATTAAAATGAGGGAACGAATTAGTAAATTATGTGCACGATTTATTAAAATGAGGGAACGAATTAGTAAATTGTGTGCACGATTTAGTGAAATGAGGGAACAAATTAGTAAATCGTGTGCACGATTTAGTAAACAGAGAATGAATTAGTGAACTGTGCGCACAATTAATTGAAATGAGGGAACAAATTAGTAAAGCGTGCCCACGATTTATTGAAATGAGGGAACGCACAATTTACTAATTCATTCCCTCATTTCACTAAATTGTGTGCACAGTTTACTAATTCATTCCCTCATTTTACTGAATTGTGCGCATGATTTACTAATTCATTCCCTCATTTCACTAAATCATGCGCACACATTTACTAATTCGTTCCCTTATTTTACTTAATTGTATGCATAATTTACTAATTCGTTCCTTCATTTTAACAAAACGTGCCCACGATTTATTAAAATAATGGAACAAATTAGTGAATTGTGTGCATGATTTGTTAAAATTAAGAAATTAGTAAATCGTGCACACGATTTATTCAAATGAGGGAACGAATTAGTAAATTGTGCACACAGTTTAGTAAACAGAAAGAATGAATTAGTGAATCATGCATAAAATTAAGTAAAATAAGGGAATGAATTAGTAATTTTCTAAGAACTCTATCTCATTTTCTCATCCAACTTCGTTGTTTTACGTTTTTTTTGCAAAGGGCGTTTCACTTTCTTTGCACGTTCGCTTTGTAAGCACTGGGTCGGTACTACTGCCTACTTCGCGCGTGACCTTTCCAATGTAATTACATAACTGAAGTTGAGCTAGTGCAAGATGAGCATTTGTGGTTAAAAAAGGTATACATTTTTATTCATTTCAGAAAAGGACAGATCGTTTCGCTAGATAAGACCTTTATTCCTCAGCTGGGATTGTGTAGAGCCCTTTGAAGCTGCACTGAAACTGCAAATTTGGACCTTCAACCCACTGATCACGACTGAAGTCCACTATATGGAGAAAAATCCTGGAATGTTTTCTTCAGAAACCTTATTTTCTTTTCAACTACACTCTTAAAAATAAAGGTGCTTCACAATGCCATAGAAGAACCTTTTCTGTCTAAATGGTTCCATAAAGAATCTGAAAAACCATTCTGTTTCACAAAAGGTTCTTTGTGGCGAAAGAAGGTTCTTCGGGTTATAAAAAGGTAAGAAATGGATGGTTCTTTGTGGAACCAAAAATGGTTCTTCTATGGCATCGCTGTGAACTACCTTTTAATGCACGTTTATTTTTAAGAGTGTAAAGAATGAAAGACATGAACATCCTGGATGACATGGGGGTGAGAAAATTATCAGGAAATTTTAATTCTTGAGAAAACCAATCCTTTAACTCCTGAATACATTTGAAAAAGATGTTTTCAAATGTAAGTTTTCTACAGTATATCACCTTTTTTTTTTTTTTTTTTTTTTTACAGTATGTCATGTTTTTGAGATTTTTAGATTCACAGATTGAATCTAAAGTGATTCAATGAGGTGCAAAATGAAATTGATGTATAGTGTGTAGTCAGGTACTTCGCAAAAGTAGCAAACTGTGATTGGATATTTAACCAGGCACTTAGCTACTTGATAACTGAATCTGCTCCATTAAATGGACTTCAATAAGCACAGCAGCTTATTCATTAACACTTCTGAAAAATGCAAAATGGTGTAATTGGGTTTTGTAGCTTTGTATAGCTTTAGCCTTAGCCACTTTGCCAAATGGTATATGGTATCGCTTCAATAAAAAATAGATTTGTCGACCTGACAGGACCTTTTATTTGTCACAAAAACAGGCCCTGAGGTGGACTAGCATTGCTCTTCAGTGGTGAGACCAGGTTTGAGGCTTAGTTCGGTTTTACAATGGTGAGATCACAGTGGCACAGTCGACTAGCTTCAGTGTGCCTAAGTAAACTTATAAAACTCTGGCTTCTACATCTAAGACACATCGACACTCAACCCAGTAGGACGTCTGCAGTGTTAAGCACACCCTGACAGGCGGTTTTTGAGCATAGGTTGCATTTGGATTCAGGCTGGCTGTGGGGAGCTGGCTTTTGAGACACTCTGTCTTTATAAAAGGTCAGCATCTATTGATTTGAGTGAATAACTCATGATGGCGAGATGAAACGGTGTGGGGGCAAGGAACAGATGCACAAGACTTTTGTTTCTTCTTTCAGTTGCTGAGGTCATGTGCTGTATGTTTGGTGTGACACATGACAGTTCAGTAAATGTCATATTGAGTTCTTCAGCGACTCATAATGAAGGTGCTGTTGTCATGATCTATTTGGGAACACAGTGGTCACCACTGGTAAAAGTGTTTGAGGAGCAGAAATAAATCTGAGATTATTGAGGAAAAACGTGGTCAAAATTATCTCGAGAACTCATTTGGTTGCAAGTGATTTCTTATCCACAAGATCTGTTTTTTCCTTTCTCAAAGCACCCTTGCAGTCATCTTCCTTTTGACCACAAGGGGGCAGTAGTGATGAAATGTTCACAATGATAACTACTGGACCCTTTTCTCAGACTGATGATGTGGAACAGTTAACACCATAAATCTAATCAAATGTAGTATTATTAGTATTAGTAGTAGTAGTAGTAGTAGTAGTAGTATTTATTTATGTTTAAAATTTGAAAACTGGGGTTTTTAATATTTGACATGTCTCTTTTTTGACTTCCATAATCAATCCCTCTTAATTTTAATTTTAAATTTTTTTCCACAATGGTGTATTTTTTTTTAACACGTCACATTACAATGTTTTCTGAATTTGTTTAAATTTCAGTAATATCAGTGCAAACTTTTTATACACTAAAAAATGCTGGGTTAAAAACAACCCAGCACTGGGTCAGATTTAGACAAACCTAGTGACTAGGTTGTTTTGACCCAGTGGTTAGGTTAAATTTTTAACCTAACCTTTTGGGTAGTTTTATTAACTACTGATTAAAAAAAAATTTTTTTTGGTGCCTAAACTGAACCCAAAATAGGTTGGAAATTAACATCTATTAATATGTTCAATAATAAGCTGAATAAATAATAATTAAATACACATTTTTAAAAATTGCATATTAATAAATGTTCACCTTTTGAGTGTTGCTGATGCCTCTAGTAATTATGTGTCTGATTTTTAATTTACAACCTATTTTCTGTTCATTTTAAGCCAGCCATATAGTCATTTTTAAGCAATAGTAGTTTAGTAGTAACATTTAACCCAACCGCTTGATAAAAACAACCCAGTCGCTGAGTTTGTCCATATTTATTGTATTTGACCCAGCATTTTTTAGAGTGTATCAAAACAGTAAAATAAATAAATAATAATAAAAAATCTTTTTTAGCCATTTTGTTTTTATTGCAAAAAAAAAAAAAATCTCACTGCTTTAAAATACATTAACAAAAATGAAAAGGAAAAAGAAACAAACAAACCCGATTAATATATGAGCGGAGCCTTTGCCATTTTGTGACATCACAACTCCCTCTCGAACCGCAGGGCTTTTTAAAACAAAGTTATGCCCACGTTTGGCATTTAAGCAGATGAAATTTAGTAGCACATTGTGCTGAGTTTCTGCTTTTAAATATAAATATTTACTTGATTGTATGAAACTGACATGCACACTGTAGGATAAGGTCAACTGGGCAATTAACATTTCATCATTTTAAATGTATTCAGGGATTGCAGTGGATTTCATGCATATTCCTTTTGTGTATAAAGTATGAGACAATCTGAGGAGACAGCTTTGGAAAAGCTGAGGAGACAGCTTTTGTGAAAGCTCCAAATCTCCATTCGCATTGGGGTTTAGAGTTAATATTAAACATTGAGACACTGTTTAATTCAACATATGATTTAGTCATGATTTAGCGTCAGCATTACAGATTCCCGGTAATATCATACTGTATATCCCACCGTGTGACAGACAGGTAGACCGCAGAGAGGGATTCTCAGGGGTGCTTCGATAAATTCACTGTTATAATTACATGAGGGGTCTCACAGCAACTTCTAAATGTTATTCTTTAAAAAGGTTTAAAAAGCTACGGTCCTGCTCCCCTACGTGCGAAAGCATTTACCACTCAAATTACAGAAAAACGCGAGAGATAGTGACTCGCTTCTCTCTCAGAGAGATTCACCCACCACACCGTCGCTTTGCATTTAAAAGACCCAAAACTATACCTCAGCACATGAAAGAAAATGTCAGGGTCGGAGTTCGCCTCAGATAGCCGCGCATCAAAGCAGCCGGTGGCTGCGTGACATTTCGGGGAGCTCGTTGCCCGGTCCCGCTGTGGCGGGTAGACAGACGGAGTCGGGCCAGGGGAGCAGGTATTAACCCCCAGACAGCCTGGTGCACTTCGACCCAGTGGGAGATTGAGTCTGGATAGCGCTGGTCGATGAGAAGGCTTGCAGGCTATTAAAATACAGCACACAGAGGTGGGACGCTGAGCTTTTGTTTCTGCCATTGTTGTTTTTGTTCAATATACGGTTCTTAGAAATGCCAGACTTTAACCTTATTAGAGTTACAAAGCTAGAGAACGTCTGTGAAGAATTGATTATGAAAGGATGGCGCTCTCTTGTGGCCAAGTGATAAAAATATCTGTGGGTGAAGAGTTGGGTGTTTGTAGTCGTACCACAAGATGGACACATGAGGGCGCAGGGCCTCTCAAACTAGAAATTATAAGCCTAAGGAAAGTCATTCTTTAAAATGTTAAATGGTTAAATTAAAAATTAAGTTACAAATACAATGAAGTAATGGACTGTTCTGAGTAGGCCTGTAATTATTAAAACACACTAAATAAATGGCATATACACTAGTTAATGACAAATGACAACATTTTGCCCTTAAACAAAGTGCTGTTAATTTTATTGCTGCTCATACAAAATATCCGTGCGCAAGATATTCCTCTTTATGCAGACAGATGCTCAGAGGAATTCCCTAGAGATTAATTAATTTCACATTCAGCCTTCATTATGTAGGCTGCTTCCAACACAATGCCCTGAAGAATCATTGAAGGGGGGAAAAAAGCAGTTTGCCAACATGGCCATCAGATGGCAACATATTCACACGGCTAGAAGTGTGTCTGGGGTGTCATGCCAATTTCTTTATTCCATTATTCTCTTCCTTTGTGGAAGTTTAACCCATTCAGACCCACTATCTATTTCAGTGAATCAGCTATTGTGTCATTTGCTTTCAACAAATAAGCGAATGATTATTTATATATATATGCGTATTGTGTGTGTGTGTGTGTGTGTGCGTGTGTGTTTGTGTGTATAATTCATACATTATTTCCGTTGTATTTAGTATAGTAAGTGTGTATATATATATATATATACACTACCGTTCAAAAGTTTGGGGTCAGTACATTTTTATTGTTTCTTTTTTTTTTTAAAGAAATTAATACTTTTATTCACCAAGGATGTATTAAGTTAATAATTAAAAGTTTATTAAAAGTTAATAATAAATCATTTACATTGTTATAAAATATTTATATTTTGAATAAACACTGTACTTTTTAAACTTGTTATTCATGAAAGAATCCTGAAAAAAAAAAATCACAGGTTCCAAAAAATATTTGGCAGCACAACAGTTGATATTATCCAACATTGATCATTCTAATAATAAATCCGCATATTAGAATGATTTCTGAAGGATCATGTGACACTTGAGTAAAACTGGAGTAACAGCTGATAAAAATTCAGCTTTTCATCACAGGAATAAATTCTATTTTAAAATAAAAAACATTATTTTATATTGTAAAAACATTTTGCAATATTACTGTTTTTTTTCTATATTTTTAATCAAATAAATAAGAAGCATAAGAGACTTCTTTAAAGACTATTACAAGTCTTACTGACCCCAAACTTTTGAACGGTAGTGTATATGTATATATATGAATCAATTACTTTTCCTACATAATTTCTATCACAAAAATATGGTCAAATATCTATTTAGGAGTCTTAGACCTTTCCAACGATAGTTTGTCATGATTAGATTAGGATTTATTTGTTTTATGGTGAAGGGTTAAGACTGGTTTTGTGGTCCAGGTTCACAAATGTTAAACCCAAAAAAAAACCATTACTCTAGTAATGTATAAGAGACTGGATTCTGCATTACTCAAGTCAAGTGTGTTTAATGCAGTTGACCAGTAGAGTGCAGCACAACTTTGTCTGTGTTTGTAATAGTAAGCCATAATTAGGAACAGCTTCCCAAATGGTTTATCCTTTAATCAATATACTATAAACATATATAATGATTCTTAAAAACATTTATTGCTTTTTATCTGTTAATTGCATGGAAATTATTACAAGCCTGTACTTGCATACTAATCCATACATTAGTTCATAATGTGTGAATTGCATACATTATTGTACATTATTTGATAAGTGATTTCTTTGTGTTTACTATGCTAAGTGGCTGAGTCACGACCACTGTTGTGTTTATAATGAGCGATTGTTTTATTTACCAGATTGTTACTCATCAAAGATTAGCAATTGAGATGAATCATCATTTCCATGTTCATCCAGTTTACTCGAATCTATATTTAGAGACCAATTTGGGCTTTGATGCTCGACTTAGCTTGCCAAACAACTCGATGCTTAGTCATAAAGAGGGTTGTGTGCACAGAAAAGACGTTTAAACAATCTTTAAGATTATTAATCTCTTCATAAGATCATACAGAGATTTTAACCCCACAGCATAAAGTCCTGTTGCCTCCAGTATATTTATTGCACAGTATGTCTGAAAGAACTCCAGTTCTTTTCACCGAGACTGAATAGTCCTTTTTAAGAGGAACAGAGTGCTTAGAGTTTGATTTTTGTCCTTGGGTTTACCACAAAGCCTGTCGTAATAAAATGTCTTATAATGGACGCTAACTTGAACTCAGACCGACCCTGAGTCTCACATTTTATTTTGTTAAATAATTGACTAAACAAAAACGCTGTCATGAAGGAACAGACGGTGCACACTGAACCAAGAAGATGCCAGTCACTCTGCTATTATAAATTCTGATGGATGTGATTTTTGGGGTTTTGTTCCTCTAAGGAGGCGGATCTGTGGATGTGTGTGTTGATTGACAGGTGAGGGGGGCGGGTTCTTGCTTGATCCCCAGTGACAGCCCCGCCCAGGGTTGCCAGGTTTTAACTATAAAACCCGCCCAATTGCTATTCAAATCTAGCCCAAACTAGCCCAATCGCATTTCAAATGGGGTCCTCCGTTAAAAATCAAGTTCTGGGGGGAAAAATAAATTTTTTTTGTTGGGGTTCCCCTGGCAAAATTCACATTCCAGTGGCTAAATATCACGGTATTGGGTTCACTTCAACCCGCAGCAACAGTGTTAAAGCCGCCCAATTGCAACACTGGCCCTGCCCTCTTTTCTGGAGATCCACCTATGGTTTCTAACAACATTATCTTTGATAAAAGTGCATTTTTTTTTGAAGTTTTAAATAAAGATTATTGAAGTACGTTTACAGAAAAATAGTTTTTCTACCTACATTTTTTACATTTCTACTTCTACAAAAATGATAATTATGAAATTTACTAGCAATTTCTGAGTGAAAATTGTTTCTACAACACATTTTGTTTTGAAATTTGGTGTAGATTGATTTATGTTGACACAATTTTCACACAGAAATCTCACATGTGCATTAAAATAGAAAAAATTAAATGGTACTTTCTTGTAATATGAGAGACTGGACTAGGGCTGCAATGTTTTCTCGATTCTATTCGAGTACTCGATTTTTAAAAATCGTCGATTGCATTTTGCCCATGTCCAGTAATCGGCAAAATTCCGGAAGTGGCACATTCCACGTTAAACCCATTTAAAAAGCACAATAAAGCATAATGCTATTAAGAATACACAAATGCTACGATTCAATTAAATAAATATATATGCGATGCAGGTTTAATATGCGCTTTAATTATTTACATGCCTGTAAGTTACGTACATGCATCTCAGAGCAGCTTAGTTCACAGTAAATGCTGCTACTTTATTATAACGTTCATCTGGAAACGCATCGTGTGCCACTTCATCAGATTTGTAAGGTTAATGATTTATAAACCTACACAAACACAGGAGAATACATACTTATCTTTATCAATATGCTAAGTGTGTTCATCGTGATTTCAAAATGAACGTTTATATTTTGATGTCCACATATTCAAGAAATTACAGTGGCTGACTTTTCTATCATAAAGAAATGGCCAAATAATAAAGATTACTTAGACATTTTAATTAAATGTTGTTGAGTCAATATTAAACAGATTAAATTGCGTAGTGAAGTGTATAAACAATCGTCAGGCTGTTGGCGCCCTCTGCATTTGATATAAAGCGTAATGTACATTAGCTCTATTGTTTATAATACATATAATACATGTATTTTAACAGTTTTGTTCAATAAAATCATATGATTACTTGCTTTTGACACTTTATTTGAACTGATTATTATTGCCTCGTTGCTATTATATATGTTATATTATATAAGTCATTTTAAAGGCTATTGTTCACTTAGGTCTATTCATTATAATTATCTGATTACTCCATTAATCGTCAGAATTATCGACAAATTACTCGGTTACCAAAATAATCGTTAGTGACAGCCCTAGACTGGACCACAAAACCGGTCTTAAGTAGCATGTATATATATTTAGCGCTAGCTGAAAATGCATGAATTTTCTTTTATGCCAAAAATCATTAGGATATTTGCTTATTTATTCAGCTTTCAGATGATGTATGAATCTAAATTTCCAAAAACTGACCCTTATGACTGGTTTTGTGGTCCAGGGTCACATATGTGCTCCAATAACCTTTTATTACAACTTACAACAAAAATATTAGACACAAAAACAGACATATGCACATTCAACCCCTCCTATTTCTGTCAACAGCCACCACGGCAGCAAAACTTGATTGATCGGTGCTCTTGTGCATATTTAAACGTGTCGTTTTAAGCATATGTATGTGTTTGTTGTCGCAGTTCACTCATGCATATGATTGCAGAGTTCTGCATGAGACAAACTCATGTTGTTTTGTGTTTGCACAGTCTGTAAATGCATGTCTGCATCTTATTCTCATGTCAAGCCGCCTGTCTTTGACCGCTGACCTGTCTGTCTTGGGCTGTAATAGGAGAGCGAGTCTCAGATGTGAATTTCAGGCATATGTGAGAGGCGCTTGAGGGAATACAAACCATCATCGCCATCCACACGCAAACCGACCTCAGCCACATTACACAGGAAAAGCAGTCTAGACGCAGAAAAGTGATATGGCAAATGGGAATAATATGCAGGGGATGAATTAATATATGACCTTCCTTGTATTCATAAAGCTAAATGTACTGCATAATGGAGACGCAAGCGCTGATGTCGAGCATAAATCATGTGATGATCTTTCTATATTCCTCTAGTCTTCGCAGTATGGATTTATATGGAATTCATTAGCATTTCATTGTCGGTTTGTTTCTATCGCTATTTATCTTTAATGTAGCTCTATTTGTAATGAGTCTCCAATTTTCTAAATGCAGCATTATTGTGGTGTTTCTTTTCCTTTTCCCTCATTGGATCTTATTGATTTTTCTCCCACCACTATTGATCTTGAGATCAGCTTTCCCCTGTGCAGCTGAGTATATATGTGTGTGTGTTTGTGTGAGATGGAGAAAGAGGGAAGGGTCTATAGATTTTGAGATGCATAGGTCTTAGCATTTCTGCTTTTACCTATGTTAGCATTTGTTAACACATATCGGAATATTGATTATTACTGTTATTATTATTACAAATAATAACTCTTCAGTGATTTTATTAGTAATTAGATTCTTAAAGAGACACTCTCACTTGTGTACTCACCCTCATGTCATTCAAATCCAGTATGACTTTCTTTATTCTGCAAGAATGTTGATATACCAAATGGTTTCATTTCCCAGTGACTTCCATTGTACGAATAACATTTAAAGGGATAGTTCACACAAAAATGAAAATTCTGTCAGTAATTACTCACCCTCATGTCATTCCAAACCTGTAAGACCTTCGTTTGTCTTCATTTTACTCTCGCGTACTAAACCATGTTGAAAATTGGCACAGAAGAGAATAAATTGTTGAATAAAGCCATTGTTTTTGTTTTCTTTATGCAAGTATTCTCTTAGTATTTGCTTTATAAAATTCAGGTTGAACAACTGATGTCACATGGACTATTTTAACAATGTCTTTACTACCTTGTTGGGACTTGAACGTGTCAGTTATGTTGCTGTCTGTGCACGCTCTCAAATTTCATAAAAAATATCTTAATTCGTGTTCTGAAGATGAACGAAGGTCTTACGGGTTTGGAACGACATGACGGTGAGTCATGTCGTTATGTTGTGACAGATTTTTCATTTTTGGGTGAACTATCCCTTTAACTGAAGTCAGTGGGAACTGCTGAAAAGCAGACAGGGAAAACGTAAATTGATTTCACAGTCTATGTTACACTTTGAATTTTACATTAATTTTTTTTTTATATTTAGTCAGAATTCAGAGCTGAATGACAGTCAATAAAGAAAAATATTTGTAGATTTGTAGTTACGACATGTACTAGCACTAACTGCGCTATGCTAACTAGCTAAACTGTTACACCTTGGCACTAGCTGAGCTGTTTTTAGTTGCCAATACCATTGTAGATTGACTCTTTACATTCAGTGATTATTCATTTATTGAACTGAATGAATTATTAAATGATTTAATTTTGACATTATGTGTTCTCTCATCCATCTAAAGTGATTTTAGTTATGAATATCGTGCACTTAATAATACACTTATTAATACAAACATACAAAGAACTTTTGACCATTACAGTCAGAACAGTACAGACATGCAGTACTCAATTATTAATAATTAATTTATTTACTTAAATAATACAATTATTAATAAAGTAATTCACATATTTTTAGTCATATTTAATCAGTTTATTTTACTTAATGTAATTATTAAATATAATTAAAATAATTGAAAAATAAATAATTAAAAACTCTCTTTGTAAATTTGATAATTACTTTGTCTGTCCACCTTTTTCTTTCTGTAAGAGTGGGCGCAGTCATTTGCAAAGAGTCTGGCTTCCGGTCTCATCCACATCCAGCTGTTCTTAGCTGTACAAAACAGCTCGTTTTAATGCTTGATATTGCAAATTGATGTGTCTTACCATGTTATTTTAATGTATTATCTTAATTATGAACACACTGGTTTGTAGTGCAAACAGTTTATTGTTTACTGCATGTTGTTATTCTTCTCATTATTTCCCTGCACTGTTAAAAACAAAAAACACAATTTGTTGAGTCAGCTTAAAGTAATTTGTTACCCTGCTGCCTTAAAATTTTAAGTTGAATCAACTCAAATATCTAGGTTGTTACTTAGTATAACTTAACATTTCAAGTTGAATAAACTTTTTTTAAAATTTTAAAGCAGACAGGTAACAAATTCTTTTAAGTTGACTTAACAAGTAGTTTTTTTTTTACAGTGTATAGCGGCTAATGAAACGTAAGTCTCACCCATAGGCTTACTTCCGCGTTAAAGAACAAGGTGGATAAATGAATAGCATTTGGCTGGTCATGTGATCTCTAAATGGCTGCCTCCATGTAAAATACAACAGCTTTTATTAAGCCACTGATATGACTAGATTGTTCATGTGTCAGGTGAGCGTGCATCATTTTAAACATCATTTCTCAGAAGTACTTACAGGTAAAAAATATTTTAATGAAGGGAAAAAAATGTCTGAGTGCACCTAATTGAAATGATTGCCAGCAATTTCAAAGAGATTTCAAACCCATTCAGGCATACTCTCCTGTTCTGTCTAACCTTTTTCCTGTTCCTGGCTTCTTCTTTTAGTACCCAGAGCCTTGTTTTGTGAGCTCTATTCAGTAAATGCCTGTCATTTGTAGCACACACAATTTCTTCACTGGTACATAACGGTGCATGCAATCAAATGCACACGTGCACACACTCTTTCTCTCTCCTTGTAGCTCAGATGTGGTCATGCAGTCTAAAGGTATTAAATTATTCCAGCCTAGCATTCGAATGGAACTGCATGGGGAGATGACAGCACGATACACACATTTAAAAAGCTGAAATGCGTTTTGGCAAAACGGCGAGAGATGATGACAGTGCTCTGAATAGCTACCAATGGTTTTTGTGTGTAAAATATCTCAAGATTTGTTATATTCCGATTAAGCCCTCCTCTTTTTTTACAGTTGGAATAAAACTAACTCAACTTCAAGAAGTCTGAGCTTCAGCCAGGTTTGTTTAACACTGTGAATGGCTGGCGTTCTCTAGCCAAACTGATGTTTTTCCTGCTCAGAGCTCATGGTCTTTTAACAGCTTTAGAGAGTTGTTGGGCAGAGGCTTAAAGACTTTTTGCCCTCTGTAATGCACCACTGAGCACAACCCAGAAGATCCATTCTGCAGTCTTGCTCATTTCAGCATCTGTTGCCATCACGTGCACTTCCAAGACCGATCAATGCTTGGCCGATACAGTCTGATATATAGTGCCACTCACATGTATGTGTTCTTGTTTGACTATGTGAGAGTGATACAGTATGTGTGACTGACTGATATAGGCTAGACTGAGCACTGTTATGTTATTGTCTATAATATTGCACTGTGTAGATCAGGTCATTTCTTCTTGTTTTTTTGGCCATTTTAGAATGGTTAGACAATTAGAGTGTAGACTGTACAGAAATGTAGTCATGCAATGTTGATGTTAACATTAACAATGTGAGAACAAAGTATAACAATAATAATTTTGCACGATATGACGTAATCTAACTTTGTGATCGTTAGATACAGTGGTGTCAAATGATTCATTGTGATTAATCACATCCAAAATAAAAGTTTTTGTTCACATAATGTGTGTGTGTACTGTGTATATTTATTATGTATATATAAATACAAACACATGCATGTATATATTTAAGAAAAATATGTAATGTTTATATATTAAATATATTTATATATAATATAAATTATATGAATATAAATATATACATGTAAATATTTTCAAAATATATACTGTATGTGTGTGTCTTAATATATACATAATAAATATACACAGTACACACACATATATTATGTGAACAAAAACGTTTATTTTGGATGCGATTAATCATTTGACGCCACTAGTTTAGATTTATTCACCATTGGTAGCGCGATTTATTGTATATAACTTTTTTTTTTCAGTTGGTCAGAACAAAAACATGTTACTTGTTCAGATGACATTTTCCAGTGAGACTTCTTATTTTGGACATACTTCCAAAATGTAGTAGCATATCTGTAATTCCAAAGTGAATATCCACACTGGTGCGTTGACTGACGGCCACACATACACCTCAAAACATTAGATTTATCCATGCTGAGGAGCCGTGCTGATGCACAACCCAGGAAAAGAAAATAATTACAATTGCAGTTGCAGGTTTCAAACTGAGATGGTGGTGACTGCAGGTTTAATCTATGTATAACTTGTGAACACTGCATCAAAGCCAGAATACGGTAGAGTGACCATACGTCCTCTTGTCCCCGGACATGTCCTCTTTTTGGACATGCGTCCGGCCGGGATTTCTACATTTCCCAAAATGTCTGGGATTCAGCTTTTGCTTTCTACGGTCGCCATTCATTATGTACGTTTTTGTATTAAAGCTTTGCACAGGACTGTTTTCTTAATCCTGCTACCGCAAACATTGTAATATTGAATATAATTTTCACGCATCAGGGAGTTGCTATCAGTATGTATTTAAATCACTTTGGATGCTTGTGTTGGATGTAGGGTTGCCAAATCCATATTTTTTCCCATGATTTTAAACTGTTGTGGCAGGTTGAGTTTATACATTACATTTGACTGAAATGCTTGTATTGAAACATTTTGCATTCTACCTATGACAAAACTGTGGTAGATGCAAGTTTTGTGAAGGATGACCACTGTGGTAAGAATCCTTTTAGCTGTGTTTATGATCAGTCTGCATAACGGTGACTGTTAAATATGTAGTTTAGGTATGGAAATGACCCCAATTGTCCTCTTCTTTTGAAAACTAAAATATGGTCACCCTATTATACAGCTGAGGTCAAAAGTTTACATCCGCTTTTCAGAATCATTAAAATGTTAATTATTTTGCCAAAAGAAGAAGGATCATACAAAATGCATGTTATTGTTTATTTAGTACTGACCTGAATAAGATATTTTACATAAATGATGTTTACATAGTCCACAAGAGAAAATAATTAATTTATAAAAATGGCCTGGTTCAAAAGTTTACATCCCTTTGATTCTTAATACTGTGTTGTTACCTGAATGATCCACAGCTGTGTTTTTTTGTTTAGTGATAGTTGTTCATGAGTCCCTTGTTTGCCCTGAACAGTTCAACCACCTGCTGTTCTTCAGGTCCCACAAGTTTTTCAGCATTTTTGTGTATTTGAACCCTTTCCAACAATGACTGTATGATTCTGAGATCCATCTTTACACACTTAGGACAACTAAGGAACTCATATGCAACTATTACATAGGGTTTAAACACTCACTGATACTCCAGAAGGAAACACGATGCATTAAGAGCCAGGGGGTGAAAACGTTTGAAATTTAAAGATCAGGGTCAATGTAACTTATTTTGTCTTCTGGGAAACGTAACTATCTTCTGCAGCCTCTGAAGGGCAGTACTAAATGAAAAAATAAGAAAAATAAAAAAATTCAAAAGTTTTTCAAAAGTAGCTCTTTAATGCATGGTTTGTTTAAAAAATATAAAATATATATATAATGTCTTTTTGTTGTTTCTACATAAATTTGAAGATTGAATCCGAAATTATTGTAATATAAAAGTACATTTGAAAACGTTAATGTTAGGATTGAATTTTAGAAAAAAATGTTATTAATTAGTTAATTTTTAATGGACTGACGGCACTGGTTTTATTTATTTTTATTAATTTTAAATAATTTTGTTTATTTGTCATTATGTAAACAAACATTCAGACTTTTGTGCTTCTATATTTCCATAGAAAAGAAAGTACTAAACAAAGTAATCTCATCTAGTCTCAAGCTTATATTTTATTGGCCTACGCTTAGTTTCCGTTCTTCTCATGCTTCGCTGCTTCCAGTGTAGACACAGTGTAAGATATGAGCTTCAGGTCACGTGTAGAGTCTGCAATGAACTGCTGAAATTACATTACGTTCTTTGCAGCGTTTGCATATGTATGAATGCATGTGCGTGTGTGCGTTAGTGTGGCGGTGTATTCACTCACAGGCCACTGAAAAGCCCCTAATGCAATTTCACACTGAATCTGGCTAATGTAATTAGCAGCTCTCAGTTTTTCCTAATGAATGTAATCACCCAAATGGACAAACGGATTAAACTCTTAACTTCGCCATTCACAGCCATGAGAACAAGATGCCATTATGCCAACTGCATTGGAGTTTGTGTGAAAAGATTAGAACGGAATTCCTACAAATTAATGCATTCCTCAGCAAACCGACGTGGACATTCTGCAACCGAGATACGATACGTAGCTTGTTATCCGTGTGGGGGATTTCACTCTGAGCAGATACCCGATGGTGTTTCCTGGCTCTCGTTCAGGCTTAATGTGTTTGACAGGTGTTGCGCTGAACTGAGAGCAGGAAACAGGAAGGACAGTCCTGTTCTGGGTGATTGCTGGCTTTCAGGCTTCATTTTCAGCACCTGCGGAGCAGATCTCAGATCAGTCTCTGGGGCATTCGTTTTTAACGCAACTCCCATCCTACAGGAAGCTTGAGCCAAATTTGTAATCATCCTCAAAACAGACCGAACGCGACAGGATGTTTCAACCAAGCTCCTTAGAAGGAGAAGAGATAGTTGTGACATCCTGTAGTGGTTTGTTTGTGTTTACGTGAGCAGTGTAGAAGATAAATGACATCATATCCTGCTTACAGGTCTCTCTTGCTCGGTTCTTTCTTGGCTCTCGGATACTATCTCCAGAATCTCCCATGTGGAGCGCCGGCCTGTGATGAATCCACAAGTCCGGGGAAATGAAAGTGTTTCTTGGTCATTTCAAAAATGGAATGAGGTCCTTGAGAGGTATTAAATTCTGTAATATATTGTCTCCCCCGCTCTAGAGGGGTGTATGGGAACTCTGAAATAAATCAATACAGAAAACAGAAAGCACGGGGGTCGCTGAAATATTAAACAAGCGCTTTAAAACAGGCCGAAGCCTATTTGGAAAAGAATCCATTAGGGTTACTCTCCGCAGTTGTCTGCGAAATTGAATTCGGGTAGCGAGTGGTTTGAGGACTCATTTGCGATGAAATTGAGAAGCGGTTTAATCAATAAGACATACTGTATGTGGAATGCGAAACATAAACAGGGCTGGAGGAAAAAAACGCGGTGTGAGATTGAGGGATAAGCGCGACGATGATTGCTAACTCCCTTTCCTCACACCCACGCGTGCCATAAATTCCTGAAGAACGCCTCCGAATTGCCTTCCCACCGTCGAAAGTGTGAGTTTGAGAAATGCCATGTTCGAAATTCCTTAATTTAGGGAGGCATTATGAGGGAATTGCCCCTGAGGCTAGCGCAATGCTAATCTCGAGGCTAACCTCAGGTCTCTTTTCCCAAGAGCCTAGCTCGGGCCGTCATACATTTCCAACTCACACAGCGTTCCTGGATCAGTTTGCTTCAGATTGAATTCTATTCATAGTCACATTAAGTCTCCGAGGACGGCCAGAAGGATTTACGCAACGCCGCTTGTGAATTACCTGTCCTCTTATTCGACATAGTACCCACGTATTTGAGCTTTCTCGTAATTTTAGTTTAACAATGGCTAGAATTGATTTATTTTTCCACAACGGTCGCTCAGCATATTCCAGTGCGGGTTTAAGCTTCCATTCTGGAATCTTCTGAATCGTAGCCTTTGGAAATGAGAGGTAGAGTGCTAGTGAAGCAGAATGTTGGAGAGAAAGAGAGAAACCTGCTGTTCAAGCACTTTGAAAAGAGCATGAAATACAAAAGAGAGGGAGAGTCACATCACACCACCGGAGATCCTGCGTTTTCCAAAGTGTTGCAGACATCCATATCAAGCGGATCCACGTCACTTTCAGCGAACGCCTCAGGTAGAAATCGATCTCCTCTGAGGGTGAACTTTGCTCTGGAATGTTCCTGTGGTTTGGATGCGGCAGACAAAGAGAGAGGGAGAGAGACGAAGGGGAGGTGAAAAAGAAAGAAGAAACTCTCTCTGGTGCTTTAAGACCACTGGCAAGTTGAAGACCTCCAACTTTCTTGATTGCTAGAACTTCATGCAATGCCTGTGGCTTTTTCTGGACCCCTGTTGTGGGTCTATGCATCTTTTCGACTCCCTCTTTCTTTTCCCACTGGTTTAGTTTGTACTAGTACTGGCTGTAGCCTTAGTCTAAGATCAATTCTGAGCCCAAAATGCACAGCAGTGTCTCTTGCGCTCCTCTGGAGATCATTGTGTATCAGATTGCTGTGGGATATGCCAGTGCTGACCTCTGACCATTTAAAGTCAATGTGAATTACCACAATCTATTTTACCTACATATTGGGACATATTTGTGACTGAAACTGAATACTGAATGAGAACAAACGCCGGGTTGGACTTGATTTTATCCATCGGGAATATATGGAATTCTTTTAGTTCAATTCAGTTCTTTGAATTGTTGATTCATACAGTCATACAAGTTGAGACAAATTACTAAATTGCATTAAAAAATTACTAAAATTACAAATTACTAAAATGCAGCAAAGACCGTGACAAGTTATTTAATTTTTTTATAATATATTTTTTATAAAAAAATTAAATTAAATTTTTTTTATAAGTTTGATTTGTGAACCCCGAATCAATTGAATTTCTTGGATTCTTGTTGCTTTTTAAAATTCAAGAAAAGATATTTCATCATTTTGTGCCTGATATTGTTTTGATAAATTCTTTGAATGATTGCTGAATAATATCTTTGTGGGTTGTGTAATGAGCGAAGCCGAACGTAGCGGTTCATCTCAATTACCAACCGCTTTCTCTCAATGGCAGAGCAAAGCGATTCATCAGCTTGTTTTATGTGGGCTAATTGCTCAAGCAGTGATTGATAATAGAGATTGATTCTGGACATTTCCACATCACTACTTCATTTTCGTAGTGAAATCAGCTTTCTTTTCCTTTCCTAAACCAAATCAATCAGCTTTCTCGCTCACGCTCTCTCTCCCGTGCACACTTTTGCTGTTTCCCCCCTCACGCTGGGACCCAGCAGGCCTGTTTGACTCAGCTCAGATCTTCTGCATTAATTAAGATGCAGAATGTCACCAGGCGCTGCAAGGTCACCTCTGTCTTTCAGAAGGACCCTTACAGGGCTATAATAGGCTGGCCACCTCTATATATTTGTCCATCTATCTACACTGTAAAAATTGTTTTTTCTTTGATGTTTCTTTGTATGTAAAGACAAAATCTATTTATTAATCAAATAAATAAATGAGCTGCATTTATTAAATAAAAACAAAAAATAAATAAATATATAAAAATATAAAAAATCTTACCAATATATATGACTGATCCACGGTTTGGGATGAGTGAATGTCTTTTTTCTGCTCACCAAAGATGGATTTATTTAATAAAAAAATAAATAATAATAAAAATATTAATTATTTAAAAAAAGTAAAAAAAATAAAATAAAAATTTTACGACCGATCAAAAGTTTGGGATCAACAAGATTTTTTTAATGTTTTTGAATATCTTTTCTGCTCACCGAAGCTGCATTTAAATAAATAAATAAATAAATAATTCAAAAAATAAATAAATACATAAATATTAAAAAACTGATTTAAAGTTTGGGTAACTGATTTAAAGTTTTTGAATGTCTCTTCTGCTCACCAAAGATGCATTTATTTAATAAATACATAAATAACTAAATAAATAAATAAAAATCCTACCAATACATATACACTACCGTTCAAAAGTTTGGGGTCAGTAAGACTTGTAATAGTCTTTAAAGAAGTCTCTTATGCTCATAAAGGCTGCATTTATTTGATTAAAAATATAGAAAAAAAAAACAGTAATATTGCAAAATGTTTTTACAATATAAAATAATGTTTTTTTATTTTAACATACTTTAAAATAGAATTTATTCCTGTGATGAAAAGCTGAATTTTTATCAGCTGTTACTCCATTCTTAAGTGTCACATGATCCTTCAGAAATCATTCTAATATGCGGATTTATTATTAGAATGATCCATGTTGGATAATATCATTTTTTTTTTTTTTTCAGGATTCTTTCATGAATAACAAGTTTAAAAAGTACAGTGTTTATTCAAAATATAAATATTTTATAACAATGTAAATTATTTATTATTAACTTTTAATAAACTTTTAATTATTAACTTAATACATCCTTGGTGAATAAAAGTATAAATTTCTTAAAAAAACAAAAAAAAACAAAAAGAAATAATAAAAATGTACTGACCCCAAACTTTTAAACGGTAGTGTATATATATGTCTGATCCAAAGTTTCTATCTATCTATCTATCTGTCTGTCGTTCTATCTGTCTATCTATCTGTCTATCATCTATCTGTCTATCTATCTATCTATCTGTTTGTCTATCTATCTGTCTATCTATCGTTCTGTCATAACTAAAATAAAAAATCAAATAATAAAAAAAATTAATTAATCAAAAAAAAAATAAATAAAAAAATCTTATATATATATATATATATATGACCAATCAAAAGTTTGGTATCTGTACGATTTTTTTCATGTTTTTCAATGTCTCATCTGCTCACCAAAGCTGCATTTTGATTTAAAAGAAAAAAAAAAAATCTTACCAAGATCTTTTGAAGTTTTTAAATGTCTCTTCTGATCTTCTAATATAAATAAATATTTACTTGATAATATTTCACAATTTTAACTTTTTTTGTATGTGTGGTTTGTATGTATTTATAGCTGTATATAGATAGATAGCTCTATGTATCTGGTTATGCTTGTGTGCCCAAGCAATGTGAATGCGGACATTTCTGTCCCCTATGGACTAGAGAGAGCATGTCTGCCTCTGTAAGAGTGTGTGTGTGTGTGTGTGTTTGTATGCGATGAAGACCGCAGGGAACTGTGTGGTCAAGCTGCGAGAAACCTCTCTGCATGCTTATCATCTGTTGCTTATCTCTCTGCATGCTACTGAATGGCTCTGACCTACAGGTGAGCCATACAGGCACCTCACGCTGGGCTCATAAATTACAGAGGCCTTGAGAGACTGCTGCAAACACAGAGCGAGAGAGAGAAAGATGGAGGTGGGGAGGAGAGGTGTGAGGGTTAAAGTCTTTGTACCTGCAGCTTCTGGAGCGCAGAGGGGGCGGTCATTTCTCTCCCTTCCTCGGTTGACAGCTAATCAGCATCCGCAAATTAGGATGTATCCTCTCCGCTCCTGCACGGCTGCTATATTATTATTAGCGAGGTGCGGCGGACAAAAGACAACAACCTCGGCAGTGCAGCACAACACCCTTAGCCCTGAGCTGCATCCTTGATTTAGGCGTAGGCAAGTGTGGTGCTTTTGATTCCTGGAAGCCGTTGCAGATAAGAAAGAACCATAAAACACTGTTACGATGCTGCATTGACAGCGTGGCTCTGTCACTGCCTCCTACATAATAGAAGCAGAGAAATCTATATGCTAGCCATTTCCTGGCAATTTCCAAAAATATATATATATATTGTGTGTGTGTTATTATTTTTCTTTTAAAGCAGAAATCTGTTGTTGTTGATTAACTATATGGCTGAAAAGCCCAGTACTGAAAGTTTAAATTATAGTTGAAATTGTTCATGCAAATCATTGCTTGCTTCTTAACGTATACAAAGAACACCGAAGCCTCATCCTTCCTCCTAGAACACCGTGTCTTTGTTGTCTCGCCATAAAACCGAATGAGGACTGTAAAATGGTTAGTGCAGACAAACAAGCAAATGCACCCAACAAGTGTGGTCCTCCAGGGGAAAGATAGACAGATGTTGCAGTTAAGAACCGCTATTAGGTGTTGGAGGAGCGCAGGGCTGAATTTGCTGAAATTACCTCTTTGTGCACATGGTCTCTGTTTGTGCGTGTGTGTTTTTTTCTGTACGAGCGTCGTTTGTGTGTGCGTGAATTCGTTGTACTTGATGTGTGTGTATTGTAATTCTGCCTTCAAGTCTTCCTGGAACATTTCCAAGGGACTTGGGAAGTCATAATTATGATGTGATGTGTGTTCAGGTGATTTTGATTGGAAAATCGAATAGGCATGTTTCATATTTTTTTCCTTCCTTTTTACCTCCAGACAAACTGTCTTTGCTTATATATGGCTGGTAAAGTATAACTGAGTATGGATTGTTTTTTTTGTTTGTTTTTTTTTTAAGTGTTATACATTTTATTTTAAAAATTCATTCTTCTGTTGTTCTTTCATTCTATCATTCTATCATTCTATCTGTTGCTCTATATATCTATATCTATATAATTGTTCTTTTGTTCTATCTATCTATCTATCTATCTATCTATCTATCTTTTGCTCGTTCTATCACTCTGTTGTTTTGTCGTTCTATCGTTCTATTGTTTTCTATCTATCTATCTATCTATATCGTTCTTTCATGCTATTATACTGTAGTTTTCATTCTATCTGTCTGTCTATCTATCTATCTATCGTTCTATCGTTCTGTATATCGTCTTGTATTAAAATGTATTATTTTATTTTAAAAATTCATTCTTCTATCGTTCTTTTGTTCTATCATTCTATCATTCTGTCTGTTGCTCTATATATCTATTCAGTCATTCTTTTGTTCTATCTATCTATCTATTGCTCTGTCGTTCTATTACTCTGTTTTGTCATTCTATCATTCTATTGTTTACATTCTATCTATCTATCTATCTATCATCTATCTATCTATTTATCGTTCTATTTATTTATCTATCGTTCTATCTATTGTTCTGTCTATCATTTTGTATTAAAATGTATTATACATTTGATTTAAAAAATTTGTTCTTCTATCGTTCTTTTGTTCTATCATTCTATCATTCTGTCTGTTGCTCTGTTTTGTCATTTTATCGTTCTTTTGTTTTCATTCTATCTATCTATTGCTGTCGTTCTATCACTGTTGTTTTGTCAATCTATCGTTCTATTGTTTTCATTCTATCTATCTATCTATCTATCGTTCTATCTATCTATCGTTCTATCGTACTATCTATCGTTCTATCTGTTGTTCTATTGTTTTCATTCTATCTATCTAGCTATATTGTTCTTTCATGCTATCATTCTATAGTTTTCATTCTATCATTATCTATCTATCTATCTATCTATCTATCTATCTATCTATCTATCTATCTATCGTTCTGTCATGCTATCGTTTTATAGTTTTCATTTTATCTATCTATCTGTCTATCTATCTATCTATCTATCTATCTATCTCGTTCTTTCATGCTATCTATCTATCGTTCTATCTGTTGTTCTATTGTTTTCATTCTATCTATCTATATCGTTCTTTCATGCTATTCTATAGTTTTCATTCTATCATCTATCTATCTATCTATCTATCTATCTATCTATCTATCTATCTATCTATCTATCTATCTATCAATCGTTCTATCGTTCTATCATTCTGTCATGCTATCATTTTATAGTTTTCATTTTATCTATCTATCTATCTATCTATCTATCTGTTTATATCGTTCTTTCATGCTATAATTTTATAGTTTTCATTTTATCTATCTATCTATCTATCTATCTATCTATCTATCTATCTATCTATCTGTTTATATCGTTCTTTCATGCTATCATACTATAGTTTTCATTCTATCTATCTATCTATCTATCTATCTATCTATCTATCTATCTATCTATCTGTCTATCTATTGCTGTCATTCTATCACTCTGTTGTTTTGTCATTCCATCGTTCTATTGTTTTCATTCTATCTATCTATCGTTCTATCTGTTGTTCTATTGTTTTCATTCTATCTATCTATCTATCTATCTATATCGTTCTTTCATGCTATCATTCTAAAGTTTTCATTCTATTATCTATCTATCTATCTATCGTTCTATCGTTCTGTCATGCTATTGTTTTATAGTTTTCATTTTATCTATCTATCTTTCTGTCTATATCTATATTGTTCTTTCATGCTATCATACTATAGTTTTCATTCTATCTATCTATCTATCTATCTATCTATCTATCTATCATCATTCTGTCATTCTATCGTTCTGTCATTCTATCTACCATTCTTTCATTCTGTCATTCTATTTATCTGTTATTCTATCTGTTGTTCTAGCTATCATTCTATCTATCGTTCTTTCGTTCTATCGTTCTTTCATTCTATTTATTTAAAATATTTATTTAAAATATATACTGTATATACATATATATTTAGTTTCATCAAAACAATCCACACACTTTATGATTAACACTTTATATTTTTATTAAAAAATATATATATATTTTTTTCCTTTTCTTTATGAATAAGTCTTTATGTATAACACCAGCCATATACATCTATCACTCCCTACTTGATCTTTCAAGCGATTTGTTTTGTTAAGATCTTTCCACTCGTCACGTCACGTTGTACTTGGCTTGCAAATTGAATTATCTTTAGCTTCCGCATATCAATTTGAGCGCCTGGATAAAATGCAGTATCCGCTGGTAGAGTCACATTTGACACACTCGCAAATTATAACCACGCACAAGTGAAATGAACTACCATAAGCGCCCAAGGGAGCAATAAACCCCTCCGACTGCGAACAAGCTACAGTTATGTCAAATGCAACCTTTAGGATGACAGCCCACCCAGCAACAACAGTCTGCATTTCCATAGCCAGATGTAACAATTTGATTAGATCGGGTTAATTGGCCTCATCTGCCTGGGATCCATAGACATCATGTTCTTCTCAAATTGCAGCGCTCCTGTCAAACTAAGCTACTGAATTCACTCTGCGGCGACTGTCATGCATCTCATTAGTTATCAAGCAATCATCCTCCCATACATTCACACACAAAAGTTTGTGGTTTTCAGTGCCGCACAAGCCAGGAAATGCATCCATAATTTGTTTAGGAGCGCAGACAGGATGTACACAGATGGATGGACTCTGAAATGTAATTTTTGGGCCAAATGTGATGGGTCTGGCCCAGCAGGCAATACAGAGTGGTACCGCAGGCACCGAGATCGTCCAGCTAATGGACACACACCATTACAGCGCTTTCCACTCTGAGAACTCAGCAGGTTATATTTCATCTACATGCTCTCGCTGCGTTCCAGATGTTGGCCCTCATATACGCACACAAACATGCCCTGTGTGTCATTACTAAGGTAATGTCTACAAGTGCTGTGTGTTTGCTGAGTGGACTGAGGCGGTAGGCCACAGCGGGAGTAGTGATACACACACAAACACACACACACGCTCTGCTCTATTTGCTGCTGCAAAGATGACCGGGCAACGAGGAGAGATGTTCAGTCTTTCGACTTGACTGAATTCACCTCTGCCTTGCCCACAAAAGGGGGAGGAGGATGAGATGAGGAAAGAAAAGAGCAGAGAAGAGGGGTCTCACTGCTGGGGAAGGGTTTGAGAGACTCAAGGGCTTCATAGCCGGAGAGATCGACATGTCAGCAGCTCACACACACACATAATACAACATGTGCCCCTGCAGGTACTTCTGTAATGGTTTCACCTTACTGTGCTTTCTGTAGACACTGTCTGTTACAGCTGCTACAGGGATGGACTTGGCCTCAAAAACAGCCCGGGACTTGCCTGCTATATTATCTAGCTCAGAAGCTTTCAAACTGGGGTCTAGAGGGTTCTAGGGGGAAATATATATTTTTAGGACTATCAAAGTTGCCTGTAAAACTTTGTATTTAATGTAAAACAAAAAACACACACACATCCACACACATACAAATACATATAAATTAAACTGCAAATAACTCTCTTTTAATTCATCCATTTTAAAAATAAGATACACAGCAAATTACACATTTGTTCACATTTTCGTGTTGTTTTCAGTTGATGACATTAGTGACAACAGTACATAGTGCACCTCCCATCCAACAAATCGCAACAGACTAAGCTTTGTGTTACTTTTGATATGAAACAAAGCATTAGATTTCACATTCTGTCCATTTCATCAGGAAATTCAAGCAATAAATATGTTTTTGCCGCTTTTTAATGTGGCGTGATAGATTGTTGTATCTTCTGGGTACTCGCCTGTGCATAATCAAACGCATAGCAAAACATTCGTGACAGTTTCATTTTTGTTCTGGATCCAGTGCTCTGCTGCCACACTGGAGTGCACTCGCCACCAAATGGACAGGGGTGGGAATTACAGTTAGAAGTTATCTATATCACCCTCAATGTGATGTCAAAGTGACGACAAGTGACAATTTTCGGTTAACGTGACCTCTTTTTATATATATATATATATATATATATATATATCACAATTCTCTATATAATATCGAACCATTTGCACGACATCCACGGTTCAATACGCGCTTGTGAATTGCGTTTTTTTCGGTTTTGCATTTAAATAACTTCCTTGTTTTATTTCTCTCGGAATTTGTTGTATGTGTGCCAGCGATTTTACGTGTTGAAATGAGGAAACGCTTCCCCGCTTATTTTTGAAAAAGCAACACACGCAGAGCATCTTCCATTCTAATGACATGCAATGATAAGCCTTTTTAAACCTGTTGTCCAACAAGAGTTATAAAAACAAAAGTTATAAAAAAAATTATAACTTGTTTTTAATTCACAACATCAGTCGAGTGTTTGAAATAACTTCCTTATGTGATCTGATGTGGATTCTTATCACAGAATGAGGCAGACAATAAATTCTATACTCATATTCTATGTATGTCAATTAACAATGGCTTATGAAAATACACGAGGTGGCTTGAAGAACACAGATAAACCATATATTATTGCAGACGAGCGTTTATTGTCCTTACATTTAATCATTCAAAACGTTTAACGTTATATCTTGTTTTTATTGAGTTATAGCAATAGCGATGCCTTTATCCAGAGAAGCTGGAATGGAACGTCATCAATAGCTGCGTTTCTATTACTCTTCAAGATGCACAAATTTAAATTGTGAATTGAAAATACGCCTAATGCAAGCACGTCAATTTCGCAAAAACTCCCATATATCGCAAAAAAGTTTTTACGCTCGCATAAAGTGGTTTGTCAGGCAATTCGAAAAAAAAGGACTATTTCGCAGAACTGCAATGGAAACGGCTTTTTCGCATTTACAGGTCACATGGCATATGTAAAAAGTCATATGATCATTCTTCTACTGTACTATAAACTCCAAGAAACACTTCATACGTAGCTGCTCTCAAGTTTAAGGGGCTTTCTCTGATATTAATGCTTAGATTATGTACACTGCACAACTCCAACATAAAGATACACACATACGACTCTTTCTATTAAATAAAGCCAAAAATCCATCAAAATCCCACCAAAATCCGTTGCTATGACTTATCGTGAGAGGAGCAAATTACGTTTTAGTCGCATAACATCGGTAAATGGAAACGTTGTCATTTCGCAGTACTTTTTTAATAACATTTATTAACTTCGCCAAAGTTTTGCGCAAATCTAATGGAAACACACCTAGTGATACTTATGTGGATTTTCTGCACGAGGGCGCCCTCTGGTGTCCAGTATGAATGAAACCCATTCTATTTTGCGTAAAAATCATAAAAATAATACCTCTCTCAAAAGAAAAATTAAACAGACATATACTAAACCACGCTTTTTCCAGTGTACAGAGGTTTACGGGGGTATTTTGTTAATTTGTTGCTAAAAAAAAAGCACACTAAAGTGGCAAGATATCAGAACCGAACCAAACCGAAAACTGTGGTTAAAAATCAAGGTACATATTGAACTGTGGACTAATTGTATTGTTGCATCCCTAATATATATATATATATATATATGTATATATATAGTGACGAGTCGGCTGCCTCCCCCCTAATTATCATTGTCACCCCGTCCGTAATCGCCGCCCTTCACCAGGCTCCCGACGGGAGTGGGTGTGCGAGAGAGGAGGGGCGCTGAAACAACCAGGTCTGGCGGCGTGTGATGAGGCACACCTGACGAGAATGAAGCCTCATCACCGCCGCTGTTAAAATGCCGAGCGCGCCTCTCCTCGGGAGACCGGTCTCTTCCTCGTGCATGCACGCTGGTGTCCTCGTGGGTCTAGGAAGGGAGCGTAGAGGGACTGAGCGCCACCGACATGATGGACGAGCTGCCGGACCCGCGGTCCGGACGTGAAGCCGCACCCAGACGGGCTGCGGGCCAGGATGCCGGGCCGATTTACCCGCCTCAGGAGGTGCCGTAATGAAAGGTGGATGAAGCTGCTGAAGGAAGCCGCTACCCCTCATCCCACGGACCCCGGCGGACCCACGGAGTGAGTGAGGCCGCCGGACTCCGCCCCTTACCTGGACCCTTCCCTTCTGAACACTGCCCCTCCTTCACGGAACCCCTGCACGTCGAGGACACCAGATTCCCTATTTATTTTGGACACTTTTATTCCCCCTTTTTGGACACTTTTGTTTATTGTTTAATAAAAGCCTCTCCGAGGCCTGACGCCACGCCCACTGTGTCTGTCGTTGTGCTCCTCCCGTGACAATATATATATATATATATATATATATATATATATATATACACACACACAGAGACATACATTGCTTGATCAGCATGCAGAACCATTACCATGTGTTTAAAAAAGCAGCGTGTGTTCGATTTTACATAAGGCCGTAAGGGAAGCTGTATCGACTGACAGAACATCTATATTCCCTCATACAGGAATGACTGATGTGCAGCTTTTAAACATCAAAACAGTAAAAGATCACACAAACTTTGTTCGTTCTTCCACAACCAAATGTTTTCACAAGTTCATTTTTCACATACCCCTCTGATTTGAAATAAGTTTTTGATAGAGGTCTTTCTTCATGCACATTTCGTGCTGGCCGCTCTCTCCAATCTCTTATCCTTTTCTCCCTGGAAATAGATTCTGTCCCGAGGAACGGCAAGAGGAGGAGACCCATAAAGAATGAAATATTAATTCTCTCGATGCCCGTGACCTTGTGCGGTCGCCAGCGCCGCATTTTATTGTGGGAAATGGGGAGATAGTGAAAGCAATAGATGTTGAAGAGTTTTTCCCCTTGTCCTGCGATAAATGAAATGTGTGACTCTTTGACACCTCAGTTCTGAGGATCTGAGACACAATATTGAAGAAAGAGAAGGCTGCGGATATTTTAGAAATCATCAACATGAAGGCACTTCCTCCTTTTATTTAACTCCATAGCTTTGGATGGAGTCCCATGTGGCGCGTGCTTGTGTATGCGAAAGCATGTGTGTCACATTCGCCCTGTGAAGGACAGACGTGATCAATAGAGATTATTAATGTTTCATGAGTGTTGCCACATGTATGCATGCTTGTGCAGTTCGTGAGTTCTTGAGGTGCTGAAGCCACAGGTTCACGGACTTATTGCCATTTGTTGAACCTGTCGTCCATCATTTTTCTCTTCTTCTCATTGTCTTTCTCTCTCCCTTCCCCCTCTCTCATATTCCCCTGTCAAAATTGCATCTCTTCCCCTCCTCCTCCTTTTCTCCTCTATTTTACCTCTGGTTGTGTACCAAAAGATGAACTCCAGCCGTTTGCAGACATCATAAGGTCACCAGCAATTTAAGACACAAAATCCATACAAGCAAGTGATGTAAGCCGCAAGCCACTCTATCTCTCCGAAGTACGTCAGCTGTTTGTTCTCATTCTGTTTACACAGTGCTGCTACAAGGTAAACATTCGACTGGAATGCACTGTCCATCGACTGCAATGTGCAAAACTGTATTCAATTATAGTCAGAGTTGTGTTTTTATCATTTTTAAAGAGTTCTTTTGTGGATTTCGGTCCATGTTTGCTATCCTTGAGCGATTCTTACACAAGTAGATTGGAGCTAGTTGTTTACTCCAAGTAGAAGTATTGAGTAAAAAGTGTTTTAGCGTTAAGCATTTCACACACATCTCTCTCTCTCTCTCTCTCTCTCTCTCTCTCTATATATATATATGTATATATATATATACGTTTTGTAAATATTTTTCAAACCTGCTGTCATCATTGCTGTCACCTATGACGATTTCCTCGTGACAACTAGTATTATTATATGAATTATAATATAATATTTCTTTGTATTTTAAATTAACATTTATTTTTATATTTTCAGTTTTCATTTAAACTTAAGTTTTAGTCATTTTGTTATGTGCTTTTATTTATTTATTTATTTTATTTTAATTTGTTAGCAATTTGAAAACTTCGACTTAAAATATTTCTAATTTTTATGATTTTTTTGTAATATTTTAGTATTAATTATATACTATTATATTTTCATAATTCAAATTAGCATTTATTTTTATATATTCAGTTTTCATTTAAACTTACGTTTTAGTCATTTTGTTATGTGCTTATCATTTTTATTTATTTACTATTTTTTATTTTAATTTGTTAGTAATTTGAAAACTTCAACTTAAACTATTTCTAATTGTTATGATTTTTTGTAATATTTTAGTATTAATTATATACTATTATATTATTCATAATTCAAATTAGCATTTATTTTTATATTTTCAGTTTTCATTTAAACTTTAGTTTTAGTCATTTTGTTGTGCTTATATCACTTTTATTTTTATTAATTTATTTTAGCTTGTTAGTAATTGTAAAACTTTAACTTAAACGATTTCTAATTTTCATGATTTTTTAGTAGTATTTTAGTATTAAATATATACTATTATAGTGTTTCTTCATAATTTCAATTAGCATTTATTTTTAGATTTTTCCTTTTAATTTAAACTTAATTTTATGTGCTATATCACTTTTTATTTATTTATTTATTTTATATTTATTTATAGCAATTTTAAAACTTAATCTATTTCTATATTTTCTATTATATTATATATATATATATATATATATATATATATATATATATATATGTATATGTATATTAGCTTATATATATATTAGCTTTTAGCATTTTAAAGGTTCAACTTAAACCATTTCTAATTTTCGTGATGTTTTTTTAAGTCTAAGTTTCATTATTAGAAGCTCATCTCATAGTAATATTTATATATTATGATTATTACTTATATATTTATATAAATAATTATTTTGTTTTATCAGCTTCGTTTTTTTGATGGAATTTTTTTGTAATTTTTTTTTTTATAGTTTTCAGTAACAACACTGATGACAGCTAGCCTGATGCTATTTTATGTTGTATTTAGGGGTGTCTACAATTTTATTTTATTTTTTTGTCCAATCACTTGCTAATAGTGTTTATTTATATGTTTCAAGCTATTTTAACAGGACAGCTCTGCAACATGTCAAAGCTAAACTTCCTGTTCCAGCAGGCAATATCAAACACTCGTCAAGCATTTCCTGCTGTTAAAGCCTTGAGAAACAGCTTAGCATCTTCATGTAGACAACACAGACAAATTCCATTTGATTCCACAGCCTTTTCTTTGTTTACTTCTAGCTGTTAGCGATACTTCCTCATTAGTGTAGCAGTTAGCCTTGTGGTAATTCAGTAGCGCTGAACAAATTAGCTGTTGCATTTTAATCTACTTTTTGTTTATCAAGACTGTTTCTCTCACACATTGTGCCTATTGCGAGTAATGGCGAACTTTATTCTTCATCTTTTCTGTCTGATCTCAGCAGTAATTAACAGATTTCAGGCCCGTTTCAGATGGGTAGCTATGAAAGCAGGCAGGCGATGTGCCCGGGTGGGGTGGCAGTGTGCCTGGCGAGGGCTGCTTGGGGGAGAAAGCCGCTCTCTGATGTTTACTTTTGCTTTTTGAAGCTTGCATTAGGTTTGTTTAGCGTTGCAGGATGGTTGAAAGTGGGGCAGCGTGGTTTGATGAGCCGCGGCACATCAAATTAGCATCAGGAGCAATCAGCGATCAGGAGAGACAGCGCTGATGCGTTGGTGTGTCTCGGGGTGAAACACAAACACACATACATACTCCTGCTCACACTAATGTGTTTGACAGGTCTTATCCTACACAACCCAGACTTTCACGCTGTATACAACCCAATCTGAAGCCAAAGCAAACCAAATCAATGCATTTGCCAAGAACATACAGTTTTTATATAATCTTGTGTTGTTAGATATATTTCTTGAGTAAGAAATGTTTTGAAACCGCTGAGACCAACTGCTTTAAGTATTATTTTAGAACTTCAGCATATTTTGTTGGCTATTTAATGTGTTTAGAGGCATTTACAATAGTAAAATTCCATATTTCATTTGTAGTCAGTGAAAATGTAGGCTGTGTGGAATAGACTTAAAATGAAAATTACCCCATGATTTACTCACCCTCAAGCCATTCTAGGTGTATATGGCTTTCTTCTTTCAGACGAATACAATCGGAGTTATAATATAAGATGTCCTGCCTCTTCCAAGCTTTATAATGGCAGTGAATGGGTGTTGAGATTTTGAAGTCCAATAAAGTGTATCCATCCATCATAAAAAGTACTCCACACAGCTCTGAGTATTAATAAAGGCCTTCTGAAGTGAATCAATGTGTTTGTGTAAGAAAAATATACATATTTAAAACCGTAATGTCTAGCATCTGCTAACTGTCATGTGTGCGTTCACAAGAGAGTGGTGTTCCAGCGGACGACGTAGGATGTAGGTGTAAGTTTTGTTTTGTTTACAGCAAAGGAAAACCTCTTCTCATGGCTTATATCAAAATCCACTGACATTTTTTCTTTACAAATCCTTGTTTTGTACTTGTAATTCGTGACTGTGTTTTGTTTTGCTCTCTCCACTGCGCTTCCGCATTCGTCATTTCATTTGCCTTCATCCTATGTCATCCGCCTAAACGCCACTGTCGTGAACGCACGTTTGGCAGTTAGCAGAAGCTAGAGATTAGAAAGTTTAGAAAGTTTTAAATATTAATATTTTTTCTCACACAAACACATTGATTTGCTTCAGAAGGCCTTTATTAACCACCTGGAGCTGTGTGGAGTACTTTTTATGATGGATGGATGCACTTTATTGTACTCAACACCCATTCACTGCAGTTATAAAGTTTGGAAGATCCAGGACATTTTTAAATATAGGGTCATTCCAGCTGGAATCATCAAATTTTGGAAAAGTTCCCCATCTGACCTCCTCAGATTTGTCGGAAAAAAATCCATGTGATGGGTAATATGCCCAATAGATCATATGCAAAATTTCAGATCTCTACTGTGCATACTTTTTTCACAAAAAATCTGTAAAAAAGTTTGTTTTTTACCCCGTTTTGGCATCACTGTCTGAGTGACCATGTTCAGACTGAAATATCTCCAGAACTAGTTGTGCCAGGTCCATGAAATTTTCTGGGCTAAGAGTCCTAGTCCAGAACTGCATGAATTACAACTCACAGCATTGTTACTGACTTTACACCTGAGTGCTGGCCCTCTACTTTTTTTGAAACTATTACTTTAAGGGTTTTCAGATGTCCATAGAAACCTCAATTTTCAATGTATAAGCATCAAACTTGGTAAATGGTCTGATATGTACCATGTCTTTCACATCCTTTGATATCAGACAATAGAGTCTGATGGATGTTGAGATATTAAGGTCCAAAAATGGAAAAAAAAACTCATTTACACCAATGTTCAGAGCAATATTTCCCATGAATGACACTAGGTGTGAACATAAAACTTGTTTTTTTGAAAGAGCATATTGTTATTGATAAAATATAAAAAAATTAGGATGGGGTTTTGCCTCATTTTTCTGTAATGATTTTTTTAAAACTCAGAGTTTCGTCACTGATCCTATTGTTCACTTTTGCTATTCAACTTGGTATGGGCATTTCAACAGAATTTATTAATATTTCACTTATACAAAAAATACAAAATACAAATACAAATAAAAATGGATGTATTATTCACTGGATTGGGTGGAACATCAAGATTAGGTACTTATGTTGCATTCCATTGAATGTCGGTAGTCGGTGAATCCGAGTTAGTTCTCCCGATGTCCGTCGTAAATGCGTTCCATTGTAACAGTTGGCAAAAATATGGATGCCTATGGATAATTCCAACCGACTCGGTCTGCACTGAACTGGCCCGAGTGTGTGTTTCGGAACCTCAACTTAAGTGGCCGTTCCATTGCACTTTCCCGAGGTGGAGGTCGGATTTCCCCGAGTCCCGAGCACAATGGAATGCTGCATTATAGCATTAATTTAGGCATATGAGTTCAAAATAGCTGGTACTACAGTAGTTGTGAATGTCACACAACAATGATTTTTTAAAAATTATTACAGAAAAATGAGGCAAAACCCCATCCCATTTTTTTAAATATTTTATCAATAAGAACATGCTCTTTCCAAAAAAAAAGTTTCATGTTCACACCTGGTGTCATTCATGGGAAATATTGCTCTGAACATTGGTGTAAATGAGTTTTTTTTCAATTTTTGGACCTTAATATCTCAACATCCATAAGACTCTATTGTCTGATGTCAAAGGATGTGAAAGACATGGTACATATCAGACTGTTTACCAAGTTTGATGCTTATACATTGAAAATTGAGGTTTCTATGGACATCTGAAAACCCTTAAAGTAATAGTTTCAAAGAAAAGTAGAGGGCCAGCATTCAGGTGTAAATTCAGTAACAATGCTGTGAGTTGTAATTCATGCAGTTCTGGACTAAGACTCTTAGCCCAGAAAATTTCATGGACCTGGCACAAATAGTTCTGGAGATATTTTAGTCTGAACATGGTCACTCAGACAGTGATGCCAAAACGGGGTGAAAAACAAACTTTTTTTTACAGATTTTTTGTAAAAAAAAGTATGCACAGTAGAGATCTGAAATTTTGTATATGATCTGTTGGGCATATTACCCATCACATAGATTTTTTTCAGACAAATCTGAGGGGGTCAGGTGGGGACCATTTGATGATTCCAGCTGGAATGACCCTATAGCTCCAAAAGTATTTGTCTGAAAGAAGAAAGTCTTATACATCTATGATGGTTTAAGGCTGAGTAAATCATGGCGTCATTTTGTTTATTTTTGAGTGAACTATACCTTTAAGGTTCCTGGTCAAATCTAATATTCACACCTGGGTGTTTCTTCAGTTTCAGGCAGTGTTATATCCCAGAAAATTTTTGTTATATTAAGTCTAGAACTATATCGTAAACTTTTTATTATGCCTTCATAATTTATTTTTTCTTCTATTTTGTATAGATTTATCGTTACTCTTGCCAGAGTCAGACTGTCAATCATAAATTATGAAAAACCCACAAAAAAAGAATTATTTATTTTAAAACATAATCCAAAACAAAGACAGAAACAATCATAAAGCACAGTATTTGATCTTTTATACTTTTTGGCAGTATTGGCGGCACTGAATGTAAACAATGCCACTGAACCGAACAAAGCTCGCATATTTTGCTAATTATTGCTGCTGAAAATGGTCAATTATTGTGATGTTTTGGGCTGCACTAATCGGTCGGACCAGTAAAAACATTTAAAGTACTATAGACTGCCAAAAGTCATAACAAATCAAAGAGAGAAGTGCAAAAAACTGTTTGAGCAACAAAAGACGTTTGTGGTTGGCCAAACTGAAACAGGATTTCCAGGTTCATTTCCAGGATCATTTCCTGTCAGGTAGGTTAAATATTAGGCAAATATCTTAATAAATACTGCTCGTACGTATCTTTACCACCTATTAACTTTAGTTTGTCAAAATATTGTGCCCTTTCCTGCTTACTAAGTCCTTCTCTATAAGATTTAGCAGCTTTCACACATTTTCTCCAAGGTTTAGAAAGCAGAAATTAGCAGAACAACATATTCAGTTGTAACTTAACCGTGCAGTCCGTACTGTTGTTTACATCTGAGTATCATCAATATGGACGCGCATCTGGGTAACTGACCCAAATCGTTTAATTTCCAGTCAGATTTTGAAATGTAATTTCCATCACAGAATGTCATTAAACACAATACAGTAGTCCTACCCTCAAGCCTCTTTGATGTGAAAGTACAAAAAGTGAAAAGTAATAATAGTGTTTACATCGTTATTAGCTTTAGCAGTTAGCATTAAACAGGCTGTTTTGCTACACCTCACAGCCTTGTTTTCCTGCTAAGACTCTTTGTTTTGTGTTAATGCGGTGCTGGGGGAATGAAATTTCCTTGTTTTTCTTACTTAGCCTGATATAAGAAGAATGGACTCGACTTGACTTTGATATAGCGGTGTAACTAGGAACGGTTCGATTGTTTCTCTGGCGCAGTTGCTTTTGCATTCTAAACTGTCATTTGGGATGCATTGTAGCGACCGTTTTCCCTTTGGGTGCGAGCAGTTTATCTAAGAAGCAGAAAGATTACGCAGGGGAAAATCTCTCGTTCTCCCTCTCTTTCTTTCTCTCTGTCTGTCTTTTCCTGAATCACCACATTCTGTGCCTGGAGGGGGCAGAGGAGCCGAGAAACAGTGAATGAGATAATTGTCACTCTTAATTGAATCCCAAGAGCATTGGAGATGATTGGAATCATATAGTAAAGTTTCCTGTTGGTTTTGTCGGCGACCCTTTAAGGCTCCCTGGATGTCGCGTGTCATGTTTTAGCTGTTTTCAACACTCCTCCCTCTCTCGTATCTCTCTGTCAGAGTGATTCTCTTCTCTCTCCACCTCCATTCTTTTCTGAACAACAAGTGCGCCTGGTCTCAGCGCATACGGCTTTTTCTTCCTCCACTTTTTCTCTTTCTGTCTTTGTCTCCCCTCCCCCTTGTTCCTGCTTTTCTCTCCTCTGGTCTCAAGCTTAATTAGGGAGATGCCTGCCTGATCAATAGGACTCCCTCTCGGGAAAATGTGCGGCTACGGCCGTGGTGTGTATAGGGGGGATGTAGATTGGAAAGAGGGCAGGGACAATGCACCATGGGGACAGACAACAAGCCAGTATGCAGTGGTCTCTCTTTGTAATCTGCCCACTCAGAAGCAACACACACATGCACAAACACACTCGCTGCGCTATTTTCTCCAAAGCATCCCGCCTGCAAATGATCCCCTTAATCGGGAGCTCTCCGCTGAGGCCAGGTGCGGAATGCAAAGCGAACTGGAGATGCAATGTGTGACAGCGGTGAGAGATTCACCGGGTTCATTTTGCAGCACTCTGCAGGTATCTCGCACTACAGCTGCCTCCACAAAGACCTGCTGGACAGGAGCTACATGAGAGAAAATGCATTCGCATTCACTGTCATTGGAGCCTGGCAGATGTATAGGCTTTGATCGCAGTCATTGAAAAAATTACTGTGCTGCAAAAAGCCAATATCTTTCCTTTTTGTCTTTGAGAGTGAGAATATCTGGGCAGCCTGAGAATACAGAGCTGGCAACATCAGTATGAAAGTTTTTTTGTGGTGTGCTTGGCAATTTTTACATGGTGGAAGGTAAATCAGATGAAAAATCTCTATGGATTTACATTGAAATTGGAATATGAGGCATGTAGGGAACAGAATATCAGAGTAGTGATGCTCAATTTTCTCATGCTCTTTTTTTAGAAGTAGAAAATCTTGTGCATGTCTGGCCTTAGATTCACCTCATTAGATTGCATGTTTTAATTCATTAAAGGATTGGTTCACTTCCAGAATGAACATTTCCTGATAATTTACTTACCTCCATGTCATCCAAGATGTTCATGTCTGTCTTTCTTCAGTCAAAAAGAAATTAAGGTTTTTGAGGGAAACAGGATTTTTCTCTATATAGTGGACTTCAATGGGGATCAACTGGGTTAAAGGTCGAAACTGAATTTTTAATGCAGCTTAAAAGGGCTCTACATAATCCCAGCCGAGGAATAAGGGCCTTATGCAGCGAAACAATTGGTCATTTATAAAACGAATACAAATTTATATACTTTTTAACCACAAATGCTTGTATTACGCTGGCTGGGATCGTGTAGAGTCCTTTAAAGCCACATTGAAACTGCAATTTGGATCGTCAGCCCATTCTCTCCCATTGAAGTCCACTATATGGAGAAACCTCCTGGAATGTTTTCCTCAAAAACCTTCAATTATATTTGACTGAAAACGAAAGACATAAACATCTTAGAGTGAGTACATTAACAGGAAATTTTATTCTGGAAGTGAACTAATCCTTTAATGATTAATGAAATGTTTTTAAAATGGAAAGCACTACCATTTAAAAGTTTGAAGTAAGATTTTTTTTTTTCTTTTATTCAGCAAGGGCACATTAAAATGATCAAAAGTGACAGTAAAGGCATTTATTATATTACAAGAAATAGATTTCAAATAAATGCTGTTCTTTTGAGCTTTATAGTCATGGAAGAATCATAGTTTCCACAAGAATATTAAGCAGTGTTTTTAGCATTAATAATAATGTTTCTTGAACACCAGTTAGTGTATTAGAAAGATTTCTGAAGGGTCATGTGATACTGAAGGCTCACGTAATGATGCTGAAAATACAGCTTTACCATCATGACAATAAATGTTAAAATAGAAAAACGTTCTTTTAAGTTGTAATAATATTTCAAATTATTACTATTTTTACTCTATATTTACATTATCTAATAAGTCAGCTTAGTGAGCATAAGATACTTTCATAATCATGAAACCTCACTGATCCCAAACTTTTGAAGATAAGTGAGCGAAGTGTCAATTTGTCTGGAGTCGCATAGCTTTAGGTGAATCATTCAGGATCCAGCTTCACCTACAGCAGAAGTGAGTATAAGGTTTTTTTTTTTTTATAAATCTCTGCAATCACCTTTCCTAATAACGTGCTAGTTAGCAAGTTTAGCGGCTGAACGCAGCTAAATGCGGCTAAAGAAAACAGGCTCGTCACTCCACAGAGAGAAGAGAGGGGCGGGGCAAACAGAGCTCATTAACATTTAAAGCAGCCTCGACCAGAACAGGATGATTTTTGCAGAGCTGATTTTGGCAGGGTAAAAGGGTGTTGTTTTACACAACCATTGAAAATTTAACCAAAGTATATTATAGACTTTTCATTAAGACCCTAAAGAATCATATCAACTTGTGGAAAATGACCATCCGAAGACCCCTTTAAATAATACAAATATCCTTTAATGTATTTAATCCCATTTTATTAATCTTTGCTGCTGACCTTTGATGATCCAATTCAACCATACTAATAAGCAAAAGTTACTCAAGATAAAATAACATTTGTTCTTTTTTTTTTTTTTTTTACTGCTGAAGAGTGTCTTCTGCATTGTACAGACATGAATTTACATTTCCTTCAGCCTGAGGCTTTTGGTGTGAAAGGACTTTTACAGTTGCCAAAAATAGATCTTTTTATATTAAAAACAAGGAAGCAAGCCCTGCCCAGATTTTAAAAAGTAATGAAAAAGTAACTTACACATTACTTGAGATACAATGTAACTAAGTAACATAATTAGTTACTTTTTTAGGGAGTAACGCAATAAAAGTAACTTTCCCCGACACTGATAGTAAGGACGTCATTAAAAAAGTCCATGTGGTTCAACCGTTATATTATGAGAATACGAGAATACAAAAATAATGACTTTCCGTGTCGACCTTCGACGTGCATTCACAAGAGTGCCACAACACAACTACCCAGAACAACCTAGCAACTGCATACACCTTGACAACTATACAGAATGTTTTTTTAAACAGGTAAACATTTATAACATTTTCATTAGGAAGATCTCATTAGGTAGTTTTTCTTCATGAAAAGCACCCGAATAGACCTCACTAAGATTAGTGCTTCCAAAAGCAAGGCCAATTTTTTATTTTAATGGTCTCAGGTAAAGAAAAAACTTTCTTGTAAATTAAAATCACATGCGGAGTCAAAAGGGCAGAGAGGAGAAGTGAACAAATGCAGCTAATTTGTTCCATCGGCGAGAGAGTCAAATCTGTTTGCTAACAATGCAGGGGTCTGCAGTCCGAGCTGGCAGGAGCGCAAAGCTCGTTTTGGACCGACGCCGTTTCCCGCGGCAGCACTCGCTTCCTCCCAACTGCACGGACTTTCCAGCCCAGCCATCCCTCCTCACCATCCCCTAAAATCTGGCTCTGACAAAACACACACACACACAAAGCAGATCTGCTGTTTGCACTGCATTCTAATGAAAAACAATGGACACTGATGCGAAAATGTGCCACAATTAGCAAGAGAGCGAACAAGAGCGGGCGAGAGCGGCATACTTTATCATTTGCAGCTTGTCCGATTAGTGCCAAGTATGCAAATAAATATTAACTGGGCATTTTAAGACTGTTTGCTGGAAGCCCAGTGGACATGAGCTTCTGCTCTCCTCAAAGGCTCCAGAGATCCAATCAGTCCCAGCTGTCTTATTAAGCGCCTAAATATAACTGCAGCAGCTCAGTTTGTTAGGTGTGCCGCACCAGAGGAAGGAGGAGGGTATTTTTCAGTTATCTCTCTCTCTCTTGCCCCCCCCCCTCCACCTCTCTTTTCTCCGGCTGATAATTAAGGACTCATGGAGGAAAACAGGTTTTACTGGGTTATGGGTTGACTCAGGTGTTTTTGTTTTATTTTTAACAGACTCGTCTCCTGCGTGTCTCTCAGTGTATGTTTGACGCTGATATCTGTGTACGTGTGTGTGCATAGCGAGTTCCTTTGTCTCGGTGCACGGTAAACCCTCCGAGGACTGATTACCAAATTGCCCCGCAGCAGTACGACAGGAGGTTGTGCGCACGTTTGTGTGGTGGGATATTGTTTGTGGTATTAATGAGTTACGTATAACTGTGCCAGGAGTATTGGGCATTGCCAGAATTCCTCGCTCTTAGCGACTGTTGCTGTAAACCTCTGGGGTTCGATGGGGAAACGAGAATAACACATTAATTAAGGATTTTATCTTAATTTGTTTCTTAACCTTTTCATATCAGTGCAGCTGGATGAATCTAGCTGCCCCTCAGAAGTCATAACACAGTTTTTTTTGTTGGCGAAATCTGTATTCTCCTCTCAAACTGTCTGTTAGCTAGATTAGATCTCAGCTAGCATGATTATATTTGTTGATTTTTCAGTAAAGTCTTCTGGGAAGCAGACATGCTATCTAGTAATTGGTACCTTGCGGCAGTGTGAGAACCATTAGCGTTCGTCGCTATGTTGAAATTTTAGAAAAATAGCTGTTTGAAAGCGGTTTTCACTTTAAACCAGGCAACTGGGCCTGTCAAATGGAGTGTGCCCTTGTTTTATGAGTGACATTGAGGAATTAAGGTAATGTCAGCTTTAATCCGCTCTTCAATATTTAACTTTGAAGATGATTACACTTGCGGCTCTGTCATAATATTTAAATGTCACATCTATATTCACGTTTGGTAGCAGTGCGGCAGTCGCAAAGCAACAGTTTGCGCACCTATTTCCAGGTCCTTTGAGTCATGTTTGTCCTGTGTATATGTGTTTGGAAGTAGAGGGGTGAGTGTGTCCATCTCTTGTGTTTAGTGTGAAAAAATATCTCTTTTATTGGCAGAGCACTGCATTCTGTTTTGACTAATGATGCTTGCAGCTAAGATAACCCAGAGGAACAACGCAGTGTCATCTGATGAATACTAACTGTGTGAATGCTAAAATTTAAACAAATCTGTTTTTATAATATGCTGAAACAACAGCACAGAGTTGTTTTCTGAGCTCTTGAAACCAGCATGCTACCAAATTTAATTATCACTTCATCATTTATAATTTATATAAAAAACAGTGTGCGTGTGTCTATATATATATACATACATGTATATGTATATATATATAGACACACGCACACTGTTTTTTATATAAAAACAGTGTGCGTGTGGCATATATTAAAATATTGTAAAAAATAAGAATCATATATATATATATGATTCTTATTTTTTACAATATTTTAATATATGCTGTCATAAGGCATTATATATATAAACAAATCTACAAACAAATCTATAAAAAGCCTTATGATAGTATATTAAAAATATTGTAAAAATATTGTATAAATAGTGTTCAAATTATCATATATTTATTTACAAGACTCTGACATGCAAACATTCTCACCTGCTATTTTATTTTATTTCATTTCATTTTTTTTTTTTTTTTTTTTTTTTTTGCATTTATATACCTGAATGAATTGTACTTTTTGTTTTTTTAAACTTTGTCTCCAAAATAAATAAATAAAAAAATAAATAAATAAATAAATGAATAAATTCTAGGGCTATCAAACGATTAATTGCGATTAATCGCATCGAAAATAGTTTCCGTTTACATAATGTGTGTGTATTGTGTTAATTGTTTGTATATATAAATACACACACGTGCATGTATATACTTAAGAAAAATGTGATTTTTATAAAATATTTATATTTATATACAATATAAATCATATATAAATAAATACACACACATTTAAATATTTTAAAAATATATACGTACATGTGCATGTATTTATATATACATAATAAATATACAGATTACTCACACATGTTATGTAAACACAAACTTTTATTTTGGATATGATTAATCATGATTAATCGTGAATAATCACGATTAATCGCGAATAATCACGATTAATTGTGAATTATCACGATTAATCATTTAACAGCCCTGATTGATTAATTTTATAGTCTTTAAAATGAAAGCAAAGCTTTCATTTATTTAGACTTGATGTGAATAGCTGTACTAAAATGTTTTCTACCACAGTAAACACATTGTTAAATGCACACAGACACAAACTGGCTTTTTGACTCTCATTTGCTGTAAAAACCCACTCTTGCTCTTCTGGAAAGCAACAGTTGCCAGTTATTGCCCCGGTTGCACAGTTAAATGTGTTCTCAAATGTAGAGGTATTTCTCTTTTTATGCATGCCTATGGCATTCAAACATAATTACGGCCTCGGTACGAAGCCACATGACTTATTACTCAAAGAGAAGTGGCTCTAGACATTCAAAGGCAAACCCTAGCTGCATTATTTAAATGGCTGTATATAGGGAATAACGTTTATTCAGAAAGGTTGTAGGAGTGTTACAGATTGGTCCCGGACTTGAATTGGCAACATAAAAGTGAATTGCATGAGGACATTGATTCAATCAAGAAAATCCATTTAGGCCCTCAACATCTTTACCTTAGAGAAATCGAGTGTATGAATGCAATCACGGCAAAGCCTACAATCTATGGTTTGGTTTTTTCAGTTTCCTTTAAAAAAATATTACAGTGAAATTCTCAGAGTGCCTTTTAATTCTGCATTGGAAGAAGTGGGAAAAGTTCGTATTTGTGCCCTTATATGAGGTGATTTGGTTCACCTTTTTGTAATGATTCCCGTATAAAGAGGTGTCTGTGCAAGTCTGCTGTTCACAGAGCAGGGGTCAAAGGTCAGGAACGACTCGCTGAGCAAAAGTGGGGGGTTAAACCGAGACAGCTGCCGGTGTGATATCCGTGTTTTGAGCGGAAGCTTGAGTGATTGACGGGAGCAGAGACAAAAGCAGCCTGTGTGAGGCACGTGTCATGTGACAGAAGGCGTCTGTACGTGTGTGCGTCCGCGGTCCAAACTAGACTCCGCAGTGCATAAGGATTCAGGAGGATTCAGCAGCCATGGGAAAAATAATATGCAGTCTGCTCAGTTTGGCTGGGATTTAGGGAACATGCAAATGAGCTCGTTAGGCGAGGGCTTTGTTTGTTGTTTATTCTTGTGGGTGGGACAGACACGTGTAATTTGTAACCCGGCGCATCACCAGCTACCCAGATGGACTAATAGGTTTGGTGACCGTTATACAACAAAAGAGCATGTTAGTGTATATGTGTGTGTGTGTATGAATAAGTGTGTGTTGATATGAGAGACAGTGACGGGCAGTGTACAGCTGGCCTTGGGCCTTTATCTAAGCAGAAGTCACAAGGGTGAAGAGATGGACAGACAGCTGGGTATCTCAGCTATCCCGTAACAGTGCAAACATGGCACTTCCCATGTGTGGATAGGTCAGTCTTAATGCTGATCTATGCAACCTGACATTACACCACACCACTTTCTCTCGCCCACCCTGTTTTGTTGAGCAAAAATCTGTATAATGTTTTTTAGGATTCTGGCGCTTTCACAGTTTCACAGTCATCATGGTTTTTCCAATTTAACTGTGCCTTTATATGAATCAGAATGCATGAAATGCATTTTAACCATGATCCAAACAAACATGCTATGTAAAATTTTAAGCAAAAGCAGAATAGTCTCTCCTTAGCTTTGTAAAATTAAGCATGAACCACAAAAAGCAGATGGGCTGAATGAAGTGCAGATTCACTCTCTGACAGCAGGTGGCGCTTATGGAACAGCATTGATACAGACAGCATTTCCTTGGTTGATGTTACCTTTGTAAACAAAGCAGCGCTACTTTTAAATACTACATTAATGCGCATTATATGGAGGTAAGATGAAAATACCATCTAAACGTTTCTGAAGACAGTCAGTTTCTCTCAGAGATACATTCATATAAACCTCAAATTCAGTATTTAACATTGGTTACACTTTATTTTGGTAGTCCACTTTAGACATTCTACTAACTATAAGGAACTTTGCAACTACATGTCAACTAATTCTCATTAATTTGCAACTACATGTCTACTTACTCTCAGTGCAGACTGTTAGGTTAGGTTTAGGGTTAGCAGAATAAGTTGACAAATACGTGCAAAGTTTAGAAAAGTGTTATATTAAGCAGATCCCCTTAAGATATTAAGCAGACAGTCTACTAATACTCTAATGAATAGCTGACATGCAGTTGCAAAGTTACTTGCTGTTAGTAGAATGTCTAAAGTGAACTGTCAAAATAAAGTGTTACCAGTATTTTGTGCATCTTGAACTGAGGTCTTGCTCTGCCTGCTACAGTATTTTCTCCTCTTTGCGTTCTTCTTCAGCATCTCTGATTTCTGTTAATGAATGTTTTACAGTCAATTTATTTGCCAATTTAAAGAATTAGTTGTGTGTTATTAATGGTTCTCTAACCATTAGTCATAAGTGTTTGAAGTTAACAGGGATTTCCTCTCAATTCACGACGCTGTCTACATTGCTTGTAAGTATGCCATTTTTACTCTTTAATTCATGCTGTGTGCGTAATTCAAACCGGTATAGAGTGTTTTCATAACACGTCATCAGTTGGCCATATTGGCGACACTGAATATAAGCAATGCCAATGAACCCAACGAAACTTGCATATTTTGCTGATTATTGCTGCTGAAAATGGTCAATTATTGTAATGTTTTGGCTGTACTAATCGGTTGGACTGGGAAAACATTTGGAGTGCTGTAGACTGCCAAAAGTTATAACAAATCAAGGAGAAGAGTGCAAAAAAACTGTCTGAGGAACAAAATGCGTTTGTGGTTGGCCAAACTGAACCAGGATGTCCAAGGCAAGAATCTCGACAACTTTTGAGTTTGTTCTTAGCATTTCCAGTCAGGTAGATGAAATATTAGGTTAATAACTTTATTAATACTGCTTGTACGTATCTTTACCACCTATTAACTTTAGTTTGTCAAAACACTGCGCCCTTTCCTGCTTACTAAGTACTTCTCTATATGATTTTTTTCTATATGAATTTTTTCCGTAATTTAGACGGCATAAATTAGCAGAACAACGTATTCAGTAGTATATTTACCATGCAGTCTGTGCTGTTGTTTACATCCGAGTATCGCCGATATGGCCATGCATCCGGGTAATTAGTAACCAAATCGTGACGTAAGTGCAAACCCTCTATATCGCCCAGCACTACTGTTCCTCCATGTATCTTTCACAGCTTGCAAATTTGTGTTCCAAAACATTTCCAAACATTACATTTTGGTTGAGGGAATGTTAGAATTCCCAGTTATCATAGTTGGAGATGTATAACAATAATATATTATATATATTATATTATAACCCTGCTGGAAAAAAAAAACATCTAAAACCAGTTGGTTGGCTGGTCTCAGCTGGTTTAAGGTGGTTTTAGCTGGTTTCCCAGCCTGGCTAGGCTGGTCAAGCTGGTTTCAGCTGGTTATTCCAGCTGGTCTCCCAGCCTGACCAGCTAAGACCAGCCAGACCAGCTAAGCAAGTGGCCAAAACCCCTCTAAAACCACCCTGATGACCAGCTATAACCACCTAAGACCAGGCTGGATGGCCATCTAAACCTCCCAACCATCTTAGGCTGGTTTTATCTGTTTTTTGGGGTTTTTTTTTTTCAGCAGGAAATTATGAAATAAAGCTAGGCTGTAGGTTTTTAAACTACTTAAATTGTTCTGGGTATCAAAAATAGTCTGAAAAATACTATGTACCACATTTGATCTACTACAGTAAAAATAGTAATATTATGAAATATTATTACAATTTATAATAACCATTTGTGACACTGGACCACAAAACCAGTCATACATTGCATGTGTATATTTGTAGCAACGGCCAACAATACATTGTATGGGTTAAAATTATCAATTTTTTTTTTAATGCCAAAAATCATTAGGATATTAAGTAAAGATCATGTTCCATGAAGATATTTTGTACACTTCCTACAATAAATATATCAAAGCATAATTTTTGATTAGTAATATGCATTGCTACCCTCAGATTCCAGATTTCCAAATTGTTGTATCTCAGTCATATATTGTCCTAACAAAACATACATCAATGGAAAGCTTATTTATTCAGCTTTTGCAGTTTTGCAGTCAGCAGTTGATGTGTAAATCTCAATTTAAAAAAATGACCCCTATGACTGGTCAAGGGTTACATTTTCTTTTTAAAAATATTTTAATATTTTCTTATTTCTGTAACGGCTAAATTTTCAAGATCATTAATCCAGACATTTTATTGTCACAATCTTTCAAAAATCATACTAATATGCTGATTTGCTCAAGGAACATTTCATATTATTATCAGTGTTGCTGTGTAATATTTTTTTGGAAATCATGATACCCAGCATTCTTTGTTAAATATAAAGTTCAAAAGAACATAATTTAAAAAAAAAGATCTTACTTTTGATCAATCCTTGCTGTGTCCTTGCAGGAAAAAAAATCTTGACCACAAACATTTAAACAGTACTGTACATCCTTCAAAGCAAGGCTCATTGTGTGAATTTAATAATTAATTTTTTTATTCTGCAGCCTCACTTTTTTGGCTCAGAGAAATTCTTTGTGTGTGTGTTTAAAGATCCCATCTGTTTGAGGACCAATCCCATGCACCCTCTCTCTTTTTTCCCTCAAGCACACTGTTTATTTCCGCACTATAAAAGTCTTTGAGTTATAGGACCATCCAGCGCTCGTCCTCCATTCGTCCTCTGCTCTGAGCCAGACAGGCCATAGCTTCAGATCACGGCAGATCCTTCCAGGTCAGACACATAATAACTCCAGCACTCTCATTTTCTGTCTGTGACTTTGCGTCCTGGTCCGAAGCTAGTTGTTGATGTGTGTGAGATTCCATTTCGCATTTGGTTTTTGATGAAGATGTATTTGGGGTGACTCGAACTAGGTCGTTCTGCCTGATTAGGGAAACGAAACTTCGTGCCGCTCTTATAATAAACTCCGCGCCAGTGCTGGGGTTGTGACAGCAGAACGAACTCCAAGATACAGTTTATTATCTTTTTATTAGTCTCCCCTTAAGCTCCCCCTGACATTTGGTTACGTTCTTACTCTAATATGACTCATTAGCACACTTAAAACTGTCTGCTGTCTGCTGGCCTGGGGAGGGGAGGTGGAGAAAAGACAGATACATAGACGGCAATGAAAGTTCTGTTTGGAAACAGCAGTTTATTTTCTATTCTAGAGCTGGCAGAACAGGTCTTGAAGCACATTACTAAACAATTCAGCTAGATTTGCATTTCTTTAAAGAAAAGATACTTGTTAGGCAGCCAAAATTTTTTTTTTAATATATATACATATAGAAGAAAAAGAGTAGAAATGCATTTGCATTTACATTGTATTTAAATGTGTATTCAAATCAAATAAACATTTTTTTAATATACATTATTACAAATAAAAGAAAAGTTTAGTGATTTATGAGCTGAGTACTCGGCGCATAAACAGTCTTAACGTTTTAAGAATATTGCCTGCTATTTAGTACATTTATGTACAGACAAGATTTCCTGTTTGTAACATTTTAGTTCACTAGCTAGTGTGCGTAGGTGTAAGCTCATTTGAGCAATTACACATTTCTGAAGGCATAAAATCTGTTCTTCTATTTTAACACGAGCAGATGCATCATACTAATTAAAGTGTAGACTGTTTTAGCACATCAGCATGGCAAATACATAAGGAAGATTGCATTTTTATAACAACATAAGGTAAACGTTCTGCCTCTCTGTCACAGTCTGCATGCACTGACCTTGTGATGAAAGATCAGTTAATGAAACGTCTTCCCAGATTGTTTACATTCCTTCCCATCATCCCTTGTGTTTCAACTGTAACAACAAGTTTAGTTTGACGATAAGGCGATACACAGGCTCTAAGGGTTCAGCTGGTGATGAAAGCCTTGGCTAAATGTGTCCCCGCTGACAAACCGGACAGCTGGACGATACATACACCCTGTCAGCAGTGTTTTAGACCCGCTGAGCTCCGGTTGTTCACCAGCTTAGCGTTTTTTGGCCCAGTCTGCGCTTTAGCGTCGCCTTTGCGCTTTCGCTCGACCTCTGAACCCTTAAATGTTAGGTACACCTGCTCCCACAGCGGCTAAAACAGGTGTGGACCAATCAGACGTGGAGTAGTCTATTTAAAACACAGCCTTTTACGACTTTAAAAGCCTGTTAGTTCTTGTGATCTAAAGGCTAATTATCCGTAACAGCATTCGTTGTTTCTTTTGTGTTGACCCATATGTTAAAAGAGCCAGGAAATAGAAATTAATATGGCAGTAATGGTAAGAAATAACAATTAAATTACATCTTTGTGTGTTTTGTTTTCAATCCCCTGTGAAATGGGATGTTTGTTCTTTTTGGTGTCATTACACTAACATTGTTCTTGCGTGAAAGCGTAAGACATGCCTTAAACTTGTTATAACTCCCAGAGGGAGGGTTACGGGCAGTGCCGTTGTCTGTAACTGAGGTTGAGAGGCGGCCTGTGTGTCCAGCCATTACCATATATTTCAGAGTAAGAACAATTCACAATGGCAGCGAGCTCTGGGTTGGACCTGAGGCCCAATCTGCCGTGTTTAGCACATCTGACTCCCTGTCGGTGATAGGCATGGGCTATTGTCTCCCAAACAACAGCAGCCTTGAAGTTGGCCTCTGGCGGCCCAGGGGACAGTCTCCGCCACTCTCTCCCAGGCTTGGGATGCTCCCTAAGGCACCGCACATTCTCGGCAGGGCTCGATGTTCCATAAATAAGAGAGACATCTTTGCAGCATACACACAGAGGTAGTCCAGCTTACTGAGGTGCTGTAAATCAAGTGAAAGCTATGTGTGTTTGTGTGTGTGTGTGTGTAAGTGACATTATGGCTACAACAGGCCACCTCTAATGTCACTGTTAGGAGAAAGTATGGTGTACAATGACAAAAAAAGACACAAACAAGAGAAGGTCACGCAATCTAAAAGGGAAATAATAGCCAAAAATTTCTTGAAATACAATTATGAACAGATTGCATATTCCCCTGTCAATGCAAATCGTATGTCATTTAAAAAAAGCGATGGTGGTGAATGACGCATTGTTGGCAAGTCTGTGGTTTTCCTGTAGAATTAGGCTACTTTTACACTATTGCTACGGGTTGTTTTTCAGTCTGCGGGTTAAAGCCATTTGACGGAGGATTCCCCCCCGATTGAGGGGAAAACCACAAAAAATTATGTGACCGGTGTAGTACTTTAACACTGTTGCCCTTTTTTTTTTGTTTAAGTCTGTGGGTTAAAGTCTTTTGGTGTAGGAAACTCCCAACGGAGTGGAAAACCATGACTGGTCTAGTTTTTGTCTGTTTTGAATAGGAATTTGACTGTTTTTTTTTACAGACTTGGCAACCCGGGTCAATATGTCTTCCTTGGGTGGTTTTGCCATGTGAATAGTGTAAATGCAGATATCGAATATGTGTCATTTTTAAAATAAGATGTAAGCTGGTCATCAAAAAAATTGAATATAGTCAACAAAGCAGAATTGTGCAAATAGGCATTAATCAATATTTTAGAATTTGTTTTACTGATAATACCAGATCAGAAAGATTGGATATTCCCCCCGTCAGTGCAAGTTATATTCCATTGAAAAAAATTATGGTGGTTAATGACGTCATCTCAAATGGATCCTTTTCCGTGGATTGTTGCCAAGACTGTGGTTTTCCTGCAGAATTGGGCTACTTTTAAACTGTTACCATGGGTTGTTTTGTTTTGCAGACATGGCAACCCTGTTTCCGGGTTAATAAATGTTCCTTGGTTAATACAATCACACAGTTTCTAGTATTAGTGATCAAATTCTAATTTTCCCTAAATTACTGTTATGGATTCAAAATGCAAAATGTCATATATACATAATATACAGTATGTTGACATGGGTATTAATCAGTATTTTTTTTAAACTGATTAGGCCAAGGCAGACAGATCAGATATTCCCCTGTCAATACAAGTCACATGTCATTGGTGGGGAAAGCGTTTGGCTGGTTTTGTTTCGTAGACCTGGCAACCCTGTTTCTGGGTCAGTATGTCTTCTGTGGTTCTGCCAAGTGTACAGTGTAAATGCAGAAATCAAACGGGTCACTTTTAAAAGAAGATGTAAACTGATCATAAAAAAAAACGAATCTAGTCAACAAAGCAGAATTGAGCAAATGGGTAATAATCAAAAATTTTGGATTTTTTAAAACTGATTAGGCCAGAGCGGACAGATTGGAAATTCCCGTTAATGCAAGTTATATGTAATTGAAAAAGCAATGGTGGTGAATGACGTAATCTCAGATGGACGCTTTTCTGAGCATTGTTACCAAGTCTGTGGTTTTCCCATAAAATTGGGCTACATTTACACTGTTGCCATGGGTTGTTGCAGGTTAAAGTCTTTTGACAGAGGATATCCCCAACAGAGTGGAAAACCGTGCCTGGTCTAGTTTTGAACTGTTTTGAATAGCAATTTGGCAGGTATTGTTTTGTAGACCTGACAACCCTGTTTCCAGGTCAGTATGTCTTGTATGTTAATACAATATCTAACTAACTTAAATTACTGTTATGAATTTAAAATGTATGCAAAGTGTCATATATACATAATATGCAGTATTGTTGACATGGGTATTAATCAAGATTTTTTTGCATTTTTTTTAACTGATTAGGCCAAAGCAGACAGATCAGTTATTCCCCTGTCAATACAAATCATCTCATTGAAAAAGCAATGGTGTTGAATGCGTTTGCCTGGTTTTGTTTTGTAGACCTGGCAACCCTGTTTCCAGGTCAGTATGTCTTCCATGGGTTGTTTTGCCAGGTGTATAGTGCAAAAGCACATGTTGAATGGATCACTTTTAAAAGAAGATGTAAGCTGGTTGTCAAAATAATCAAATATAGTCAACAAATCAAAATTGGGCATCAAAACCTGCAATGCGGCCTTAGAAAACTAGAAAACTAATAGCACTCCTTTTCTCAAAAACCTGCATAGTTTGCCCTTTTTGTTTCTTCTATGATTAGGGTTTAGTGAGCGACCATAATACTGACGCTTACTATTTTTATCCGAAATTTCTTTCCATGCTTGTGCTTCAGTGCTTCCCTCTAGTTCTCATAATCATACCTCGCATCTGAAGGACCCTCTAAGTGGAATCCCTGTCTGCTCTTGAACAGGAGGAAACAGAATTCTTCACATGGGAGGAAACGTGTATTGGGACAATAGAAAGCCTACTGGGGGTTATTCTCATCAGAGTTTCCCTGCACAGTGGACCGTGAGGGTTTGTGTCTCTCAGTGGGATGGGGCTGGTCTCCATGCGTGGTTGCTTTTTACATAAAACGTGATCAGCGGTACACAACATGTGGGCCTAATGGTGAAAGCTGGCAGTGGCTTAATTGGCACAACTGTGGTACACAGTCCCACAGTGCTTCTGTCAGTGCTCACCAAGCTTGTGTTGCTAATATTTACACCTATCGCTCTCATTCTTTTTCCCAGCTCTGTTTCCATTTCTCTCACTCCCTGCATCACTTTTTATTCCTCCTTTCGGTCTTCGTACTAGTGTTTATCCATCGTGTCAGAGTGGGTTTATTGTTTGGGTCCCGGCTTGGTGCAGCAATGTTCTGAGTCCCCCTGGCCAATCTCTCCATGTTGTAAACAGGCTTTAGGAATGTTCCAGTCCTGGATTACTCTCAGCCCACCCTGCCTTCATCTTGAGTTTTACCCCTGAGCAGTTTTCGTCCAGCGCGGACAACCTGAGAGAGCTAAGAGATAAAACAGTAGTGTCACTCTTAGACCAACCAGAGCGTTCCAGCTCTGACACACCACTGGACCAGATCACCAAGAAAGAACTGCTGAGAGTTCACACTGAAATGTCATAAGAACAAAATAAAGAAAGTTGCTTTGTATGTACAATTTTAAAGGGATTGCTCACCCAAAAATGAATCGTTCCAAACCCATAAGACCATTGTTCATCTTCAGAACACAAATTAAGATATTTTTGATGAAATCTGACAGCTTTCTGAAACTGCATAGACAGCAACGTAAATTACACATTCAAGGCCTAGAAAGGTAGTAAGGACATCATTAAAATAGTCTGTGTGACAGCAGTGGTTAAACCGTTAAAAAAAGCATTAATTGCATATTTTAAGTTTGAATTTCATTGACATTTAATCAGAATCAGCATGGCGTTGAATATGATTTCCCATCTCCAGATCAGCTACTAATCCCCACCTGCATAAGTGCAATAAGCTGCGAGTTGATAACATTGATTCCTCACTGTCTCTGTGTCGCCTCCCACACGGAAACTGAGAGCAGGAGCCATGTTGTGATACACTAATTTGCATTTTAGTCAATATGCAATGCAGTCAAATGAGTTACCCTTTGCATATTTAAAAGCGTTTCTGCAGCCCATCCGTGATGGAGATGCCGTTTGTCTATTGTACGTTGTTATCCGGCGCAAACAGCATGGAATTGCCTGTAATGAGTATTCTCAGAGATACAAACATGCATATTGTGAGTCCACTTAAACACATGCATGTAGGCATGCAAACAGCTCATTTCGACTTAATGTATCATGCAAAGACAGCCAAGAGAGAAAGAAATGGCCACTCTGATGAGATAGCTAGTGTCAAACCAGGCTTCTCCGGACCCGGCTATAGCCAAAGACTGTATGTCAGAGCATATTTCCCCAGTGCTGCTAGCCGTTGAGGACTGTAATTGCTGTCACCTCCCTACTGGATCCAGCTACAGACTGTGGGAATTGGAAGAGTCATTTCATCTCCAGGGAAACGAAATGATGGGAGCTCCAATTTTCCAGCACAAGTTGAAGGGAAAAGGAGGATGCGGAACATATCATTAGCGAGCTGCTACTACATCTCTAGACTAAATTACTAGCCAACCTGCACAGGTCTTCCTCAAGAGTGTACAAAGATGTAGTCAACAATTACTACAGGTGTGGTCGCATTTATCAGTGTTTGGCGGATTTTTGCATTTGGGAATTTTGCTTGTGGGCGAAAGATTTGCCCACACAGATTTTGATATGAGTTTAAGTGCAACTCGGCACAGCACGGTGTCTGTGTTTTTAATGAAACAAATTTAAAAACCAGTAGATGAAATAACATTTCATACTTTTATGTAGTTTATAAGTGATTCAGAAAGTTCCAGTGAGATTTTTCCAGCACAGGCTTCTCATAAGGTCAAGGTTTACGAGCAAAGTTCTAAAAAAAAAATATGCGTTATTCTCTGGTAGCTTTGTTACCAAAATGTTATGATGGTCAGATTTACCATTGCTCTGCAGATTTTTATCAGAATCCAGTCAGAAAATTTCAGTCACATTTACTGATATTCAGCTGATTCGTGAGCGAAGTTCTAAAAATATGCGCTATTCTCTGGTAGCTTAGTTATTGAAATGTTATTGAGGTCACATTTACTATTGCTTAGTGAATTTTCGTGAGAAAAATGTACTCAAAAAGGTAGTCACATGTCGGTGCCAATAGCCTCGTGATTAGCACGTCGACATATAGCGCCATTGCGACCTGAGTTCGAATCCCAGCTTGTGGACCTTTCCTGATCCCACCCCCTTCTCTCTCTCCCACTTTGCTTCCTGTCCAACTGCACTCTCCTATCAAAATAAAGGCATAAAAATGCCAAAAATAAATCTACGTTTTTTTCCCCTGCAAAAACATTTCAATAGGAATCTACACTGGATGGGAAATTGCCCATCACAGGATCTGCAAGCAAAGTTTGCGAGCAAAGTTCTAAAAATATTTGTTATTTTCTGTTTGCTCTGTTATTGAAATGTTATTGTGGTCACATTTACCGTTGCTCAGTAAATTTTTGGGGCAAAATCCAGTCAAAAAGGTACGGTCACATTTATTGATGTTCATTTTGTTTTGTTTGTTCTCTGCAAAATCCAGTCATTTTAATAGGAACCTACATGGTTGGGAATTTCACATGGGGGCAACAAATGTCAAAAAATGATAGGCATCGCAACAGATTTAAGGATTTACGAGCAAAGTTCTAAAAATATTCGCTATTCTCTGGTTGCTTTGTTATTGTGGTCACATTTACCATTGCTCCGTGACTTTTTGAGGGCAAAATCCAGTCAATAAGGTGATCATTTCCACAAAACCAGTTATTTCAGTTTTGGAATTTGAGGGCGGAAATTTTGTTAAATTTACCAGTCAAAAAGTCAATAAGGTGATCATTTACCCATATTCAGTGGATTTTCGCGGGTAAATCCAGTCAAAAAGGGGCAGTCATATTACCGAAGTTCAGCAGATTTTCCTTTCCACAAAATCCAGTTATTTCAACAATCTACATGTTTTGGAATATCGCATGAGGGCGGAAATTTTGTTATTGTGGTCACATTTACCATTGCTCATCGAATTTGTGGGCAAAATCTGGTCAAAAAGGTGTGGTCACATTTTACAATGTTCAGCGGATTTTGTTTTTGCAAAATCCAGTCATTTCAATAGGAATATACACAATCGCATTTACTGTTGCTCAGCTAATTTTTGCTGGTAAAATCCAGACAAAAATGTGCGATCTCATTAACCAGTGTTCAGCTGAATGTTTTTTTTTTTCTTTGCAAAATCCAGTCATTTCAATGAGAAGTCAAGCAGCCACATTTACCATTGCTTAGCTTTGCAAAAAAAAAAACTGTGCGATCACATTTACCATTGCTCAGCGAATTCTTGCTGATAAAATATGATGTTTAGCAGATTTTTTTTTAAATATGCGCTATTCTCTGGTAGCTTTGTTATTGGAGTGTTATTGCAGTCGCATTTACCATGGCTTCATTCCAATAGGAATCTGGATGATCAAAGTTTCTCATGAGGACAAAACATTTCAGATTTTGCACCTGTTTCAAGATGGTCACACAGAATCACCATGTCGATCAACAGAAAGCTTCTTGATTTGAAATTGACTTGTGTGTGAGCTGTGCTTTATGCATTGTTACACTATTGACAGTAGACAGTAAACCTGTCTTGCCTATGAATTTTTTTTGCCCATTCGACTTCATCCTAATAGACATAAGCTCATCCAACTAAACTAGCATATTCTCAAAGCTATCCAATTAGCAGGCATCTTTGAGAGGCTTGTGCACGCGAGTCGACCTTACATAGTTCCTGTGCCAAGAATGTGGCCGTATTACATAATTAGCTCTCGAAACCAGTCGTCTCCTTTGAAAACCGGACCTGCTAACACATAAAGGGTTAATGTCATACTTCCTCCCGAGTCTGCGGTGTTGTGCCGCGCATATGACGCCAACAGAAGGGGCTCGGCCGTCTGATACACACCAATTTCATCCCCTTTCAGGATGGTGGAGGAGAACAGAGGGACCTTCTCGCTTCACAGAGCTACAATTAAGGGGGCCTCAAACAGAGGGGCTCAAAGACAAAGACAGAGAGAGAGCGAGATAGACAGAAAGAGGGGGAGAGAGAGAGTGACAGACAGGCAGCCAGAGGTAGGGAAAGTGGAATATTAATGCATGAAGAGCAACAGGAAATTGGGCATCTAAATGTGCGCCCGTGTCCCGTGGGATGATTAGTAGCAGCCAATCTCATTCAAAAGCAGATCAATGAGGAGATATATTGTCATTTTCCAGCCGCACCCTCTCAATCAATTAATCTATAATAAGATCGGTGCATCTTAAAGGGCCAGTGCTAGAATTAACAGGTTTCTGTTGAGGATCCCATTGCATGTCGTTTCTGTTCATGCATTTGAGATAGAATACATTTCATACATTTCTGCCAGTGAATGGTTTAAGTTGACAAAACAGAACATAGTTGATTATGCCTGATTTGAAGCTCAGGCCATTGTGTATAATCAAGCAAATTGCTCTCAATCAAAGGGCAGCAAACAAACACACTCTTGCCAGGTCTTTTGTTTCATTTTAGGCCTTTGTGCAGTTTCTTTTTTCATTCCATCTGTCTTTTGGCATCCTTCCCTCATGTTCAACTGTCATATGCAACACTGCTTTGGGTGTGTGGGGGAGTCAGATCCTTTTCTGTTACATAAGGACTGGGTGTATTGCTTTTCGCATTAAATGTCATTTGGTCTCAGCGTTCTGTCAGTCTCCATGGCGATCGCAGCGTGATGGGCAGTCGATATCTTGCTACGGGGTTTTTGGCAGGAACAGATTCCGGACACATGTACAAAGCTTGTCGATATGTGTTTTAGGTCTTTGTGAATGTCACCAAGATGTGACGTAGCTTTTTTTTGTTGTTGTTGTGCTGTTACAAAAATCTCTTTTTTATTTTGACGCTGTCTGTCTTGGGTTCCTTTAAAGGAATATACTGGGTCAAATACCAAATTTAAGAAGTTAAGCTCAGTCAGTAGTATTTATAGCAGTGTTCATTACAATAATAATAGATAGACTAGTCCCATTTTTAAAAAGTACTCACAATATACATGAACAGACAATTGAATGAAGATTTAAAAGCAGAAATTTAATACATAAGTTTTAAATAGCGAAAGCAACATTTTCTTATATATAGTATACTGTACATATTTTGTATAATTTATATTGTATTTTACAATGTTTGCCATTTTACAAAATTAAAATTATTTCACTTCTGCTTACATATATAATTTTATGTATATGCGTATATATATATATATATATATATATATATATTTACACATATTTTTACACATATTTTTACAAAAATTTTTACAGTCGTTTAGGATTTAGTGTTATACTGTCATGCCATAATATATGCAATATATTTTGTATCATTTAAATAATATTTTATAATGTTAGCGGTTTTATATGTAAAATGTATTATTTATATATATATATATATATATATATATATATATATATATATATATATATATATATATATATATATATAATATACATTTTTATAATACATATAATACATATTTTAAAATATATATATAATAATTAAATTAAACTATATATATATATATATATATATTATATAATTTTATTACATATAAAAAAATTATTCTGATTTTTAATACAATTTTATTAAAAATGTGAATAATTCTATTGAGATACATACATATAAGCAGAAATGTAAGAATTCTAATTTTATTAAAATGAGAAGATTAATAATACAATTTCATTACAAATTTGAATAATTTCATTGAGAGATATATATAAAGGCAGACATTTTATTTACAAAAAAATAATATATATATATATATATATATATATATGTATATGTGTATGTATGTATGTATTACTCCATTTCATGACTATATTGAAACAGGCATTATTTAAAGAATGGTACTAATGATTTCCATTGTAAATACCTCACTGTTACCCAAATTTCATTTTTTTTTTCTTTTTTTACCTTTTTTGAACAAATGCTGTAGATTAAGCTCAATTTCCACTGAGCTCTGAATATTCCTTTAAACCCGTGAATATGTCACATTTGTGTGTTCATTTGTTCTTTGGGATGTGCTGAGCTTTAAATTCACAGTGTCAGATGGCTTGGCCCTTGTTCAGTGTGAGTTGTCAGGTGTTCATGGTGCGGCTGATCAGTGTAATAAATCACGTTCTGCTGGCACAGACACAAGCGGCTGTATGGTGGATGGGCTAATTACTTATAGTGCTATAGCGTTTTCAGAACGTTTTCTGCTGTCAATGCCGATTGCTCAACACTGATATGATGTCTGATGCCTGGCCACCAAGGTGCATTTTTTTCCTCTAATCTCTGCATAGCTTAATTGAGAAATTTGAAGTCAGTTTTGCCTCCACCTTATTTGAGAGGTTAACTTAATTTTTATTGATAAAGCCTGTGGATTGGCTGTGCATAATAGTGTCTTTAAATTATGTGTGTAAATTAGTGGACGTCTCATGTGAAGGGATTGCTCCAGGCATGCTTTTCACAGTCATTTATCTTCTTTAAAGAAACAAAAAAGAAAACGAGTTTTGTGTTTATTGCATAGAACTTGCCGCAAATATTTTACAGTTCTCAGATGAATAACGCAGTTGTTAAATAATACAACAACAGAGTGTTTGCGCCCCTCAATGTGCGAAAGATTGAGCAACTCATTGTTAGCTTTTATAAATTCAATGACAATCTGTCATCGGCGGCGATGTTCTCCGAACTCCCGCTCTTGGCGTACTCCTGCGACTGTTGCTTAATGGCATCATTAAGACGTGATGATGTGATGTCACCATAACTCTCACGCTAATGTGATTATTCAGCTAAATTCACAGACTGCACGCTCGTCCTGACGCATCCAGCTGATGTTTTATGGTAGCCGGAGCATGCTGCATCAGTCATAAGAGAGATGAAATGTATTTAGGGGAAAACGGAATCATGTTTTATTCAATTACACACTGAAGCTCAATTAATCAGTTTTTGCAATTAAGTTAAACTTGCTCATGCATCATACATGAGGACAATATCAAGGGTAGTTGCTCCAGAAGCTCCCTGCGTACTGCAGGCGTCGACTGTCCTCCGCTGTGAACATAATGGAAGAGAATATATTACGTTAGGAAAATTAAGATAAATACATCCCCTAACTTGCATGTTGAGTCTTCAGTCATCAAATGAACATGAAATGCAATTTGTTGGTTAATTTTTTAACAAATACAGTCTCATTATAGTGGAGAAAATGGCTGGGATGGAAAGAGTGAAATGCGGTGAATACAAAACAGCCCTCTTTTCCCTCTTTACTGATTCATTGCCGGGACTGAATCCATCGCTATCCCCCGCCATCATTACCTGCCGCAGACGGAGGGTCTTCTGTGTCGTGTCTCATTGTCTGAACCTCATAGCACACTGATATACCTCTGATATTGCTTTTCACTTCTGATCTAGTCATTCCCATGAAACAATGGCATTTCTGTGATTGATGATTTGCTTAGAGCCCCGAGTCTTCAGGGACTGATTGATGCTGCTTTTTTGGAGCTGGAACAGAATTTAAAGGTAATGGTGAAATGAACTGCAACGTTTTCTTGCACCTTGGCACCCTAACCTACAGGACTCTTCATTTTAATGATGATTAAACTCAGGCTTATTTATATAGCACTCTAGTTGCTTATAAATGAATAATTGATTCAGAAATGAAAATCCTGTCATAATTTCTCACCACAGATGTTGAAAATCTGTATGACTTTCTTTTTTCCTGAAACACAAAAGCAGTAATTTTGTAAAATGTTCCAGCAACACTTTCCATACAATAACAGTGAACTGGGTATGAAGGGTTGCCAGTTTAAAAAAAAAAAGCACCATAAAAGAATTATGAAAATGACCCAAAAATCCAAATCTAATACAATTTCATTAAAAAGTAATCATACACTACCAGTCAGAAGTTTTTGAACAGTAAGATGTTTAATGTTTTTTAAAGAATTCTCTTCTTTTAACCAAGCCTGCATTTATTTTATCCAAAATGCAGCAAAAGTAAAATATTGTGGAATAATTTTACTATTTAAATATCACTGCTATCTATTTGAATCTATTTTAAAATGCAGTTTATTCCTCTCATCCTGTGATTTTCAGCATCATTACTCAATTCTTTAGTGTCACATGATCTTTTTTAAATGTGCTGATTTGCTGTTCAAAAAAACATTTATTATTATTATTATTATTATTTAAAACAGGTGAGTATATTTTTTTCAGGATTCTTTGATGAATAGAAAGATCCAAAGATCTGACCAAACATTTATCTGAAATAAAAAGCTTTTGTAACATTTTACACTATACCATTCAAAGGTTTTAAGTCTGTATATATATATATAGAATTATATATTTATATTATATAATTATAGAAAATAATACTTTTATTTAGCAAGGATGCTTTATTGATCAAAAGTGATGATAAAGACATTTATAATGTTACAAAAGATTCTATTTCAGATAAATGCTGTTCTTCTGAACTTTTTATTCATCAAAGAAATTTGAAAAAATCTACTCAGGTGTTTTCAACATAATAATAATAATAAATGTGTTTTAAGCAGCAAATCAGAATATTTAAATGATTTCTGAAGAATCGTGTGACTGGAGTAATGATAGTAAAAATTCAGCTTTGAAATCACATGAATAAAGTACATTTTAAAATAGATTTTGATAGAAAACAGTTATTTAAATAGTACAAATATTTCAAAATTTAACTGTTTTTACTGTACTTTGGATCAAATAAATGCAGGCTTGGTGAGTCGAAGAGACTTCTTTAAAAAGACATTAAAAATCTTTGGTACAGTAGAGTGAATGAGTATTTCCATTGCAAAGTAAACATATATCAAAATATTTGTATCCTTTTAAAACTGTTCACCTAAAAATTACAATTCTCATCCTTTATTCACTCAACACAAAAGGAGATGTTAGACAGGATGACAGCCTCAGTCTCCATTCACTTTCATTGTACGGAATGATACAATGAAAGTCAGTGGTGACTGAGGCTGTCAGTTCTGCCTAATATCTTCTTTTGTGCGCCTCATGAGAAAGAAAATCACACGGCTTTGAAACAACATGAAGTTGAGTAAACAATGACAGATTTTTAATTACCGAGTGAACTATCTCTCACAACTACTCCAGAATTTAATTACTGCAGCGATATCTGCAGGGTTGTGCGAAATTAAGCGCCTGGCCCTTTAAGAGCGCTGTTGCCCGTGTGTGGGTAACTGCTGAAGGTAGTCGGGGGGTGGGCTTGAACCACGAGACGCTCGCCCGTAGACGCGAGAGTAGTAAATCCGTTCATTCACAGCGAAGGGAAGAGTGCGGGGCAGCGGCTGAGATGGAAATCTGACTGAATGGGCTATTAAAGAGCGGATACTTTTTCCATACTCAAGGAAACGAGAAAAGAAATATGTTTTGCCCGTGAAATGAATCTTGGAGGAAGTAAGAGCGTCTGGGACGGACTGTGAGCATCACATCTTATCTGTCCGTTACACTGACTCTTTATCTGTAACAGATCAGCGCTAGAGCGCAACGGGAGCGCACGGGAACATGGAATATTTGTGATGCTCAGCTTATCCGACACAGTTTTTGTGTGTTTTGGGTCTAGTTTGTAAAGTTCCTCAATGTGACCGTCTGTTTCAAACGCGTCTCCTCGCACTTTAACCGGATTGTAGCGTTTTCGGGGTGGTTTTAAGGACTGTTTGTCCGGGATAAAGGCGACTGAAGTGGACTTTATATCTGAGGGTGATGGAGTTTCGCAGGACTTTAGATGCTCTGCTCGTTGTGTTTGCCATCATCTGCTTGTCTCAAGGTAAGATAGAGAAAATACGACACGACAGATGGCCATATGAGAATTATAATCGCAAAACATTGTGAAATAGTTGTCGACATCTTCACTCCTTTTATACAGTCGTATTCTGTGAGGTATTGTTGTTGTTTAGGTTGTACGATGATTATGCGCATTCTTTATATAGATATAGAACTTATACATACTTATCTATCTATCTATCTATCTATCTATATAATCGATAATCGATATGTATTTGTTGTAGAGATATTATTGAGCTAAGTAAAGTGAAACCCATTCATTTTTGATTGAGTTACACAGCGTCTCATGAGGCATAATACCTTACATATACAATACTTTAAATGTAAACAGATGATTTATAGATTTATCCTTTGTGTTTATTCATCAACATATGGTTGAAACGGACCAGATGACCCAGTTTACAGTAAATACACTCACTTTAGGACAGATCAGCCCTTGAATTCAAGATGTTTCTCTTGGAGAGGATGCATAATATAGAAAAACTAAGCATATCTTCATTATTTAAATATTTTAACTATTGCAAACACTTTTTTGTCTGTATTAGGGTTTTTTAACCCTTACAGTCTCAAAAACCCCTCATTCAGATTTCTAACTAACCCAGGGATGAAGAAAGGATAGATCATTAGTTACAATTGTACAAATTCGCTAAGAGATAGAAACGCCATGAGAACGTATGCTTTGTATATATATATATATATATATATATATATATATGTGTATATATATATATGTATGTGATCCTGGACCACAAAACCAGTCATAATGGTCATTTTTTTTTAATTGATACGTATAAGCAGAATACATGAGCTGAATAAATATGAATAAATAAGCTTTCCATTGATGTATGGTTTGTTAGGATAGGACAATATTTGGCTGAGATACAACTATTTGAAAATCTGGAATCAAAATATTAAGAATTCGCCTTTAAAGTTGTCCAAATGAAGTTCTTAGCAATGCATATAACTAATTAAAAATTACGTTTTGATATATTTACGGTAGGAAATAATATATCTTAGTGAAACATGATCATTACTTAATATCCTAATGATTTTTGGCATAAAATTAAAATCAATCATTTTGACCCATGCTATGTATTTTTGGCTATTGCTACAAATATACCTGTGTTACTTTTGACTGGTTTGTGTTCCAGGGTCACAGATGTTCTTTTGGACCCCCTAGTCTACCTTCAGAACCCTGGATGGCTGTAGAGCCACAGTCTTGCATAGCTTGAATTGAATCATGCTTAGATCAGTGGTATTGCTGGCAGAGCTGGCCAACAGAAGCTCTGTTTTATGGGGCAGTAAACATTGCCTCTGAGATCTGTCCTCCAATATAACCGCTGACAAAATCTGCCACTGAATCAAGGGCAGCACAGGCGCCAGACGAGGGATGAAATGACATGCAAAGCTTTTATTCATCCAGATCTATAGTCCAATCTAAATTGTGTTGTCAGTACAGTGCTCTTCTTTTGTTTCATGAGCCGATCTGGCCAAACCAAAACCAATTCAGCTTTTTTACAACATACTCAAAACCATCCAAGAAGTGAGTCTGGGTTAGTTCAGAGCAGCTGAAATTTATCATTGTCCTCTGGCTTAATCCAGCTCAGGTATGTGGTGAGGGCCGCTGGCTATCTCCTCACACCTGATAAGGGTTTTGAAAGAAAAGGCATTGAGTTACACTTCAACTTTTCATTTATAGGTGCCTGATCCTTGTGTATTTGTTGTTGGTCTGTTACGTTTGTAGGACGTGTGTTTGCTCGGCTCCTTTTGAAGTCATTTTAAACAGCCACAAACAGCTGTCGGCTCTTCCCGGATTGTCCCCAAACATGCATTTAACGACTGCCGGCCTTTGACTCATTTGGTAATGACACCCTTTAAACCAGATGAACCTTTGTGGAAAATGTGAAATGACTTCCGAGCACATTTCTTTTGTGTTTTTCAACAAACACACAAGGATCTGTAGCTGTTGCGTCCTATACTGTATAAGCGTATGATTGGCAGCATTTCAAAAGCTCTGCGACTTTTCGCATAAAGCGTGTCATTTAGGGTTTTCCCTCTATGTGAGACAGCTTATTTTGATGTCTTGCGTATCCAGGACTGTCGTCGCTCCTTAGATCAGAAGCGGTGCATGTTTGCGCGTGTGTGCATGAGAGGTGTGACTCAGAGAAGTCTGCGTCTCCCTCTCGCACACTCGTTCGCTCGCACAGTTACTCCCTGTCTCCTCTGTGTAAACAGTGTGCTGTCGAGAGGCTGTCAATAAGGAGGGAGATAAATGCCGCATCTCCTACTGAGCTCGCTCTGATGTCTCAGTCTGATTTCTGTCCCGGCACATTCACGCTCTTTACTGGATCCTTGCCGGGAGACAAAACAGCTTGGCAGTATCTTTCCGGCACTCTTTTGTTGTTGCCGAGATCTAACTCGTAAGAATTAATATAGCCGCACCACAAAAAGTGACACCTTTGATTAAAAGCACATATTTCACTACGCATAAGCGTAACTCATCTCCTAAAATAGCGCGATTTTATCACCTCCTCTTTGAGGGAGCTTTTTAATTGGTCAAGTAAGGAAGCCAGAAGCGCATACGGCTTTGGTTTTATGAGTCTAGCGCTGACAGGAAGTTTGAATTGAACCCTAAAGACGTCGGCTCTGGCTGGCGTTGCTGTGTGGGGGTGAATGGGGACACAACACAATGCCTTGGCATCAATCTGTCCAACCTTGTGTCTCTGGCCGCAGATGAAGACAGTTTAATGGCCTTGCGCATTAGTTCCAGTGGCTGTGGTGACCCTCAAAGTCGTGTTCCAAATGGGAAGCGCTATACAAAAAATCAGAGAGGCCAAACCAAACTCTCAGAGTGTGTTTATATGACTAGTAGTTGCTTCTTTTAACATGCGTCTGTGATGGTTTCCTTCTTCAAGCAGTAGCTTGCTTTACATTTGCAGAAAATAGATTGAAAAAGTGACTCATGTACAAGGATTAATTGGTTTTATGAAAGATATTGTCAGGACATCTCCAAATACATCATTCATTTAGATAGCTGTCGACTGGAAAAGTACATAACCCACTTTTGACTCTCTTTGGCTGTTTCTTAAATGACTGTAGATTGTATCTTTCATTAATGAATGATTTTTTTTTATCTAGTGCTCTAACACTGACTGAGTTCGATATTTAGCTTCCCTGTCAAGTAATATAACTGCCTCTCTATTTAATCAGAAAATTTCTCAGCACTTCGATATTGACATGCCCTACAGCAGTGGTTCGGTGATTTTCTTTTCCATCCAATAACTCGATAGTAGTCAGTGTGGTTTATATCAGCAATAATACAGTCGGGAAGTTCATGGTCGTTCCTGGAATCGTTTCACACGTCAGGCTGTAACAGTAGCAGCTTTTTTTTCTTCATCCATCATCTGTCCATGTAACTAAAATGGCAAAAAGATCAAAACTTTAAGCTTTTGTAACACATGCATTAGCTGCATTTGCAATCCAACAGCAAAGTCTGACAGTAATCCTCTTTTTTTAAATCTCAAAACCCCTCAAGTTTTATTTTTTTTCTTGCCCTCAAAAGTAAAAGAAATTTTATTTTATTTTTTTTTTTTTTTTTTACAATAGTATACTCAGTTTAAGAAATTGCACTTAAACGCATACCTTGAAGGTCCAGCATGAACTTGTTTCCACACTTTTCAGTAGATGGCTGGATAAAGAGTTGTTAGACGATGCAAAAGTTTAACTTTTATTTACTTGCCAAAGCCAGGTTTTCCACACATTTTGTGCTTGCTTTTAAGTTTAGACCGTGCATAGTCATTCTTCGCCACTCTTTAAACATGTTAATGTACCCATTAAGATAAGCTTCTTGAGGACTATGGATAATTTCAAGTGGGTTCTGTGGTTTATCTGTGTGCCAGAGTGTGGAAAGAAGCTGTGGGGCACTGCAGGGGCCACCTGCGTGCCAAGGCGACATACCACTTACATACCCAGACGAAGAATCCTTAGTATCTCCAGGCCTGGAGCACAGTTCCCACGGCATGAATTCTCAGCCACTCTTAATTATCGGATCACTTTTGGGCAAAAAATTAAGATATTACTCTTAAACCCTACCTTCTAACACAGTATGACTGCTCATTATCAGGACCTGCTGAGCCTAGATTACCACACTCTCACACTGAGTAACAACTCACTCCAACTCATAAACAGCTGGCTTGTGCTTTGAGTGTTTACATGGTGCGACTGTGTTGTCCTTGGAGAAACAGAGACCTCTGGTCTGTTTTATTCGCTCTGTTTACTAGTTGATGCAAACAGACCTGGCTAATAGTGTACATAAGTGTGTGTTTGGGCACACTGTAAACAAAAGGGCCCAGGGCCGTGTGTGCTCTCTCATCAGGAGTTCCAATTTAATGACTCAGTCTCTATCTGCATGGGCCCTGCTATTAGATTACCTTCATTAACACACACTTTCTCGTTCTCTTCCCTCTCGGCGCCTGTGTTTACACACTTTTCATGGTGTTCAACTTCGTTCCTGTGCTCCTATTTGGCTTCCCCGTTATCCTCATCAGTCGTGATCTTTGTGTTGTTTCAGTAAATAACAGTGGTTGGGTTCAGAGGGCTATTAGATATGGACATTACGTGCGCGGTTGTCGTTTAATGGCCGTGTAGATCAAAATCGCAGCTTGGCAGAGCTGGAATTGGTCCTTGAGTGCAATGCAAAGAATGTTGTGAATGTTTTTCCGTGGTGTCAATATTCTTTGTCTTTGTCTGTCAGAGCGATTGAAGTATTAACAGGCTGTTGTTCGTGTCTCCATAGACGTGTGGCAAGACTTTGATATTATCAGCTCTATTCTATGCAGAATAGTTTCTCTTACTTCAGGAATCTGCTGCTTTCCCTGTTGAAAATACCATTGCTGGCTAGTGCTGATGGACCAACAAACTAGATTTTTTCATTGTATGTTTTATATTAAGATATGAATTTTACTGTTTTGAGTTCATTTTAAACAGTTTTTTACATTAAAAAAAAAATTTCAGCTTTGTTATTATTATTTTATAGATATATATTAAATATACAGTTGAAGTCAAAAGTTTACATACACCTTGCAGAATCGGCTAAATTTACCAATTAATTTTTAATTATTATTTTTATTATTTTAATTATTTTACCAAAATAAGAGGGATCATACTGAGGACAACTGAGGGACTCATGTGCAGCTATTACTGATAATTCAAACGCTCACTGATGCTGCAGAAGGAAAAACAACGCATTATTAGCGGGGGGTGAAAACTTTTGAAAAGAATAGAGATGTGTACATTTTTCTTATTTTGCCTAAATATCACATTTTTTTCATTTAGTACTACCCTTTACAAGCTACAGAAGATACTTACATGTTTCTCAGAAGACAAAATAAGTTAAATCTACCCTGGTTTTCAAATTTAAAAAGTTTTCATCCTGCGGCTCTTAATGCATCATATTTCCTTCTACAGCATCAGTGAGTGTTTGAACCTTATGTAATAGTTGCATATTAGTTGTCCTTAGTGTGAAAAGGTAAATCTCAAAATCATACATTGTTGGAAAGGGATCAAATACACAAAAATGCTAAAAAAAAAAAAAAACTAAGAATTTGTGGGACCTGAAGGATTTTACTAAAGAACAGTGGCCAGTTTAACTGTTCAGGACAAACAAGGGACTCATGAACAGCTATCATCATTCAGGCAATATGAATCAAGTGTATGTAAACTTTTGAATGGGCTAAATTTTATAAATTCAACTGTAATTTTCTTATGTGTACTATATGTAAACGTGATATTTGTGAATTATCTTATTCAGGTCAATATTGTAAATAACATGCATTTTGTATGATCCGGCTTATTTTGCTAAAACAATTAACATTTTGCAGATTCTGCAAGCTTTTGACTTTAACTGTATTTCTTGTTTGTTGAAATGACAAAGTATTTTTTGTAAAATTTTGTGCAGTAGAGACACTAAGAAATGCAAATTAAATCTTAAATTGAGTATTTTCAGTCTCTAGCTCTGAAACTGGAGTCAGAAATGAACTAGTGCTTTGGGCAAAACTGCCACCAATAGTGACAGAAATGCCCCAGTTACCCAAAATAGGGCAAAAGTGCTCCCTGAGGGAATTCTCTTTTATCTAATATCAAACATTTTATATATTTTATATATATAAAATTTAAAAATGTGTCTGAGACAGTCATTGCACTCCCTAGCAGTATATTATAGCATTCAGTTGAACTCATCTGATATTTGTCGTAATATTATATTCTGTTTTAAATCTAAAAATGGAAAGCAGTCTTATTAATTTTGCTGCTAAAGCTATGCATTCACTTTGTCAGCATATGAATGCACAGCATTATTATGCAGTCCATTAATTAGTCTTTTATCTCATATGCCTTTCTCAAGAAAAAAATTCTTCCCTCCCTACATGTCAGTCTTGTATCCAGCCATGCCAGGACTGCTCATGTTTATGACCGACCCAGTGAGTCATTCTTATGCAAAACACCCACCATCTCGCCGAGCACCACTCAACTTAAATGTTAAACCTGTTAAACGCATGAATCACTAATTGAAAGCGATTCAGCTGTGTATTTCACCAGCGTGGTACCATATGTTGCAGATCTTCAGAAGCATTCACAGGTTAAGTCCAGCGCTAAGGGAAGCCTAGGGGTTTTCCTACCCCTCATTTTGGTCATTTCCTCCTGCAATCATCAGCCATCAAAGCAACAAGAACACATCCTGAATGCGATATGTTATCTTCTGGACCTCAGGGGGAGATATGCAGAGTTCCCGCTGTTCTGGGAGTAGACAAATGTTGAATATAGGCCTAATCGTAGTCCCATTCGATGCACGCTTTCCCAAAGCATGTATTTAACATGAAGCCTGTCCGTACGGCGGAGACTACGCCCTAGTCCTTTTCATCTCTCTCTCTGTTTGACTTTCAAAGATCCAGTTCATGAATAGTCAGGTCGGCTCTTGATTGAAGGCTCGGCCATTGAAGATTGAAAGAATTTTAAAGCGGCTGTATAATTTTTGATGAGAAGAAAGTGACTTCAAAGCCCGCTTACACTTTGTTTTACCTTTTCACTGGAATTTGACCTGAAGCTGAAAAATGGCAGTCTTAAGGGATCATGAAACGAGGAAGTCTATTGAGGCACTGACTGGTGTGAATAGCAGAAAAAAGATCAGCTTTGTCAAAACATCTTGATCTGCTGTACGTTCAGAAACTTCACTTCCTGCTAAATTTGTGGTTCTGTGTGGGCCTCACCTAGCAATGTTAGGGTCAAGCGGAAAGTGCGTGGTGGGATTAATCCAGCGGAACGTGGTGCACCGCTAGGAGGACCAGGAAGCTGATGCTATCTCAACCAGTCGCGGTATGCTGGTCGCCCCAACCGGGCCACTTCCATTAGCGGGGCACTGAAGAGGTCCAGACAACACAAAGCAGCTGGGATGGAGCTCCACTGTCGCCACTATGCACAATTTATCTTTTATTCCCTACTTTTTCCTCTATGGGAGAAGTCGACGCCCCCCCTTGAGATACGCGATATGCCATTGACATGTATTCCAGATGTGTTTTTCTTTGGCGAGGAGAGTTTGAATTACAGGAGGTCAGGGAAAACAGACTGTGGTATTATTGTACCGCCTTCGGAGAGGGTTCGCAGAATCTGAATGAACCCGGCAAATGTGTTTCAGAGCCCTGATACGTATCTGAGTATGTGGCAACACAAAAAGACAGCTATTCCCAGAGAAAAGCAAAGGATTCCTCTCAGCCTGTGCTGAAAATGCCCTCACACTAAAGGAATGAGCTAGCTCTGCAAGTCCAGGGTGACCAGGAGGTTATTTTTTTTACGCTTCATGGCTTGATCACCTGAGGCAACTCAGAGCTCGGTGTTGTTTGAGATGGCAGGGTTTAGGGTCAGCACTTAAAGAGATTCTCACTAACAGGTCGAACCACTGAAAGAATCGTGTTTATTCCCCTTCTCTTTTCCACCAAGTCTTCTCTCGGGAATCCACAGAGGGATCAATATCTTCAGCTGGACGTTGCAACTGCTCAGCAGAAGGTTCATTTGAAGTACTGTTTATTTTGTGAAGTGAGAAGGTTCTCAAAGCAATGGAGTGGCCAGATGAGCCTTGCGTGAAGATAAGATCTGATGGGTCAGGAAGTCCCATTTGCACCACTCTAAAGATTAAGGATTTGGGATTGGGTTGGGTTATATATCACAAAGTGTTTTGTGAAGTTCTCCTCAAAGTAGGAATGCTACAATGGCATTTTAGTGTCACATAAAAACAAACAAACAAAAAAAAAATCAAAAATTGCGAGACTGAAGTCATAATATTTCGAGAATAAAGTCGAAATGTTTCCAGAATAAAGTTATAAATGTTAGTAATAAATGTCAGATTATTTCGAGAATAAAGTTGAAATTACGAGAATTAAATCATAGCAATTAAAGTTAATAATACGATGCAAATGGCTTGGATTGGGAGCACCGGGAGAAGTTGCCAGGCCACTGGAACATAATGTGGGATTATTAGCAGAGATCATACCATGTGTTATACTTGCAGGGACAGTATGCGTGGAAATAATATTTCACGTCTTCAATTCATTAAGCCTATTTGTAGTATGCCAGCCACCCAGTAATAGTAATAAGCTTTGTACTTTTGGTATGTTTAATATAAAAGTCACAGCTTTCAAAATCTGTCAATAACATGTTTTTCACGCACTTTAATGTGGCGGGACAGATCGCTGTACATTGATTACAATGAGACATTAGTTTCCTTAAATTATACAGTTTTGTTTGTGAAAACAAACTACTCCACAAAAAAACATCTGTAGCGCCCAACCTTACATTCCTCACATTTCATTAAAAACAGCAAAAAATTGTTCTTAAGGTTGAAGTGGACTTCAACGCATTAACATAAGTTATGTAGTTATCTTTTCTGAGGTATGTAAGTGACTATTCACAATTCACAAAACAGCTGTTTTATTCACGGTATAACACAGTAAATGACTGGAAATAATATTTAACGTCTTCAATAATTAACAGTATTCCCAATAATTTTGTGCTTTGTTGCTTTTAATATAACACAGCTCAGCTTTCAACACATTAAAAAAAACACGTTATTGTAATAGACACATTGTTTGTATTTCGCTATAAAACTGACAGATTTTGAAAGCTTAGATTTAGGAATATCTCCCGGTGCTCCCAGTATGGGCCTTTTGCATGCAAAATAGTATAGAATATACTCTCGAAATATTATAACTTTAATCTTGTAATTGCTATGAATTAATTCTTATAATTTTGACTTTATTCTCAAAATATTTTGACTTTATTCTCAAAACAATTAAACTTAATTCTCGTAATTTTGACTTTATTGTCGAAACATTTCGACTTTATTCTCATAATCTCGACTTCATTCTCGAAATATTGCAACTTTATTTTCGTAAGATTTCGACTTTATTCACGTAATTTTGACTTTATTTTCAAAATATTATGACTTTATGTCGTACTGTTAGATTTTTTTTTTCATTTTATGTGGAACTTAAATTAAACTTAAATAAAACTTAAATTAACCCCATTTTCTTAGTCTCTACTATCCATCCATCTATCCACTATCCAATACCCTTTGCATTTTTATGACTTTTATGCCGAACTCATGTTAAATCCTTTGTATACAAATATACATGTTTCACAAAGGGAGTATTTCATCTCTTTGAACAACATCAAAGCTCATGTAATGGACACACAGCCCCTGAACCCACACTGGTACGTAGACTTTGTTTTGCTAAGGCTCCGTGACTCGATGCTGTCTCTTCCTGTTGGAATGAGAAATCCTCTTCATCCCCTGCAGTAAACACAACATCTTTTGCTGTTTCTTAAGCAGGAAGCACATAAGCAGCTCTTGCCACAACCCCTAAAGGTGTCAGGTTGCTCTGTAGAAGCTGTCATGGAATTTCTGTGCTTGCCACTGCGCTTAATCCATCCCGCTTCCCACCTTGCAGGGTTGACTCAGGCAGAAACACGCTCGTCCCAGAGGAAAACAGCAGCCCTCCTGTGTAATTTCCTTTTTGCATGTGAGCAGCTTCACTTTGTCCTTTCACCGACAGGAGTAAAGAGCGTAGCTTTATGACCCCGGGTTTGTGCTCTTTCTCAAGAGCCCCTTTGTTGTTTGTAAATGCAAAAACACAGAAAGAGTGTTGGAAGGAACGCCCCCCACTTCTTAATTTAACTTAGGGTAATGAATGCACATTTGCAAATCAATTCCCAGATTCCAGTGAAAAAAGGAGGGGTGAGGTTGTAAAATAATCAACTATTTAAGGGGGGCGGGAAGCCACTCAAAAGAATTGCAGATGAGGACTGGAAGAAAGAAAAAAAAAGTTGGCCATTTGTGTTAAAATTTGTGCTTTGAGCATCAAAGCTTTATGCACATTTTGACATGCTGCTACAAAATAGTTTTAGATTTTTTATTCATCTAAGAATTCGTCTTTTGTTCAAGATTTGATACTAATGTCCTGCGCTGATAATTCCTCCTGCATTTTAATTTGCGCTTCTTTAGAACTACTTAATTCATCTTTCTTCTCGTGACCTCCAGGTTTTCACACATACTTCAAGGCATGGAGACAATTATTAGATCGACATCTGACCTTTCCTTGTACGGTTGTCATGGAGATTCTTTGGCATTGACACCTTCTATTAGAAGACTCTGAATATTTGCATATGTCGCTGCACTTGCTGTTTCGAATCAGCTTGTGAAAATTTCCCATAGCACGTCTTGTTACTGCAACATGGCTTGCATCATCTGTCTTTGTTTAGCTGGGCTGTGTTTAAAGATCTTATTTCCTCCCCCTAACACTGGAGATAAATATTCTTAGTGCTAAAAGCCTCTTGGGATTGATCAGAAGGATAGCCAGATGCATGTATTTCCTCCTAGACCCAGCTCATCCCCCCTCCCCTCTTCCTTCACATAACAAGGTCAAACCCCTATTACAGTACAAGGGCTTGATACCTTTAAGAGCAGATGAGTTGTAGTTGCAGCACCTCCCTTTATGCCCAAATCAATCTAACTGCTGAAGCCATTACTAGCGTGTCACACTGTGAGATTGCCACTTGTATGGGTTCTTCCAGATAGGACATGCTCTAATTTCTGCAGCATTTACTGGATGTAATCCTTAACAGCTGGACTAAAGTTGCTAGAATTAGCCTAGATTTTTCTGTTCTGAAAAGGAATAGTTCACCCAAAAATGAAAATTACACAATGGTTTACTCACCCTCAAACCATCGTAGGGGTTTATGACTTTCTTCTTTCAGATGAATACAACCGGAGTTACATTAAAAAATGTCCTGGCTCTTCCAAGCTTTATAACGGCAGTGGTATTTTGGAGGGATATTCTCATCTGCCATGTGAAAATCATAAGTCTGATCGCTTAGAATTGTAATCCTTAACAAGCCGCATGATTTGAAGTGTCATTCATGTCTGTAATGCAGACGTACTTGAAAAAGAGTGACTTGCCTTGGCGAGCACTATCAATAATTAACGCCGGCACGATAGTCTCAGTTTTATTTCACTCGGCGACCAGAAATCAAAGCGCTTCCCACAATTCACAGTGGAGCTGAGCAGCCATTTGTGACGAGGTTATTAAAATTATATCACCTTTGTTCTGCCTTATTCACTTCCTTATTTGAGCACTTCTTTCCTACCTTGTCAGTACCAGAGACAATTTAATGTTAGTTTCCGAGTGTTGTTATATAAAAGATGCTCTCGGAGATGTGTTATCCGCCTCAGAAGGCCCTTAAAGTGCACTGATTCCCAGAGGGTTGATTTTCTCTGACAGGGTGTGAGACCACAGAGTTCCTTAGAGTCATCAAAATACCCCAAACGCCCATCATGGGACTTGTTTATTTTTTTCCAAGTAGCAGTTCTAGCACCTCATAATGGGGGACTCGTGGATCTAGAAGTCTCGGAAAGCTCAGGGCGAGAGGCTAATCAGCTTTTCCAGATGTTGTTTTCCACTTCTATATGCACATTCGGACTGTCATGAGTACCTCTGGTTTTCACAAGGTCACATTTAGGTGAGATAGCTTCTACATTGGTAGGCGTTTAGCTCGGTCTTTACTTTCAGTCTTTTTTCTCTGCCTTACATCTCCTCTGTGGCAGGTCGGGAGTGTTTGGGCTGTTTTATTTATAAGCCTGTTCTTGGATTCTTACCCCACTGTTTCTCCTCCACCCCCTGCCAACCGCAGTCTGTTCGGCAGTCCATAAGTGTCCGCTAAAAGCTATTAGCCAAACCCTGGCGGTCTCCGCTCCCTTAACCCAGCGGGGCCACGGGGCTTTTTGTTTTGAAAGAGTGGAAGGGCAACAGTCCTGGGGATTCGGAGGTGAACACAAAGCTTGCGGTTTGGCCTTTGCCGTCTCTTGTGGACTGGGCCCAGTGTACTACTACTGTAAGGTCATTGTGTCATGTTATTCATGGCTGGGGTAAAGTGGTTGGGAAATGGGTTTGTTTTAAGTTGCATTAGTCTCTGGCCCAGGGGTGTTTATCCACTTGACTGAATATGAAGTAATAAAGCAAAGTAAAGCTTTGCAGATCTGAATGGTAAGAAATAATCCTTAAAAGCACTATTTTTAATGCTGTGTTGCCGGTGTAAACAGAGGACTGTTAGACTGGAGTTTATCTCTATGTGTGCGAAATGTGTTTTTCCTCATAATCCTGTGTAACTTTTTTGTGTATTTCGAGGTGGTGATGGACGTTCCCTCAGGGGTATGTCTGTAGCGTTTTGTTAGAGCTATCACACATGATTCATTTTCTGCTGAATGAGATTTTCACCATCTCTCACTCTGACTGCTGGAAATCAGAGTCTCTCTCCTGTCACGAATTTTAAACCCCAGTATAATTGTTGCCGCCGGGATCGGTAATTATTTCCAAAATCACCATGCACAATGACTCACTTTCATCCCCAGATATCTCCCGATGGTTGAAATTCTTCGGTCTTGTCGAGAATCAGTTTGTGTTGTTGTTATTCATCCGTAATTGTCCCACCACCATACTGTCATTCAAATTGGGAGAGAGAAAAGCAATTTCAAAGCTTTCTGAAAGCCTACCTGAATTACCATACCACCGGTTTCTCCTTCCTCCCCCCCTCAACAACTGTGCGAAACAAAAAACCCTTGGCAGTCGGCATGAATTCATATGCGCCTTAAAACAGAAGACAAATTATATATACATATCCCAGCATTCCAGCTACAGCTGGATTGAAATGAATTTCTGTTTTCTTTGATAGCTGTTGAATTTAGAGCATGTAATTTTCATACTGCCAGTTTATGACAAGCATATGAGCAATACATATGTATAACTACTTAATTTTACCTAGCCGAGGATTGGCAGAAATTGTTTTTTGCATCCTTGTCAACAGATGTAAAGATGGCTTTGGCTTGTTGGCTAACCTCCAACTCAAATTAAGAGATGTTTTTGGTGTGAAGTGAGAATTTTTGCTCTTTGCTTGGAATAAATTAATGTTTTTGGCAAATTAGCAGTCATCAAATTACTTTATTTACAGATTTTGTGCACCACGTGTGAAGTTTCTGAAGACTATGTCATGTCCACACTCAAAGCAACAACTTAATGTCTAATTCACAATTATATGGAGCTTAATTTTACATTAGCTGATTTCCTGTTGGTCTTCATAAAGTCTTCATTTATGTGGGAAGTATATAAAGAATCGTATGAATAAATATGACATTTTTAAAAACACTGAATGAAGTGGTTGTTAAAGTTATAGTTCACCCAAAAATGAAAATTACCCCATGATTTACTCACCCTCAAGCCATCCTAGGTGTGTATGACTTTCTTCTTTCAGACGAATGTAATCAGAGTTATATTAAAAAATGTCCTGGCTCTTCCAAGCTTTATAATAGCAGTGAAGGGATGTTGAGATTTTCAAGTCCAATAAATTGCATCCATCCATCATTAAAAAGTGCTCCACACAGCTCCAGGGAGTTAATAAAGGTCTTCTGAAGTGAATCGATGCATTTGTGTAAGAAAAATATCCATGTTTAAACCTAGAGCCGTGTGGAGTTCTTTTTATAATAGATGGATGCACTTTATTGGACTTCTTTATTGGATCTTAACAGCCATTTACTGCCATTATATTTAAAGCATTATAAGAGCCAGGGCTTTTTTTAAATATAACTTCAATTGTATTCGTCTGAAAAAAGAAAGTCATATATATCTAAGATGGTTCGAGGGTGAATAAACCATGTGTTAATTTTCATTTTTTAGCAAACTATCTCGAATTATGCATTGAATTTGCAAAAACTGTCAAATTGAAAAGCAGTGAATCATGAATCAAATCAGTTCTCTGTCAGAGATTCATAACTGTACTTGTATTGCTTGTTGCATTGAGCCGCATCTGGTTAAGACACTGCAGTTGTTTTGATACCAAATTCTTTCAAATGCATGTAATGCAAAAAGTGACAACCGATTCTCTCTCTTACAGGATCTCGGCCGAGGCTGGAGGATGCTGCGCCACGGATTGTCGAACACCCCTCAGACCTAATTGTTTCCAAGGGCGAGCCCGCCACGTTGAACTGTAAGGCCGAAGGTCGGCCGACCCCTATGGTGGAGTGGTACAAAGATGGCGAGCGAGTCGAAACGGACCGTGAGGATCCACGCTCCCACCGGATGCTCCTCCCCAGCGGCTCCCTCTTCTTCCTCCGAATAGTTCACGGAAGGCGCAGCAAGCCCGACGAAGGGGTATACGTGTGCGTAGCGAGGAATTACTTGGGCGAGGCCGTCAGTCGTAATGCCTCTTTGGAGGTCGCAAGTAAGTCGGCTCATTTGTACTCTGATCCTTGCCTCGCGCCCTCTTCCTCAATCTCTCCGGCTGCAAATTTCCGCAGTGCTCATCTTTTTTCCGCCGCTTCTATAAAGCTTTCCCATTTTGTCCTGCTCTCCTCATCTTTTTCCCTTCTCAATCTCCACTTGATCTTGTTTAGTCTTCCACCCGCTGCGGCGGCCCATAACCATCGTCCCTGGATGGAGTAAAGCACTGAGGTCATTGTTAGTTTTAGAGGAGGTAATCTGATTTGTGGTATTAATGTAGATGGATGGTAGCTGGTATTCGAGATAAATTCAACCCCAGAAATAGCCAAGAGAGGAACGTAATGCTGGCGGCTTCCAGGTGACAGATGTTAGCTTAAAAAAATCCACCAGCATCTCTGTTTCTCATGGAATGACTCCAGGTTTTAACAGCAGGGCTTCCCATATCCAATACGCACTAATTAAATGCTGATGGCACTATTTGATTTCGGTCATTAGATTATCGCCAATTTCATTACGCTTTCTCAACGTTATGCTTTTGTCGTGCGACCTCTGTGATTTCAGAATCGTTTTTAGGTGGCCTGCAGACCTGCACACCTTAAATGGTGGCGTCAAAGGACAGATCCTTCACCTGCTCAAGTATTTCACCATCTGCTCTGAGATATCAGCGAGACGTAATAGTCCCCATGTTCTGGCGCTGCTAGGAAAGAATAGCGCTATTCTCACACAATTCAAAGCCAGAATGCAGATTCCGTCTCCAGCTAGTCATAAATCCTGTCTATTAAATTCCTCTTCCGTGCATTCTTATTGCAAAACGCTTCAAAACCTAAAGCATTTACAATTCACTCACACTCGGCTATCTAATTAGGATCTGAACCTCCCCGTCGAGCTGCAATATCTTTATTTAAAAAGGAAAGCAAAGAAACTGTATTACTTTTGATGTCTTCAGGATTAATTGAAGTTGTTGCAGCTCTCCAAAGCTGGAAATGACTGTTATTTGCTGCATGATAGTGTTTATTCTCATTCTCAATGAGCGGTTTTAGATTGGATTTCTTTTCAGTTTGATTTTTATTTCTTCTTTCTTATCAGCATTGAAAGTTCTATTCCTCTTATATTTCCATATCAAAAATATTTGATTTTTCAGGCTGGATTTGAACAGTAACTCCATTCAATTATAGGGCTGACTGCTGGATGCCATTACCAAAACCATTAACCTACATTTCAGATTCATTTATTAGTGATATGCAAGACACTGTGCGGTTTCACAAGTGCAAGTTCATTGTAAGTTCGTGATCCATGAGGGTTACAGAACAGATGGTCTGTTGAATAAAACATTTTTTATTGTTGCTGAGAAAATTAGTTTTTCCAAAGTTGCATTAAAGATGGCAGTTTTCATCCAGGATACGACAGAGGCTCAATTTTATGCTTGGAAATTTGTCTTGCTAACTCCTTACAGCGGTATCTAAAAAAATGTTTTTATCTCAGTGAACCGAAAACAAGCTAAACGCATAATCAAACAACGTAATCTGAAATTCCCAAGTTTACCCTTACAAATGAAAGGTTTTTGGATGAGTTCTTCTCACATCAAGCAGAAACGTTTTGCAGTCTATGTTCCTGACTGTCATTATCATTAACTGTGCGCAGTGGAAAGAATTCTGGTACACAAATAGTTCTAGAACCCCACAGGAGTTGATTCTAGGTTTAGATTCCTAAACCGTACATCCTTGCCAACTGTCTGTCCTGTTCTTTATCCGTGCCCCCGTCATCCAGGTGGCCTATATCATTAGTTATGATATGTTTGGCTCTCCCGTGAGATGACAGTGCGACAATTCCTCTAGGGATGTCTGCAAAAATGGCGACCAAAAACAAGAAATCACATTGATACGATATACATTCTTTGTATAGCTTAGTCAGTGTGTCAATATGAGATGTTCAGTTTATACACTTCTTTTCACAATGTAAATCTCTCTAATTAGTTCATTTAAGCCATTTATGCAAGACTAAGCTGATTGTGACATCATAACGGGTGCATTTACATATCAATGCCCACGTTTGCACTCCAACTCATTCGTCAACTTGTTACAATCCTGTATGACTGACTGACTGAAGATGAATTAAAAAACAAATCCATTTAAAGTCAATGGTGTCCAAAGCTAGCTTTGATGTTCCACAGATGAAAAAAAGTCTTACCGGTTGGAACAACATGAGGGTGAGTAAATGCTGACAGAATTTCCATTTTTGGTTGATCTATACCTTTAATATCCCTTTAATGCAATAGAAGTTGAGAATAGCTTTATTTTGATGGAATAAGCTCTGTGGGCATTGTGGTGATGAGATTTGGGCACATAGTGCCAGCTCTCTGCATGGAGATCATCTTTCTCCATCGTGGCACGGCTCCATCAGCCAGGTGGTGGGCGGGAGATGGGGATGAGGGGTCTGCTGCCAGCCATGGAGCTTGTCTGGTTCACAGGTTTTGGGGGTTTGGCAGAGAGAGGTGTATATATATATAGCGAGAAAGGGAGGTAGAAAGATAAATAGAAAGGAGAAGGAGGGAACCCATATGCCAGGCGTGTTGATCTGCCACCAGCAGGCAGCATGTCGTACATTAGGAGGGCACAGATCTTCGGTCAAACGCGAGATGTTCTAGTGAGAATAAACAGGCTCTTGGCCCGGTGTGCGTGGGAGGGACCGAATTCCCAGAGAGTGTTTTAACAGCCTGTTTATATACGCTGCTTTTGAAGGCGGTATTTATGGTCGAGGTGATGAGTTATGTAGGCACGGTTACATTACTCAGATGATGAAGCCGGAGCTGGGATGATTTACAGTGACAGAACTCTCACACGTTAAATGATAGATGAAAGGGAATGGATCTGTGATGGTTCATCTGTGGTTTGTGGTTTATTACTTTTTAAATGATGCTCAGCATTTGACGTCGCCCCTCTTTATACTTTTGCATGGCTTATGTGTAAACATCAGCCATTTGGAGCTTCTAATGAAAGTTGTTTTGGGGGGTCAGGACTAGTTTTCGGGAGAACAGGTGAAGACGGAACAACAGCTGTTTTGTGGAATGTTGGGAATGAACAGGTGAAAGGAAGATATGATACTCCTGCTCTTTGTTTTGATTAGCTGTGAGAGGCAGAAAACTTTCACACTTTTCCATTTAAGGGGAGGGTCCCAAAAACCAGTTGTCAGCAGCCAGTTTAGACTGAAATCTAACTAAGATTGTCATGATGTCAGCAACCTAGTTGAAATTTCACGATTTTCGAATTCTCGATTTTACCATTCAGGGGTAGCGCAGTTTTTTAAAGCATATTTCATAAATTAATGGTATTCCGAAGCACAGTATAAAAAATGTAAATAAGATATGTGACCCTGGACCACAAAACCAGTCATAAGGGTCAATTTATTTAGGATAGGGCAATATTTGGCTAAAATACAATTATCTGAGG